>NC_090293.1:16374668-16684896 GCF_037392515.1 Haliotis asinina | reverse complement strand
TTTTTGTGTTGTTTTTCCAATGCCTTATGGAACAGTTTTATGCATTCAGGAACTGATCTCAAATCCTACAGAGGATAGAGTGCGTGAGTATGGTTTTAGGCCGCTTTTGCCAACATTCCAGTAATATCATGGCAGAGACACCAGAAATGTGCTGCACACATTTTACGCATGTGGGGAATCAAACCTGGTTCTTTAGTGTGACAAGCAAGTGCTTTAACCACTAGGCTTAGTAACCCCACCACCCCTTCAGAAGGTAGAAGACACTCAAACATGACATATAGGAAATATCCCTTTTGAAACAATTTTTTTTTTTTTGTTTTTGGTTGTTTAGCACTGCACTCAGCAATATTCCAGTAAAATTGTGATAACACTCTGCAAATGATAGTCTTGACTAGGCAATCATGTGATTTACATCACAAAAACTTATCCCAGCAATTGGGATACAATGATATGCAATCTCCAGAGACTGGCATTTGCAACAGATCTTTAATCTCAACTTGAATCCCAACTGTCAATGTTTTGAATAAGGAGGATATATATTTATATAGTGATTTGAGTGTAATTTGTCAATATGAGCTATGGATAGGGATATGGATCAGCTGTCCTTAAATTCTCTCAAAATACATTTCCCCTACCATAAAACATCTCTTCCCCCGGTAAAAGCTGAATTTTTCATTTGCTGCTTTAGGGTGGTGTAAATTAATTAGTTCAAGAGGTATGCTTGCGATTGAAGCAACCGAGTCTGACATTTTACAACTTTGAAACTGAACCTCCTGCACTGATGGAGCATTTTCTTGCAACCAGGAAGCACTTCCTTTCTTTTGGGTGGCTGTCAAGTTATTTTGAAGTGACTGAATTAAATGTATCGCACCAGTTTAGTGTAATTCAAATTTCAATCATGTATCCAAAACCAGCCTATTTATCTCAATAACACAAAGATGAAACTACCCAAGAGACAAGGTGCTACAGGGCACACTGAGAGCCAACCTGCAGCTCAAACATAAACTGTTTACAGAAGATGAAAGATGGAAAAATTGAATGGACCATGTTTGCGTCATAACTGGCAAGGCTGTTGAGACTTGAAGACCTTGCTTTGGGATAATGCTTCACTTGAAATTTACACTCTTGCTAAGCTTGCCAGAATGCCTTCTTGATTTCTATTGGAACTTCCGTCTTAGCAGTAGATGTTTGTTCCAGTGTCTAAACTGTTGACGTAATGGATTTCTTTGCTTCCCCTCAGTGACGTGTTATCAATTCCTGGTTTGGCCGATGAGCATGAATAGAGCCTTTAGCAGTGTATACTCCTGTAACTTGTCACAGATGGTATGTCAGTGGATATGCAAGGGTTCGTTAGCCTTATGAAACAGGAGTGTTTATGTACGATGTTCTTTCCCATTAAAGACAAACATTTTCTTTGTAAATAAAGAATAATGTTTGTCAAACAAAACAATATTTGTCTGTTCTGTGTATTGCCCACCCAGAACTGTATTTATAGGTTAAAGCCAACATCTTTTCTTGTAATTAAAAAAGGTTTGTTAGCATGAGGAGTGAAAGGAGTGAAATCACGGCCTTTCTCCTTCACATTAGGATAATAAACCATGACATAGCAGGACATTATAAGGCTGATAATGACCCCTCAGTCACACTGTCACTACGTTTTCTTCTTGTGTCTAGTGAAGATCTGAGTTTGAATTGGTCTTACAACCCATGGTTGTCATAGGAGGTGACTAACGGGATCGGGTGGTCAAGCTTGCTGACTTTGTTGACACGTTATGGTATCCCAACTGCATAGATCAATGCTCTTGCTGTTGATCAATGGATTGTCTAGTCTGGATGGGACTCAGTCTAACTAAAGTAATAGAATCTATACTTTTCTAAGAAAGTTTAATCCCAAATATGAAATATGTTGTATGTCTGGTCCAGACTCAATTATTTGCAGACTAACACTATATTGCTGGAATATTGCTGAGTGCAGCATTAAACCACAAACCAATCAATTTTCTCCTTGTGCAGGCAGGTATGGCCCACTGTACAAAGGCTCTTGTATTTTCCTTGCAGAGTTGCATCCTTTACATGTGCCAGGATCCAGTGGTGTAACCTTGGGTGTCATTTAGGGCTCTCCTCGCAGAAGTGACACACTGTGATATTACTGATATATGGGTTTTGGATTGTACGATGACCAAACATATGTCCTTGTTTGGTTTGCCAGGTGGATTAAATGAAACCAAATCCAGTTTTCTCCCAGTATATTGTCCCTGTAAAATGTTTCTTTAAGCTGTTCTCTATGAAAATCCGGGTTCCTCAGCAACTAGCTGGATCAGATTGTCAGACTCTCTGAAAAGGCTGATGTATGTCATCGAATCAAAGATCCATAGATCGATCCATAAGATACTAAATCGGACTCAATTGGTTGCAAACTATGGCCACATACCTGGAATATTGCTGAGTGAAGAGTTTAACAGCAAACAAATGTCATGCTCTGTCAAACCATACCTTCTCAAAGGTTTTTTTATGCCCTATGTGCCTCATGCAATGTTATTTTTTCTTGCAGATCAACCTCTACCTATTGTCGAGAATTCTTTATGGCCTGTTGAAGCTAGCAGTGAAGCGAGGCTATATCCCCAAGCCTAAGAAGGATCCCTTCCCCATTTTTGCGGCAGTTGTGTGGGGAATAGTACTCTGGTTGTTTGAATATGAGAGAGACACTCTCCAGCCTTCTTTAAAGTCGTCAATGACATATCTGTATGATGACAGCAACAAGTGGCGGGACTTCAGAGACTTCCTTCTATATAATAATGATAAAGCATGGTAGTGTTTTGTCACAAGGTAATATGCTGCACTATACATGCTAGGAATATTGGCTAGAAAAAATTTGTGTGCTTTTTTAAAATTGTGTAGGCCAGACCGATTTTATTTCATGTCTTTTTTTATTCTTGTCCTCAGAAAACCTACAGGCAGGAGGGGAAAAAAAATAACAATAAAGTGAAGAGTAATAGTCCCTTTAAATACTAAAAGTATTTTTTGGAAGGAAGAATAGATAATATTTTTTCTTACTCTTGAAAGGTGGATCCGTAAAACAAGAAATAATATTGATCTGGCCTATTTTGAAATCTGTGATTGATTTATATGTTGGAGTGAGTGAAAATGATTTTATGTCACTTCCAGCAATATAACCGACCACAGGGAACACCAGGATTCTGCGGAATTGAACCTGGGTCCTCAATGTGATGAGAGGATGCCTCAACCACTAGACTACCTCTCTGTCTATTTTCATATACCAGTGATGATGCTGGCCTCTCCGATTATCAGTTCAGTTTGATTTAGTTCCCCCAGCAGCCATTCTTGCTGTGAGAGGTGACTTAAAAAATTGGTTCAACAGCCAATGTGACTTGTTTGATGTCATCTTACCTCTGTGGTAGTGTCAATCTACTATCAATCACTGGATGTACCTGTGAAGATTCGGGTCAGAATGGGTTATCAGTAACCCATGCTTGTAATGAGAGGTGACTAAGTGGATCGGGTGGTTGACACATATCATTGTATTCCAGTTGCGTAAGTCAGTGTTCATCACTGGATTGTTTGGACCAGACTCAATGATTTACAGACTATTGCCATATAGCTTGCATAATGCTGAATGTGTTATTAAGCAACATACAAACAAAAGAAACAATCACTCGTTTAGAAAATCTGTCCTAAAGTTCTTGGTTTACATCCTGTTATCATACAACTGGAATATTGCCCAGTGTTACAAACAAAATCAGCTAAGTCAGTTGTAGATTTTGCCTGAATGGTAACACGAATGTTTGCGACCCAAGGGCATTCCTCCATATACAACTGCCAACATGCAACTGAAATGCCACTAAAACTGGCATTTTACTCTCAACCTCACTTAGTACTTCTGAGAGCAAATTCTAATCAGTATCCTTAGTGCCTGTTGTGTTCTAAAATATCCGCTACCACTACATTTTAATATATGAAAGATGTTTACTAATAAAAGCTTGAAAGAGAAATGGTTTCAGAGATATTATATATGCACAAAGAACTTATTTAATAACCCCTGTATTTTTGCAATCATAGGTTTGCAACATGTTCATTAAAGTTCTTGTTGTGTCCACAATGGAAAAACAGTTTTTCTGACCGCCATGATCCTTTGACTATTAAAAATGACAAAATGGTTGGAATCCATGTTGATTTTATGGTGACGCTTGCTCATTTTATGAAAACACTGATTTTCATACAAAACCATTTCTGTCCAAATCTGGCCCTGGAGTGTTTAATGTTGAATTTATTGGTGAATATGAACATTCAAAATGTCATTTTGCAATACAAGGTCAGTACCAAGTGTACCCACCATGTAACTGTATGATAGACAACACTCTCCTCCTCATACCAACTGTCAGCCTCCTGATCCTCATGTAAAGCAGCTTCCAGTGGGGCCAGGTTCTGTACAGGAGGATCTCCTTTGTTGCACATGATGACCGGTCATGTTCCAGATAATCTCCAAATGGTTAAGATTGGTCAAGATCAAGTTAAAGATCATGGTTAAGATCAGTCAAAGTCATGGGGTGCTTAATTAAGTTCTTTGTGTATATATACCAGTTTTACAATTTTATATCAAAGCTTGCATCATTTGCCGTTCTTGCGATAAAGTAATTATATAGGTCTGTACTGTCATTGGCAAGGCTGATGTTCTGATTGGTTATTTCTGTTGGCTTGGCATTCTAATTGGTTATTTTATCTTGACACAATGTAGCAGTTTTGATAATGTATTTTTGTTGGTACAACAGACAGTCTGGGTCCCGCTCCTCAAGGGAATCATGGCACTATGACTGTCAAAAGTCTATGATAAAGTATGGGGCTATGACTGTCGTAGTGCTACGATTGCTTTGAGGAACAGGACCCTGATTGGTTGTTTCTGTTGGCTTGACAGACATTCTGATAGGTTTTTTTATCCTGGCACCACAAGCAGTTCTGATAATGTATTTCTATGTATTTCAGTTGTTTTAACTGGGTATTTCTGTTGGGACCACAAACTTTCTGGTTGGTTACTTAGGTTGGTAAAAACAAACATTCTGATTGGTTATTTTTGTTGGTACCACTCAGCCATTCTAATCACTTAAATCTGTTGGTACCACACAGCCTATATGATATATTGTGTTGACTACATGTAGATTATCCACTCTGATGTGCAAGTTTTGCCATTGAAACCATGTCTCACATTGAGAATTCACCCTCAGGTTTAACATATACTTTTTGCCTTCATAATTATGGATCAGAGATTACAAGTAGTTAAGAAAATGAATAGCTGGCCACTTGTTCATATCACATGGTTTATATGCTTTTACTACATGTAATGCCATCTGAGAATCAGTTGCTTTCCAAAATAATTTATTTCTGTAATTTTATTGTATTCTCCTAACACATCTTGAAAGGAGCACTCAAGCAAATAAAAATATATTTTAGGTGATATCCTATTTTCTGATCCTGATTTTTTCCGCGACAGCATTGGTCTTCAGCAATCAATGCTTGTCACACGAGACAACTAACAGGGCTGTAGACACCTGTGATCGTATCAAAATTGTGTAAATCAAGCTCATGCTGTTGATCACTAGATTGTCTTTTCCGGACTTGATTATTCGCAGACGACATTTTCAGCGACATTTTGGCTAGATTCTGTGGTCTGAAACAAAGGTTCATTTAACCTGCCCTCTCAGTCTGAACCTGTACATGGCATAGGAATAACCTTCACAGCTGCTGACAGATGCCCATGTAGAATAAAGGACAAGCAGGTCAACACTGGATCTGACCATTATCTCCACAACAATGTTGCCATGGAAATGTGGTTGCTAATAATATGCTTTGACAGGGGAAATGTATCATTTGTTGAAGATGCTCTGCATCATGCAATCCTCACTTAAACACAACACTATGAATGGATGAGTGAGTGGGGAGGTTTGTTATATGGAGCTTGGATACTATATCATTGAGAATGAAATGTCAGATAATTTGTATTCCATGATGCATTGATACTGTACTCTTAATCCTTAAAATATTTCTCGGTCAGATCCAGAGTGAGTTACAGCTTGTAAGAACTGAGGTTGTACCCAGACAAAATATTGATTCATCAGGGTGTATGGGTACACCGTAAGGTGACACACAATATGTGGTTATTATGTGTGACCTGTCTGTGTGTTGACATGACCAACTAGGTCAGTGCTCATGCCATCAGCCACTAGTTAGGCAGTAAACATGCCCATTCTTATTGTAAATCAAAGGTGGTTATGTGTAAAAAGCACCTTTTTTGTACCCAAGGCCCACTTGCACAAAGTGATCTTAGCGCTACAATCATTGCAACTCCCATTCTCTAACATAGGCTTAAGATAGTGGTTGTGCTAACATGGTATTGTGAAAGTTGGCCCTTGATGCACACTAGTTTGGGGTGAATGAGTTTAGTTATATGCCATACTAGGCAATATTCCAGCTATATGGCGGCGGTCTGTAAATAATCAAGTCTGGACCTTGTTTTGTGATCAACAGCTTTAGAATCTATTTGCGCAATTGGTAACCGATGACGTGTCAACCAAACTAGCAAGCCTGACTACCCGATCCCATTAGTAGCTTCTTATGGCTAGCATGGGTTACTTTAGGCCAGTTCAAACCTGGACCTTCATGGGTCCCACCAGGTTGGATCCTGAAGGGGATTAACAACACATTGTTCAGAAATTAAAATCATTGTAATCGTTATAAGAGGAGGTGATACAGCACAGTGGTTAATGTATTTGCTTGTCAGCATAAAGGATCTGGGTTTGATTCCCAGTGAAATGGACTGACATACTTTCTGGTATTAAGTCTGCAATTCTAGACTGAAGGAAAGCCTGATTAGTTCCTTTTTGTGTGATAGACTGCATGTCACTTACATGATCAAAATATTTTCATGTAGTTAGATTTATTCTCTGAAGTGTGTTTATCTTCATAATTGATCAAGGAATTATTACTGGTACTGGAACACAAACAACATCTACAATATCACCAGGGTTTTTGGTCAGTGTATATATTCATTGTATGTGAATGTTGGATTAAAATATTTTTGTACAAGTAAGTATGGGAATAGTGTTATGTTTTTTGCAGAAGATGCACCTGAAACCTGAAGCAGAAAATATGCTGAACAGCAAAAGAAATGCAACTTTTTTTCTTTTTTTTTTGGTCAAGTTTTTAAATAGGAGATATAAACATTGAGCGCTTACTTTTATGAGATTTCATTTTTTCGAAACCGGAGTTTCTTTGGCCATTTAATATAGAACACCAAGCAGTTAGGTTCTGAAAAGTATATAATAAGCAGTACTTTGTACATTAGCCTTCTCACCATTTTCTAGGACAGGTGGAATTTGGAATGGTGAAACCAGTGCAGCACTACATCATATCATCTAGCCAGATCCAGTTTTGAGGGTTCAAATCCAAGATTTGTCCAGCACAATTTCATGGCACAATAGTATAGTTAGAGGTTTCAAATGATCTAATCAATCACCTTTATAACCCAGGAAACCGGTTGACTGGACCATGGTTGAAGGTGAATGAATGGATGGACCCTGTTTATGATTGGAAAATGTGTAAATCTGGATGATTGGACTGTAGGTAAATATGGATGACAGGACAATGGGCAGCTCTGAAGTGTTAGACAATGGCTACTGTGAATGATGGGACTATGGGGAACTGTGAAGTGACAATGAGTAACCGTGGAGGAGACAATTGGAAAATATGGATCGTAGGACATTGGGTAACTAGATTGTTGGACAATGGGTAACTGTGAACAATGGGCAGCTGTGGATTGTTGAACAATGGGTAACTGATAGTGGGTCAGTGGGTAACTGAATGATAGGACAATGGGTAACTGTGGATGATGAAAGAGTGTGTAGCTGAGGATGATCGTACAGTGGATAACTGGATTATTTGGCAGTGAATAAATGTGGATGATGGGACAATGAGAAACTATGGATAATTGAAAAATGGGTAACTGTGGATGATAGGACAACAGATCACCATGTATAACTGGACAATGGGGAACTGTGTATGATTTCTCAAAGGGTAACTTTGGATGACTGGACAATGAGAAACTGTGGATAATTGAACAGTGGGAAACTGTGAATGATAGGACAACAGGTCACCATGTATAAATGGTTAGTGGGAAATTGTGTATGATTTCCCAAAGGGTAACTGTGGATGATAGGACAACAGGTCACCATGTATAAATGGTTAGTGGGAAATTGTGTATGATTTCCCAAAGGGTAACTGTGGATGATAGGACAACAGGTCACCATGTATAAATGGTTAGTGGGAAATTGTGTATGATTTCCCAAAGGGTAACTGTGGATGATAGGACAACAGGTCACCATGTATAAATGGTTAGTGGGAAATTGTGTATGATTTCCCAAAGGGTAACTGTGGATGATGGGACAACAGGTCACCATGTATAAATGGTTAGTGGGAAATTGTGTATGATTTCCCAAAGGGTAACTGTGGATGATAGGACAACAGGTCACCATGTATAAATGGTTAGTGGGAAATTGTGTATGATTTCCCAAAGGGTAACTGTGGATGATAGGACAACAGGTCACCATGTATAAATGGTTAGTGGGAAATTGTGTATGATTTTCCAACTGGGTAACTGAATTATTGGACAATGTGTAACTGTAAATAGTGGACAATGGGTAACTGAATCATTGGACAATTGGTAACTGTAAATAGTGGACAATGGGTAACTGTAAATAGTGGACAATGGGTAACTGTAAATAGTGGACAATGGGTAACTGAATTATTGGACAATGGGTAACTGTAAATAATAGACAATGGGTAACTGAATTATTGGACAATGGGTAACTGTAAATAGTGGACAATGGGTAACTGTAAATAGTGGACAATGGGTAACTGAATTATTGGACAATGGGTAACTGTAAATAGTGGACAGTGGGTAACTGTAAATAGTGGACAATGGGTAACTGAATTATTGGACAATGGGTAACTGTAAATAGTGGACAATGGGTAACTGTAAATAGTGGACAATGGGTAACTGTAAATGATTTCACAATGCATAAGTGTGGATGATAGGACTTCAATTCACTTATAGTTAAAATTCATTAAAAGCGCTCACCCCGTATATATTGCAAGACATATCGAGACGCACATGCAACAAAGCAATTCACTATCCCATGACTAACCCACTGTAACAATTTATCCCTGGCAAGACTGTTGATGCAGCTAAATGTGCTTATATACGTCCATTTCCTTCATTAAACAGTCATTATATCACATTTGAAACCCACCAAATATCAGTCAACACCAATTTCTTAAGATTAAAAACATGCGTTTACAGTTGTAACAATGAGTGGTTGTGTAGCGTGCGAGTTGGAGGAGACAAGTGGGAAACAATTATGTCTGGGTCGCCGTGAATACTTAAATGCTGCCTACTTAAATACTTAAAAAGTACACATTGAATAGAATGGTGTTCAGAAATGATCCAGATTGTGATAGAATTTAGTTTGAAAGGGGCATATAAGTGGTTTAGCTATACTTTACACTAGATGGGCAAGAGGCTTCTTTGCATGGACCATCAGTGAAAGAAATGTCTCAAGAACACCCCACACGGGAGTTGTTAAACACTTCGAAATGTTTGTCTTTAGATGTTATAGAACAGTTTCTAAAACGAAATCATGATATGTACATAGAGTGAAGCTTAACGAGGCTGGTAAATAAAGTAAAACGATCTTTACTGTCTAATGTTTCTATTCATCTCTGAACCCACTGAAAGAACCGTAATCCTTCTGAGCAATTATTATTCAAATTGTCACCACATAATGAGTCAAATATATATAGCAATATTGTTACAGAGGCCTGTGTGTATTCAACTGGTGGGGTTGTTAGTGTACAGTCGTTAGATAATAATGGACATGGGGGGAAAGCCGTAGATTGTGTAGCTCCTATTACAAGTATTTACACTGGGCTTGACACGAAGGCAACGTGTCAACGCAAAGGTGAATAGGTCGACCTACACGCTGCTATAGCACCATCCCAGTTTCAGGAAAGGAAGACTCGATCGGGGCTGGCGATTAATTTGAAAGGGGAGCGACCTGGATGCAATCGTGACATTTTGGTCGCACGTATAGTTTTGACTGACAGGTACTTTTGTCAATATATGCTAACGACTGAGGTGTTTTCAACAGCTGGATAACGAGTTAAATGTGGATTTCAGAAAGAAGCAATTGAGTGTTACATATTTTCCAGAAGATTTATGGGTTACGCATGACTTAGGTATGACATTTTGGCAGCTGCTGTATCAATATTTTAGATATGATTTACAAAGTTCCTGTTTGGTATGTAGGATGATTGTTTCAGAACAACTACTCGCGTCAGTTCTTCTACCAATCGTGAACAAGGGACTCCTTTCTCGAAGCAGCCTTTACTAAGGTTAACCTTAACTCCCATACCTTAGCACTGCACTAAGGTTACCTTAGTGACCTACGACCACCTTAGTGTTTGGTGAAAGGAGGCCCAGGGCGTCGTTGTACAGAGCGATCCTAGGGCTGATGTGTCCGCAACTCCCATACCTTAGCACTGCACTAACGTTACCTTAGTGACCTACGATCACCTTACTGTTTGGTGAAAGGAGGCCCAGGGCGTCGTTGTACACAGCGATCCTAGGGCTGATGTGACCGCAACTCCCATACCTTAGCACTGCACTAACGTTACCTTAGTGACCTACGATCACCTTAGTGTTTGGTGAAAGGAGGCCCAGGGTGTCACTGTGCAGAGCGATCCTAGGGCTGATGTGTCCGCAACTCCCATTCCTTAACACTGCACTAACGTTACCCTAGTGACCTACGATCACCTTAGTGTTTGGTGAAAGGAGGCCCAGGGCGTCGTTGTACACAGCGATCCTAGGGCTGATGTGTCCGCAACTCCCATACCTTAGCACTGCACTAACGTTACCTTAGTGACCTACGATCACCTTACTGTTTGGTGAAAGGAGGCCCAGGGCGTCGTTGTACACAGCGATCCTAGGGCTGATGTGACCGCAACTCCCATACCTTAGCACTGCACTAACGTTACCTTAGTGACCTACGATCACCTTAGTGTTTGGTGAAAGGAGGCCCAGGGTGTCACTGTGCAGAGCGATCCTAGGGCTGATGTGTCCGCAACTCCCATTCCTTAACACTGCACTAACGTTACCCTAGTGACCTACGATCACCTTAGTGTTTGGTGAAAGGAGGCCCAGGGCGTCGTTGTACACAGCGATCCTAGGGCTGATGTGTCCGCAACTCCCATACCTTAGCACTGCACTAACGTTACCTTAGTGACCTACGATCACCTTAGTGTTTGGTGAAAGGAGGCCCAGGGTGTCGTTGTACACAGCGATCCTAGGGCTGATGTGTCCGCAACTCCCATTCCTTAACACTGCACTAACGTTACCCTAGTGACCTACGATCACCTTAGTGTTTGGTGAAAGGAGGCCCAGGGTGTCACTGTGCAGAGCGATCCTAGGGCTGATGTGACCGCAACTCCCATACCTTAACCCTGCACTAACGTTTCCTTAGTGACCTACGATCACCTTAGTGTTTGGTGAAAGGAGGCCCAGCGTGTCGTTGTACACAGCGATCCTAGGGCTGATGTGTCCGCAACTCCCATGCCTTAGCACTGCACTAACGTTTCCTTAGTGACCTACGACCACCTTAGTGTTTGGTGAAAGGAGGCCCAGGGTGTCGTTGTACACAGCGATCCTAGGGCTGATGTGACCGCAACTCCCATACCTTAGCACTGCACTAACGTTACCTTAGTGACCTACGATCACCTTAGTGTTTGGTGAAAGGAGGCCCAGGGTGTCGTTGTACAGAGCGATCCTAGGGCTGATGTGTCCGCAACTCCCATACCTTAGCACTGCACTAACGTTTCCTTAGTGACCTACGACCACCTTAGTGTTTGGTGAAAGGAGGCCCAGGGTGTCGTTGTACAGAGCGATCCTAGGGCTGATGTGACCGCAACTCCCATTCCTTAACCCTGCACTAACGTTTCCTTAGTGACCTAGGATCACCTTAGTGTTTGGTGAAAGGAGGCCCAGCGTGTCGTTGTACAGAGCGATCCTAGGGCTGATGTGTCCGCAACTCCCATACCTTAACATAGGCTGATGGTAGCTTTACCACTAACGGTGTTTTGTACAACATCATCCAGACCTACAGTAAAGTACGAGTATAATGAATACACCTACAACGAACTGACAGATGTGACGAAGTGTATTCGGGTCCATTTGCTATATTTTGAGTACGACGATTGTGGTTATCACGAACTGAAATTAGTGGTCCCTTTGAGTTCGTTATAAATGTAGTTCATATTTTTAATTTAACAAACTGCAACTCAGTTTCATGCTTGGAATAGGTTATTAATTGTTTTCAATGACTTCATGGTGTAGGAGTGACCGCCAGGAAATGGAACTTAACGAAGCAGTAATATGGGCATTATGTGTTGCCAAGACATCGCGTAAGCGTATTCCTAGCATCTACCATTCAAGTCTATTAACTTAAGGTACGCTCATGTTCAAAGCTTTCCTCCAGGTTGTGTGCTTATCTAAGCCACTCCCTTAAACTGTCCTCTTTTTTCATTAGTTCGCTTACTGGAGTAGATCTGTCGTACAGACCCTGTAGCGTTCCACATTTTCTGGAAATGAAAAAAGTCTCTGGGCTCTTATTTAAAGTATTTTTCTTAATTTAAGAACGTTTGTTTCTTTGTAAAATGTGTTCATTTCAGGAACTGGCTGTTAGTCTATTCCCGTCCCTGATTTAAAAGAAATAAATTTCCCATGTAGTGATGCACCCAGTCCCGACCTTGTTCTCACCGGCGCTGATATACACATCCGGGTCTACAACTACATTAGATTTGTTTCATATCCCAATGTTACATGTGAATTGATCACTTGGTCATGTATTCTAACCGAAATAGTCTAACCTGTACACACTCGTGGGTAAGCTAATTTGCAGTTCTGATTAGGGCGAAGGGTGGAAACTGTGGTACCTGTGTTTGGGGAATACTGTGCATTTCAGACAACATTAAAATGCTATTTGTGGCGACAAATCACCTGCAATGTTTGTTGTTCCCATTTGTTTTCATTACGGGAAGGGTTTGGTTCTTGCGAAGTTGTATGTCGACTATGTGTGGCCAAACTCTTGTTGGTGCGTGGGATTTTCTGAACTGTTCAGGCTGAATACGCGTGAATTGGTGAGGATTGGGGGATGAACACATGATGGTTGTTGGACTGAACAGGTTGGGTACTGGGGAACAGAACAGATTAGGATTTGGGGACTGAACAGGTTGGGTATTGGGGAACAGAACAGATTAGGATTTGGGGACTGAACCAGGTTGGGTATTGGGGAACAGAACAGATTAGGATTTGGGGACTGAACCAGGTTGGGTATTGGGGAACAGAACAGATTTGGATTTGGGGACTGAACAGGTTGAGTATTGGGGAACAGAACAGATTAGGATTTGGGGACTGAACCAGGTTGGATATTGGGGAACAGAACAGATTAGGATTTGGGGACTGAACAGGTGAAGATTGGTTGACGGGACATATACTGGACCAGAGAGGATTGGTGTGCCAATCAGACTCTGTGAGAACTGGCTGCCTGAACAGGATCTGATGAAGCAGTGATGATTGTGGTACTGATTAGGTTGGATATGGTGGAGCAAAGACGCCAAGATTGGGTGACTGAACAGATGAGGGGTGGGTAACTTAACGGGTGGGAATTTGTTGACATGTGTCAACCAAGTCAGCTAGTCTGACCACCCGATCCCGTTAGTCGCCTCTTACGACAAGCATAGTCACCTTTGTGGATAAGAGGACTCAACAGGTTAGGATCAGGGGGACTGATCAAGTCAGAATTTGGGACTGGACAAGGGAGGGGTTACTTAACAGTTACGGCACTATTGTGGATTAGTGACTGAATAGGTGAAGATTGACGTTGTGCACAGTTGAAGATTGGTAGCCGAACAGGTCAGGATTGGTATACTGCACGACTGAAAGTCGGTAACTAACTGGCGAGAATTTGACTGAACAGGCGACTGTCATGAACGGCGACCATGCTTGTCGTAAGAGGCTACCAACGTGATCGGGTGGTCAGGTTCGCTGACTTGGTTGACACGTGTCAGTTGCCAGTTGCGCAGATCGATGCTCATGTTGTTGATCACTGGATTGTTTGGCCCAACTCGATTATTTACAGACCGCCGCCATATAGCTGTAACATTGCTGAGTGCGGTGTAAAACTAAACTCACTCTCTATATATAGTGAAAGTCCACATATATTGAACCACTGTCCCTTACTGAACAATGTATAACAATTGAAAATGGATAGATGCTGATTGGGTTGGATCACTGCCTTGCGTGCTGACGATTTGATGGTTCACTGCCCCATAACACTGCACTTATTACTACCCCAAAGACGTTAACTGTCATTCTCTATCTCACTATAGGTAGTCTGTCATTCAACAACTGCAGTGATATAGAGAAATAATTGCTTGGTCCTTAACTCCTTGTGATTAGTGAACCTGCTCTTGGGTTATTTAATGCTCTTAAACACGATGCCATTACACACCTATCCACCTTCATAACTACTGAAATAGAACGCAATACTGTCTAGCTTTGTCAGTATCTGTTGAAATCGTATGCTTACAAAAATTCCAAGGTGGAGTTATTTACATATTTTCCCCATTTCCTTCACCTCTTATTTAGTCCGGATTTAAAAAAATAACTTGACAAATGAGACCGGAGCTTAAGGAGATCACCCGAGGAGGGTCTGAGCCAAGGAGGCGCTCTTGTCACGTCTTCGTTTCAAGAAATAACAGATTTGTTTAGGGTTAATGGATCCCCCTCGTTTCTTGTAAGCGATAGCTGGATTTCGGTTTCCCCATCTATTTACTACATTAATCCCGTGTTCTGAACAATGGGATGAAATGTTTGTAACAATACCCGTTTACCATCGAGAAGGAGATAGATGTATTATGTGGAATTTGTTGTTTGACATTTGCATGGCTTTAAACATCTGTCACAAGGGCTTATTGAGATAAATGTTCTCGGCTACTGCCAGTTGTGAATACAAAATGTAATACTTTTCTATACGGATTCGTGCTTTGTAGAACACCTGGTGACGGAAATGGTTCGATCGTGTTCTTGGCCTGCTGGCGATTTGAGTACACTGTAAGAGTGGGGTTTAATCTTGTACGGAACTCAACCCAAAACAGTACCAGAGGCAGTATTCATAAAGTTTCTTAGAATTGAATCCAAATACTCAGTTTCCATAACAACGTCCTTAACTTGTAAGAAAACACTTAGACAAGTCATTTTGTTCTTAGTTTACTTCTTAACTTTAAGAAACCTCATGAGGACGCCTAACTAGTTATGTTCTTAGTTGTCCAGTATGGCGACTCAAGGAAACACAAACGTTCACATTATGAAGAATGTTTTTTATGTACACAGACAGAAACATATTACGACGTTAGACCACAGATCAAAGTGTACGTTGTTCAGATGTTCAAAGACAGAACTTTCATTCCCCTCATCCAAAGTAAACACGCCATTCGTATACCAAATGTATGGACATAAAACCCATAAGCATAATCAAAGTACATAAGGCTCAAAAAACTTTTCCTATGTCAAATACATTTACATAAAAGCAATAAAATCTAATCAAGATGCAATATGACGCATCTAAAGCTTCGTGTTCAAAATGTATTAACGTGAAAGCAATGAAACCTAGCCTGTGTTATAGTAATACTTTGAGTGAGTGAGTGAGTTTGGTTTTACGCCACTTCTAACATTACTTCAGCAATATCACGACGGGTGTTCCCAAACATGGACAGCACACACTGTATCAGTGTGAGGAATAGAACCCTTGCCTTCCGCTTGACGAGCGAACGTTTTAACCACTAGGCTACCCAACCGCCCCCTTTGTAAACTATTGTACGATTCCGACGACACAAAGCTTACGCGTTGTTGTACCCACGATACCAAGTCTTTACGATAGGGTTAACGTATCCTGCCGGCCACTCCAGTGGCCCCGTCACAAACCCTGCACAGATAGCTCAAGGGCGTAGTATGAAATAAGGAATTGATGAACTTGATGACATCACAATGCTATGACATCGTTGCACTGCAAATCTAATGCCAGTGCAGTGTTCAGAGATGTACATATTTCATTGAAAACTAATGAAGAATGATTTTGGATAAATAGAATCTCACCCGCTTGTCTACTGATATCAGTTATATCAACACTCGTTGATAAAGGTAAAAATATCCTCGGCAAGCTTCGGATATTTGTTACTTTATCAACTCGTGTTGATATATACTGAGTCAAAAAAGAAACTTCTCATTCTTTCTTCAGGGCACTATAAAACAACAAGAGATGGTAAGATGGTTAAATTTTTATTGCGTTGCTGAGATCTGTGTGATGTAGTCGATACACTGACAGGCTACACCGACGCCAAAACATGGGTATACAGAATGTCAAGTCACAAGTATAAAAATTCGAATGGAGATTGGCAGCCCGCAACCGATTTCGAATGATCTGTGAGGACAGTCGACCTCTAAACATCTCAGCCCTGGTTCGTGTAGCCGGCAGATATCTGGTGACGTAGGACAATTTTACGTCACACGTGGACGACCCGACCTTGGGCGATCAGAAGTGGTGCCCCTTTGTTGTCGACGACTTCGCAAGTCATACACAGTACGACGGTTGCATCCCATTGCTCTTGCCACGTCAATAACTGATCTTCCCGCTTGCAACATGACAACTGCACGTTGACGTTGCACTTTTGACAACTGTGGTTTAGAAGTGTTGGTTTTTTTTCAATTCTTGAGGCCAATGCAAACACGTGCAAATGAAGAAAACTTAGATGCGAAGATCACGTGATCGACCGCACGTGCAAAACCTGATTTGGCACTAACTGCATTTGCACGACGAATGGATGGGTTTGAGTGACGTTTTTCTAGAGTCGAAAGATAGGGATCCCATTTCGGATATATAGATCATCAGAGAAAAATTATTCATTATTTTTAAAAATTACATTTTGTGAAGTTTCTTTTTTGACTTAGTAAATATTTGATATCAGTAGACACTTGGGTGGGATTCTGCAGCAATATTACACTATCTTATAGCTAAAATGGATAGAATTATCATGAAAACGACCGCTCGTTATCAGAAATGAGCGGTCCACTGTAAGTTGATAACGCCCGCAAAATGCTCGGTCTTTTCAACTGCGGTTAATGAAAGACCTCGGGCTTCTGCAAATGATAATGCCCTGAAAAATAGCGTTACCCTTATAGTAATATCGCTAGACGTATGAAGTCATAATGGTTCATAGTTATGACGTCACAATGCTAATGTCGCTGTCACAATGGTACTATAGACCTTGCATGATTCGCAGAAAGACGACAGTCATCATACTGCAGGCAATCTCGCCGCAGTTTCTATCAATTTATGTTGAAGAATAATAACCAGAATACTAAACTCGCTTCCGTGAAATACCATTCTTACTAAAGTCGTGAAAGTTTTAGCATCCAAATCACTTTCGTTCGTTTTTGTTCGTTCTTTTTTTCAACTTCTCCTTACTAAGCCTTTGGGACAGTCTATAAAAGTAAAGGTACTTTAGCTTAAGCGTCTCCTCTTTTTTCTAACCGAAGCCTTTTTTTTCCTTAATCGGTATAAACTGTGCACTTTTTCATCCATCTTGCACTTGACAAGATTCTGACATACAAAACGGTCTAATCCTTGACTAACTGGAACAGAGGATTTTCATTCTTTAAGGAGAACACTATAAATGTACCATTGAGGCGGCTGCCCCAGGATAATTCACAGCCCAGTGTCACCCACAGGGGTGTCTGTTAACACATCACGTCCTAACGTGTGTTTGGATGTCATTTATACCAGGCAGACTATATACTGACTTGTTTATGCTCTTCACACCCCAGTTACACACACATCGACCCGGCCTCTTCAACGGAGTTGTTTTTGAGAAGTAAAAGAATATTCATTCTCTCACTCACTCATATCATCTTGCAAAACTTCATATTTTTCATACCTTTTTCTAAAAATAATTCGTACTTTTACTTGATTTACATGTACTCTGAGGTAACTACACAAAATCAAAACAGATTACTATTAAATGCAGTTCTATTTTCAGATGCTGCATCAATGGTGACATATTGTGACATAAAGATATCTGCATTAGTGCATGTGATCATATCTTAATCACATTTCGGAAGCGGACGTTGTGCTTTTTGATCTATGAATGAGCTGTACTGGGCCAATCGTTGCCGAGGTTTACAGGACGAATCATAGATAAAAGTGATTTTGAAGCTTTACCTCGATGATTTAGAAATACAAAAAATGAATCCTGTTTAATGTGTTTTGGTCATTAAAGAGGATGCGTGCTGGGATTAGGGGTGTGTACCGAGTATGCACTAAAGTTGATTAAAGTTGCATCCTATCGCGTAAGTACTCCTGTGCGCAGTTCAATTTGTCCACACCAGGATTTAACTTTTCGCCTTCTAGTTTAGAGACTTGTAACCAAGGGTATCTGAGCAGGGCGTCTATTTGATGTCAGTTGTCGGCGAAGTTTATTATTTCGTAAAGATCACAACTGTATTGGCCTTCAAGCACACAAGCTTGTCGTTTGAGTGAGTGAGTGAGTGAGTATGGTTATACGTCGTTTCAGCAACATTTCTTCAATATCACGGTGGGTGCAAACCAGAAATGGGCTTCACACACCGTACCCATGTGGGGAATCGAACCAGGGTTTTTGACGTGATGAGAGCATGCTTTCACCACTAAGCTACCCCATCGTCCCGTGTCGTATGAGACTGTAATTAGAGAAGGTGGTCATCCCCGCCTTGATGGAGTGAGTGAGTTTAGTTTTAAGCCACTCTCAGCAACATTCCAGCTATATGGCGTCGGTCTGTAAACAGTCGAGTCTGGACCAGACAATCCAAGGAAGAACGAGGCTTTCAAAAACAAGCAAAGCGTACATTTTAATAAACATTGAACTTTTTTTCTCTTATAGTATTTAATTTTGTGTGAGATGAGTGTCACGATGTTCATCCCCGCTGTTGAAATACACCATGAAGAATACAGTTTAACCCTGGTCACAACCCACCCGGAAATCAGAAACCCGATGGATTTTTTTACAAATTTCTCTAAATTCTTTCATACATCGGCCACTATCTAATGATGAGAGCCTTGTATATTTAGCTTAGTGTTTAGGTTAGTTTTGTGGCTGAAAACTCAAATTCTTTGACTTTCAGTGCCCATGGAGCGCACAGAGCTTCGACATCTCAGAAACACAAATCCTCGGGTTGTCGTGGCCAGACTTACAGAGTGGCAGCTTCCACGGGATATGTTAACTAAACAACTGATTGTGATGTCAAATATAAAAAATGCGGAAGTAAATATTCAACAGGTTTTCGATTCATTAGACAGAATGTGTTACTGCCATGCTGAATAACAGGCAGCGGATGTGACGAACAGTTAACGGAAATGTATTACATGTTTTACAGTATCAGCTGAACGACCCAAGCATACTTCAGAATTCAAAACATATGTCGTTTTAACAAGGACTACGAATTTTTATCACGCTATGAATCTAAGTGGATAATTTTTCCCGAGTTGTAACCCTGACATGCGACGAGTTTTCAATAATGTGCCAGTGGTTTGGTGTTGATGGCTACAGAATGGCATGTTTACATACGTGATCGCATGCATGTGTTACTGCTAATTTGTTTTGTCTATGGTCGGTCGGGTGACTGCTTCAAATCATTGTCAGGCTGTTATGAAAATAACCATCACATTTTGGCACGCATTAGGGTGTTTTCTTTTTGTAGCGTCCAGTATTCCAAAACTGAAAACAGCTTTTAGAAGATGATCATGTTGAGCTAAACTAAACTAAACTAAAATCGAATTTGAAAATCAATATCAAATATTCATTTGCTTGGTTAGAATTTTAACCAATGAAATTACGATACGTCGACCGGAAGTGCAGAGCGGGTTGTCTCGTCTGCTTGGACAGACGACAAATTATTGCCTAATATGATTGCATTTTCTGTTTCACAAATGCAGCGTGAAAACTTTGTTTATTTTGGTAACTAGGGATATTTGGAAGGAAACATCGATTAATCGGCTGCATGAACGGTATGTATCGCGCCATGGCTTTGTTTCCGTTTCATGAAACGCTATACTTGCGTGGCGTTATTCACGATTACTACTTGTGTAGAGATGCATCGCTTTTGTTGGCCATGTGAGGTTCGACTCTTAAAACGTTTTACTATGATGCTCAATCCAGCTAACACCCATGCCCCGATGAGTTATTAAACTTAGTACATGTGTTGTTAAACGTCTTCCTCATAAACACAGTGAATAAAGACAACCGATAAGGCCTTGTAGACATGTCAGCAAAACGTGGTGTTTATATCATCAGGATACGTACCGTATAGCACCCATATTATCAGTATACGTATTCTATCGCTCTCATATTATCAGGATACGTACCGTATCACACCCATATTATCAGTACACGTATTCTATCGCGCTCATATTATCAGGATACGTACCGCATCGCACCCATATTATCAGTACACGTATTCTATTACACTCATATAATGTCAACCGTATTCGTATCGAATCCATGTTATAATGATACGTAGTTGTGTAGCTAACGTGTTATCAGGATACGTATTCTTATCAGGATACGTATTCGTATCGAATCCATGCTGTAATGATACGTAGTTGTGTAGCTTACTTGTTATCAGGATACGTATTCGTATCTCACTTGTGTTAAAAAAAATATGTATTCCCTTCGCAAACTTGTTATCAAGATACGTATCGTATCGCACCCATATTATTAGCATACGTATTCTGTGGCACCCATATTATTAGGTTGCCTATCGTATCGCTTACATATTATAAGGACACGTACAGTGTCGGAAGATATTAAATGCATGTACAGGGTATAAATTATGTATTTGGACGAATCACAAACAAAAGAGAACTGTTAAACCCGGTCTAACACAGTGTCGGGTTTTCGTAAAAGTGTGGAAAGCCTGAATTGTGTAAGTATCCATTCAATGCAATATATATATATATGTCACTTCGCAAATTATAATGTTATCATCAAATTGCAACTCACCCTCCTTTTCAAAGAGCGCTTCGACAAAACACACACCATGCAGTAGACATAATGTTTGAATAATAATAAGTGACATAAAACACAGCACATCCGGCAAGAATGATTATGTAGGGGGAGTTATCTTCCCTTGGCCATTGGAGGCAGGCGCGGTGGAAAACCGTTTACTTAATTGTTGATTCTAGCATAGTTTGGGGACACTGGGGTAGCTTCATGATTAAAGCGTTCGCTCGTCATGCCGAAGACAAATGTTCGATTGACCAGATGGATGCAATGTGTGAAGCTCATTTCTGGTATCCCACGCGATCTATACAACAGGACGTTTAAGTCCTATTTGTACTGATATGACACTCTTCCGCCGTGTTATACAAAAACGTGATCGCACCCGCAGTGAACGGACTGGACACATCGGTGAATAGCTAATTGCGTATCATGATTCATTTTGTTTCATTAATTTAACGAACGACGGGGTAATTTTGCAAGTACCGCTAACAGTTGGCTTTATCATTGTTGTGTTTGGACATTAGCTAGGTTTGCTGTGTTGCTGCGATCACGCTGTCATGTCTTGTGATGAGCATACTTTCCTTTGCCCTGTAGTTTATCATCTGAACCATTTAGTGCCACATTATCTGCTTATAGGAACGAGCCATGCTATACCAGGATTTATTGCAGGACTATGAAATATCGCAGACAGGACTTTTGTGAGTAAGTCAACGGTTTAATGCTGCATTGAGCAGTAATTCACTGACATCGCAGCGTGTTAATAAGGGACTGATCCCGACGTGATGCAGGTTGTAGGGATTTATTACTTTACTGAAACACGCGAACACGGTGCTAGTAAATAGACAGAAATAATCAGCGAATCAAGAACCAACAAGCATTGGTTTATTTCACGCCAAGGGACGCAACTCTGCTCGATGTGCTTTGAGTGATTGAGTGAGTGAGTTTAGTTTTACGCCTCACTCAGCAATATTCCATCTATATGTGGTCGAGGGCTGTAAATAATTGAGTCTGGGACAGACAATCCAGTGAACAACATGAGCATCGATCTGCGTAAATAGGAACCGATAATGTGAGTCAACCAAGTCAGCGAGCCCGCCCATCTGATCCCGTTAGTCGCCTCTTACGACAAGCATAGTCGCCTTTCATAGCAAGCATAGGTTGCTGAAGGCCTATTCTACCCCGGATCCTCACGGGTCCAATGTGCTTTGAGACCGATTAGGTGCAGTGGTATGTGGCTACAACAAAGAATCAGTGAGTGAGTGAGTGAGTTTGGTTTTACGCAGCACTTAGCCATACTCCAGCAATATCATGGCGGGGGATACCAAAAATGATATGATGATATGGCGATATGATGAAAAAGCACCGATATTGAGACTGGAGCTTGGATCTTCGGCGTAGGCGCTTTAACCACTAGGCTACCCCACCGCACATGTGCTTGGGTGTTTACATAAAAAGAGACCCGTGAAGGTCCCGGGGTAGAATAGGCCTTCAGCAACCCATGCTTGCCATAAAAGTCGACTATGCTTGTTGTAAGAGACGACTAACGGGATCGGGTGGTCAGGCTTGCTGACTTCACATATCATCGGTTTCCAATTGCGCAGATCGATGGTCATGTTGTTGGTCACTTGATTGTCTGGTCCAGACTCGATTATTTACAGACCGCCGCCATATGACGGGAATATTGTTGAGTGCGGCGTAAAACTAAACTCACTCACTCATTACATTAAAAGATAACTAGTACGTAACCACATTACAGCATGTATCAAGTCGTTCATGAAATCGTTTACATTATTTCGTCGCTTTTGCGAACACATGCATATGGTTGGTGCGTGCCATCAAATTTCCCGTTATGGGATTCTAGCCACGGACCTTCAGATCCGACAGGTAACGAGGTCAGACTGAAGATGTCGTCGGGAAATCATGCATGGGATGATTCCAGATCTTGCTACACGTTAAGCATCTATCCTGTTGGTGTGTGTGCTGTGTCCAAACTGTTTTTGGTCAGATGATAGATCTGAAGATTAAGGAATAATTAACCCAGTGTAGTAAAATACTGACATTACTGCTTTAATATTAAACGAATAAACATATTTCTAGATATTAATAATATGTTTGGGCGTTAGAAGTTGTTGGTAGTTGGCTGATAAGGAAATATTTTACCATAGTTAATTCATAGTATAGCCGCTGTATTTTTCATATATATACAACAAGGTAAATCGGTTGTGAATGTTTAAAACTTGACCTGTCAGAATAGAACAGGCAGCCTCGGTTTGCCTTCATATAAACCACTCCATACAAAAACAAGAAACATTACCAGGTTTCATAGTGACAGAAACATGCGTTTTTATTACCATAGTCGCTTTGACATGTATGGTGAATGATCCGTTATTCACTACAAGTATGTGTACATAGATTAAAGCCGAATTAAGGTGAGTGGTGTTTTGCGTCGCTTTCAGCAAAGCAACCATAAAATAGGTGCAACTATGTTGGGAATCGAGACGGGTGAACGCTGTACCTACAAGGCTAGAATACCTCCCCACAGTATAGTAAAGCAGACATGCTTGGCAACCGCGTGAGGACTCGAGCCCAGGCCATAGGCGCGACGAGGGAACGCTGTACCCACAAGGCTAGAATACCGTCCCCCACTATACTTTTTTTGTACTGACAGTGGAAGGATCTTTGAAATGAAACCCTTATTTTTTGTTTTGACCTGTAAGCTGCTTTCGTTGCAGCATTTTGTGTGTATCTTTGTCCCAGTAAATCTCCCACAGTAGATGATTGCTAGCTGCTGGATAGTTAGCATCAGTGACGATGGGAAGATTCGTGTTAGAACAGGTCTTCAGTCACCCATGCTTGTCTTAGAGGCCACTAACGGGATCGGGTGGTCAGGTTCGCTGACTTGGTTGATGCATGTCATCGTATCCTAATTGCGCAGATTGATGTTTATGATGTCAATCATTGGATTGTCTGGTCCAGACTCGATTATTTACAAACCGCTGTCATGTAGCTACGATATTGCTGAGTGTGGCGTTAAATAAAAATTAAACTAAAACAAAAGCTGACGTTGACATATTTAATGCAAGGCTGATTCGGAACTGATGATTCGGGACAGGCTGTTGCGTGTCTTTTTACGTTTTTAAAAATATCAGTCACTTGTCTGTTCAAGTGTGAACTATTTACAGAACGTCCTCATATAACTTGAATATTACCGAGCGCCTTGTTAACCAAAAACAAACAAAACACAGACAGATCACCATATAAGGAAATGTTGGTCCAATGAGATGTGGTAGAAACTTCTTTTTGGAGAGTAGTGTTCCTTAGCTGTGCCAGGACCATCCTCGATATCTCCAGGGTATACGTTCCGATAAGTCTCCACTATACCCTGGACGCATCTACGGCTCTGCCCGATAAATGTATTACCTCCCTTGACTGTCTTTTGATCCAGTCAGGTGTCTACGCTGAAAAGTTGAGCGAACCAATAACAACTCACTTTCGTTTTTTGAATTATCTAACCGATTATACTTGGCAACAGAAACCATGCAGAGGTTCTCTGGCAGAGGTAGAAGGCGTTCTTGCATATGTTGTTTTAAGGTTTCGGACCTGTCAATTTGTTTGTATGATTTCCTTAAAATCTGGGAGCACAGCGAGCAAACCTTTGCAGTTGCGACCTCTACCTTTGTTGACACTGGCAAGATCAGTTATAAAGGCGGCCTAGCTGATTGGCTACGGTGAGAAGGCGGATCCAGCAAAGGGAGGTAATAAATTTATCGGGCAGAGCCGTAGATGCGTCCAGGGTATAGTGGAGACTTATCGGAACGTATACCCTGGAGATATCGAGGATGTGCCAGGATTCGCTGATCGTGTTTTTGAATCCACGATAGTATGGATCATGATTGTTATGGGAGCACCACACCTGTCTCATGAGATTGACGAAAGTGACCTGCATTAACCACGCTCCCCAGACATGCTCACAGTGAGTTAGTGAGTGAGTGAGTTTAGTTTTACTCCGCTTATATGTATACTCCAGCAATATCATAGTCTGTCGCACAGGACCCATGAAGGCCCCGAATAGGTCTTCAGCAACCCATGCTTTCCATAAAGGGCGACTACTCTTGTCGTAAGAGGCGACTAACGGGAATGGGGTGGTCAGGCTCGCTAACTTGGTTGACACATGTCATCGTTTCCAACTGAGCAGATCGATGCTCATGGTGTTGATCACTGCATTGTCTGGTCCAGACTCGATTATTTACAGACCGCCGCCATATGGCTGGAATATTGCTGAGTGCGGCGTGAAACTAAATTCACCCACTCACAGTCGTGCAGGCCCTGAATCAAATATATCCAAGAAAGGTCACGCAAGTCTAGATTTCCTTAGCTTCTGAAAATGAAGGAAGTGTCAGGGCTTCATTTCATTATATGTATTTTTACTATTACCTTTTTTCAGTATAATATGTTCATTTCAGAGACTAGTTGTTAGTCTAGCAATATCAGGGCGGGGGACACCAGAAATACGCTCCTCATTGCACCCGTGCGGGGGATCGAACCTGAGTCTTCGACGTGATAAGTTCGCGTTTTAACCGCTTGGCTACCTCACATCCCCTCTGCTTGATGTAACTATGTGTAGGTTGTATTCAGGTTAAACCAGACTCACTCACTCACTCGCTCATTCTTCGCACGGGCGTGTACGCTTTTAAGAAGCTTAACGTTGGTCTTACTTCACCACTGTGAGAAAATACACACAACTGAGATATACCAGTGACCCCTACCCCTTTTTCAAACGTGAATATAAAAATTTAAATTCTTGAAATTTCTCGTCTGTCAATAGCTGCATTATGTTTTTGTAGTCAGAGCGTGACAAACTCGTCGGGCTTAGATTAGTCAAATAGAGTGACCTGTCAATGAGCTCCTTGATACAACGTGGTTGATAAGGATATACCTAACGCTACCCCTCTGTCGTCATAGAAGACGCTGCTGGGGACGGGGATAATTGGATCATCGAGGACTGAACACCTCGTTCAAGTAGTTCGACCGTACTAAAGGACACTGAACGTTTAAAAATCGCAAGATGTTTAAACGCTTTTCGACAGATTCACATTGTGCCTTTAAAATGCGCACTTGAGTGCTAGCGTTAACGTAGGGAAAAGTACATGTCTAGAATATGCATCACAAACGTACCGTCCAGTCACCGACTCACCACGAGACTAATTTGGATGAGGTCGCTGGTTGCCCCCACACGTGCACAAGTTGTGCACACAGTGTGTACTCTCAGCAGTCGGTGTTTAACTTGAGATACGCCAAACAATAGCGCAGCGGAGGGCTGGGAAATATGGGAGTATTGTCGCTGAATTTACGACAAGCGGAAGAAATGTTTTCAATGTCATAAACCTCAGTCTAGAGGTTTGCCGAGCGAACGCCCTTTCACGGGTTACAGTGGTCACACCGCTAGCTAGTGGTTCACACTAAGGCGATGCCTACATTCAATTGATGGTAAGTTAATCTTTCAATATCACTGCTTCTCAAGGTTCTGTGTGTGAATATTATATCGTTTAATGCTGTAAGGCGAAAATCATTATATGGTGAGACCGGCCATTGTCGATATCGGCTAATCATTTTTGATTTGGTAACCTGATGGAACAGTGTTTATTGATGGTATGTGAATCCTTCGATATCACTGCTTCTCGATGAATTTGTGTGTGTGATTGTTACATCCTTTCTTGCTGTAGCCCTCGGTGACATTAATTATATGCGTGGGATGCCATTACAACGGCGATTGTCGATATTCTGTGTGGCTGAATACCTGTTTGTATAGTCTCAAGGTATGGGATTTGTTTGTTTATCGTTGAAATATATATTAACGATGATCGTCAAAATGTCTCTTGGTGTCCTGGTATTTGAAGGACGTATATTCTGATTTATTTATTATTTAGTTAAGAATTATTAATATTGTAAAGCAGCAATAATGGTATTATTTATTAGATATTACTTAATGATGATTGTCATGCTAGTGACTTGGTCGATTATTATCATTAAATCTAGACTTGCCTCGATTAGGGCTTTAGTCTTGCTGAGAGGCCTAGGCAGTAGTGAAAATAATAAGGTCTGGGACTGTGGGACAGACTAACTCCAACATGCACTGCGTTGCTGATAAAATAAACTTGAACCAGACAAGGACCAAACTCTTCCATATACAGGTCGACGGCTTATTGGAATATTGCTGACAACGTCAAATGTAAAAACAAAAAGTTGCCTGACTGGTTAGGTTTGGTGACAACGACAACAATAACAACAACGGTAGTGTTGATGTGATGGCAGCGCTTTGTTTACGTTAGTGCGGTGTTAACAAGTGAAGGAAGCAGCAGTCTAATTTGGGTGGTAATGTTGTCAGCGACAGTGGACGTACTAGCAGTTGCAGCAATTGTGTAAAAATAGTAGAATATTTATGTCATATACTGGGAACCACCAGCGCTGTAATCAATACTGTGTGAACCACCACCAATATCAGCTAATATCATGAAAACCACCAGCAATATCAGCTAATATCATAAGAACCACTAGCAATATAAGCAATATCATGAGAACTACCAGCAATATGATCAATTTCATGAGAACTACCAGCAATATGATCAATTTCATGAGAACTACCCGCAACAACGACGAAAGCCGGGGTCAGTATATATGATATGATGAGATGTGGTGTTAGCATGTATCATGTCATAAGTATATGTGATATAATAAGTATATATGATATAATAAGTATATGTGATATAATGAATAAGTATATATGATATAATGAGCAATGTAAGTTGTACGAGGGGCAGCACATTAATTGCACCCCAATTGAAAGTAACAGACTAGTATCATTTGGAGTAGGAATAAAATTGAAACAAACAAACAAAACAAGAAAGCACCGCCGGTTTTGGTATGATGATATTAGCAGTAGCAGCATAATGGAATATCAGTAGCTGCAACATGACGGCATCGGTTGGAACGACAGTAATTATCAGTGGTAGCTACAATACAAGTGACGTCAGAGTCATTTGTTAGTTATAACAACCATCACAACAGTAATGACGTCATGGGTAGCAACAGTGACATTAGTAGTATGATAATGTTTGTAGAATCAGCAATAACAATGGTAGTAGCCCCACGATACTTGCAATAGAAGAAGTAGTAATGATACTATCAGTGGTAGTAGTAATTTTGGCAGCATGCTATAACGATGGGAAGCAGTGACGGTATAATCTTCAGCAACGTGGTGAAACTGAATAATCCTGACAACTGTAGCGCAAGGATTAACAGAGACATACTATTGGGAACAGTGGCAGTAAAGACGGCAGCAGTAGGAGCGGTGGAAGGGGCAGTTATGTTAATGGCTTAATATTTGTAACAATACCGTTACTAGTTATGGAAACAGTTGCAACATCAGTCAAAATGACATAGTAGTAGAAACAACGATAATAGGGAGTGAATGAGTTTAGTTTTACGCCGCACTATTCCCGCTATATGGGGGCAGTCTGTAAATAATCGACTGAACAATCCAGTGATCAACATCATGAGCATAGATCTGCGCATTTGATAACCGTTGACGTGTCAACCAAGTCAGCGAGCATCACCGCCCTATCCTGCTAGTCGCCTCTTACGACAGGCATAGTCGCCTTTTGTGGCAACCATGGGTCTTGACGGGTCGCAACGGTAATGACAGAAAACGTCCGACAGTATCACCTGTAACGGTCGTACCGGTATTCGAAGCAATGATATGTAGCATGATACTGGGTGTACAGGGGAGTGTACCAGTAGCAGCAGCAGTAGTGATGACAAAATCTGTTTGCCATTGAATAGGAGTCCTACTCAAATCTGTGATGAGATAGCAGGTCTATATTGCCTCAGCTCCAAATGGTAAGGATTGTTCTGGGTTGCATATAGATTTGTTTTGTAGATGTGCACATTCTGTTTATCTTCACATACGATAACTATGTGAAAGGGACTAAGTGTCAGTCTAGCTATGAGTTCACAGTAGTACCAGCGAGATAAAGTTGTGGCATTAGTCTGCCGTACAGACCCTGAAGCAAATATGTCCGAGAGAGCCCATGCAAGTCTACAAAATGTGGCAAGTAGCATCAACAGGATCATGAATGATATCAGTCTCAGCATCAGTAACAACACTGCAACCGTACCAGTTGGATCCAACTGTGCAGACAGATGCTCTTGATATTGATCACTGGATTGTCTGATCCAGAATCGATGAGGTACCCTCGCCGTATAGCTTGAATATTACTGAGTGCGGCGTTAAACATCAGCAATACCAATTGGATTGGTAGTCTTGACAACGTGATCAGTTAGAAATATGTATATGATAGTTCTTTAAAAACTCCCAACGTCAACGCCAGACAAGTATAGGTCACAGAAAATATAACAGCAGTGATGACAATGTTGTGAATTAATCTCCGGGAATCAGTGGGGTGGTCGGATAGCCTGGTGGTTAAAGCGTTCCTTCATCAGGCCAAAAACCCGGGTTCCTCACATGGGTACGTGTGAAGCCCATTTCTGGTGTCCCCCACCGTGATATTACTGGAGTATTGCTAAACGCGGCGTCAGATTACACTTACTCACTCACTGATACACGTAAAGGAAACCATTTACCAATGTCAACCTCTTTATTTTGAGGAACACTAAAATAATGAAGATGTCAACCATGAATTTTCGCCTTTTAGTGACTTCATCATTTGTTCGGGAAAAGGGTGAACATGTCCGCTCCATGCTGTTCCCGCCATACACAATTTGCATTACAATGTGTCAGTGAGTAAGGTGTGCAAACTTCCTGTAAAGGTCATGGCGTGACGTAGCATCCCACATCATGTGCACAAGCTGCGTATCATATATAGAACTTCAGGGATGGCTGCAAAAAGTAACTTGTGAGTTGACGTAGCGGGGCCTTTGATGTGAATCGCTGATTGAAAAAAAATCATATCCTTGCATGTTAAAGTGAGTAGTACATGTTTGCAGTTAAATCAGGGTCTTCATTAGGTAGGTGTTTGCCAGCAGTTTAGCTACACATTCAGAAATATTTAAAGTGCATAACGGTCATCTATAAATAGTTGAGTTTTGACCAAGCAGTCCGATGACTGACATCATGCGCATCAATCTACATGTCACGATGACCTAGCAAACAAAACTGTGGCCTGTAATGCCCCAGTTAAAGTCTACCTATATCATTTCTTCGACTACATGCTATATCTCTTATCGCCTTTTATGGCATGTGATGTACAGTATTAGACACAGATTGTCTGAATCGATATAACGCACAATAAACGTCGATTTCAGAAAGGACTATGAGATTTTGATGAATGTTGCCATCACGTGACATGACGTCATAGAGGAGAATTGACCTTTAAGATGAACACTTTCTTTCTGGTGTTTGATACATTATTAGCGTCCTCCGTGGTATCACAAAACGTTGAGTTTTCGCTCTGTGACCTCGTCCATATCAATATCAGTCAATGATTAGTGAAATCACCTGGTTAGTGGTTAGTGAAAACTTCTTTAATGAAACAGATGTTAAATGACATATGATTTGATGTACAACAAAAAATTGGAATAAGAAAATCTTAACAGGTGCGAAGCCGGAAAGCGAGATATCTCACTTGAGTGATGAACCAGATTTCATTCAGACATCAACACAGCTAGGGGACAAAACGATTAAACGGTACCGTGGCATTCTTAATAATACTGATGCTGATAATCTAAGATATTCTGTGAGAATGCGCCATGTTTAGATTGATGTCTATAACTGTCATATAACACTATTCAATGTTCAACCCGAATCTTCACGGGGCGATAAACGTGAACAACAGCAGGCGTCTAAAGCCACCATAGATGAGCCAGTTTACACCCTTACCCTCACAACCGAGGGATTTCTTCTCTGTATCCGTCACCATTGATATGTTTAAACATCTGTGTACAAGCAATACTGTAAATACTCGGGAGGTCTTACCCTTTCATTTGTCTATTCATTATTTCAGAAGTGAAGAACAAAATGTCAGAATCCTCAGATGTCCAAAGATTTAGATTGGGAGAATTATGAAAATAATCACCGGTACATGATATGGTTACAGAATAGAGTGACCCTTTCGTGCGGCTTCACCTGTTCTCGTTTATCTCGCTATCACTGCGATGTCATCGTGACCCATCTTACAAGAGTAAACATTACTCCGGCTTTATATTCTTTCGTGAATGCTCCCCGTGATGGGACCCACGTGTAGTTTAATAGCACAGCCCTTAACGAAGCCGTGGGTTAATCAGATTCAGATTCCACAACGTGTGTGTCTGAAATGCAACGAAGATGGTTTCTTACCTTAATGAAAGTACTCAGTGAGTGAGTGAGTTTAGTTTTACGGCGCGTTTACCGATATTCCAGCATTAGTATGGCGGGGCACAACAGAAATAGCGTTCACACATTGTACCTATGTGGGAAATCGAACCCAGGTTGTCTACGTGACGAGCGAACGCTTCAACCACGAGGTCGCCCTACAGCCCTATTCAGAACCATGGTTAATATTTGTAAGGGATGACGATAATTATTATTGTAATAAATGAAATAACACATAACAAACGTAAACACATATCTTTTCATTGCTTCTAAATATGTCTATTTGTTTATTAGTTTAATCAGACAATCCTGTGATCGACATCATGAGCAACGGCCTACGGATTCCAATGAGTGTCTTGTGTACTGTGAATGTCTTTTGACTTGATAACGTTTCCAGTTGCTTTTGGTCAAATCACTTTAATCAAACATAAACGAACAACTAATATAAACTGTCTAAACAGCACAGAAACGTTTCAGTAACCATTTATTCTGAAAGCCATCGTGTGAAGTCATCTTTGATTGAAACGTGTGCAATGATGCTATCATAGCACGTTTATTGAGGGTTTTACCGCAAATATGAAGTAAAATCACCGTCAACGATGCTTAGAGATAGTGAAGTTCATGTTTCGGTGTAAATAAATAAATAGATGTAATTAAGTAAACTGAGTTTTAATGAACAAGCTGGCATCGGATGAGGAACACGCCATTCATGCGAGGAGCAGTTAGGATAATTATTCCGAAGACATATCACCCCATGAATCAAGATAGAGTGTGAAACTCTTTGAACTTCCGAGAAACAGGATAAGCTTATTATTTTCCAAATGGGCTAAATGTTCATATCTTCATGTAATTCTTGATCCGCTGTAAACTCAAGTGCGGGTGATGTAAACCAACTCGCAGTTTAATTACACTGACTTCCATTCTCGTCTAACCATGTGTTCTGACATGTATTCATCCAGCCTTGGGAGGTATGGCGTTATCTCAAAGGCTAGAACATGACTCGGAAAGCAGTTAAATAAATCACTTTATATTCAAAGTACAGAAGCTCTGAAGAATGTAGCTATCTTGCCAATCTCTGCATTTCAGAGAACCTTTTCACGGACAGTTTCTTTCGAATTCCTGCGTTTCTTTAATATTTGATTAAATTGAGTAAGGTAAGTTCGTTAAAAAACTCCCAGACCATTGAAGAACATGCCACGTGTTTAGAAAGCGTCAGATCAAAAAGATAGGGACTCACAGCACAGTGTGTATCTGCTACAAATAACGTCTATTTCTATGATCAAAGTTTTGGCAAACCTTGAACGCGGGTGTAGGAAAGAAAATCATCAAAGGTTAGTTCACAGGAAGAGATGAACAGACGTGTTAAATTGTAGGGATATTTGATGGAGCGCATCCCCTTGTTTGTCTAAGATTCACTGCATAGGGCACTCCTACATATTCCGAGGGGAGCTCTGGATAATTATCAACCCATACAGCATGAAAAATAGACATGTCCTTTATCGTTATTTACCCATTTGTACATTGCGAAATATCTAGGGAATGTGAACTTAAATACGGCGTCCTTGCATTATAGTGTTCTTGGTGTAATCAAAATGAAACATTAGAACTCTGGACGTCGGTGAAAATTTATTTAGTGAGAGTCTGTGCCTGTTTGTGCTCGTACAGATTATGCAACTACTAGTATATGTTTCTAATTGTTCGTTCTGTAGGGATTGAGGATCGGAAGAAGTCCTGGTATCATTGTCTGTACGTTAAAGGCATTGGGTACTGGAAGATAGCAATCGGTATCTACTACTTTCTATTGTGAGTCCATCGTTTTTAGCCCGACCAAAATGGTGAAGGCAAGATCGGTCAGTCATACAATATTATACACCTACATGGAATAAATGTCGCTTGGTTCAGTCTTTGTTATCCTTGTCGGTTAGGGCAGGCGTGGAGGTGTTTTCCACTGACTGACTTTGTGTATAGTGTGTTTTCGTTGGACCATGAGTACCTGTGTATTCCTTGGATTGGATCAAATCCAGCGATTGTTTTAAGAACCTTAAAGGCGAACTGCGCCCCGTTCCTCAAGACGATCATATACAGATACAGATAACAATCTGTATCTGCTACTTTTGATGCGAGTCATTCTTGTTTGGTCCGACTCAGATGACGAAGACCTGATCGGACATACGCGGTTATAAATCCACATAGGCAAAAATGCCAGTGCGTTTAATTAAATACGCATATTTCGTGTAAATGTATTAATACAAGAATGAAACCCGGGAAAGGTATTGATATTTCAAGAATCCTCTGAATTTTTCTTCATATTCGAGACCAAGTCTCATGTTGGGCATAGCCCAGTCACTTTTTGTGACCTTTACTACTTTTTATGGTCACAGCGACACTTCAGCGTGCTAACCTGCACTTCAAGCTTGTTAGCGCGATACCTCAAGAACGGTTTACTGGATTTCTTCCGCATAAACCTTTTGCTTCTGGATGTTTTATAAACAATTCCTTTATTTCTATCTTGCATATTTAATACACCATGTTATGATAGAGACAATGCTTGTTACCACTACTCTTATACCTCTGTGATCAACTTCTTTATTGTACAATAAAGAGAGCATGAGTGGGTGGGTTTAGTTTTACGCCGCACTCAGCAATAGTCCAGCTATATGGCCGCGGTCTGTAAATAATCGAGTCTCGACCAGACAATCCAGTGACCAACAACATGAGCACCGATCTGCGCAAATGGGAGCCGATGCCATGTGTCAACCAAGTCAGCATCCGATCCCGTTAGTCGCCTCTTACGACAAGCATAGTCGCCTTTTATGGCAAGCATGGGTTGCTGAAGGCCTATTCTACCCCGGGACCTTCACAGGTACGTTTCGGTATAGATAAATGCACTTGAAAACTGTTGCATTCGTAGCGAATGTTTCATGAATAAACAAAATAAACATTCTCATTATCCCCTTTGTGAAGAATGTACAGTCACTACAGTCATAACGAATTCGACGAGGACATTGGATTTATTTCTTTATAAAGGTAGTTCGTTATTCGCCTGTCTACAGGAAAACATACAGTAGTGGTTCGAGACAAACGAAACAGTTCGTTATGCGCACCCCTCCATTATAGCGTTTGTTTAAAACGTACTTTACTGTGTATTAATATCTAAACATGTAACAACTAACACCTCATTGTATGTGTGAGTGAGTTTAGTTTTGGGCTGCACTCAGCAATATTCCTGGTATATGGCGGCGGTCTGTATATAATCGAGTCTTGACCGGTCAATCCCCGGCCCCCCTAAGTAATTGAAGGAATTACAGCAAATGTGTTTCAAGTATTACCGACATTGCTTCCGATATGGCCGATGTGTTTCAGTTATTACCGCTATATAGCCGATATGGCTGCAGTTGTTTCGCGAGTGGGCTGCGTTTGTTTACATTGGAGATGCAATTCCTTCAAATGTGCTGTAATTCCTTCAATTACTTAGGGGAGCCTGAATCCAGTGATCAACAGTATGAACATCGATCTACCTAGATGGGAACCGATGACATGTGTCAGTAAGGTCAGCGAGATTATTTAACGGACCTCGTTAGTCGCTTCATGCGGTAAGCATGGGTTGCTGAAAGCCAGTTCTAACCGGGGTCTTCACTTGTCCTCCACAATGTCAAGGTCACGTAAAGTCTCGAAATATTGGGGCACATGGGAATTCATGGTATGATAACGTTAATGACTGAGTAAATGCTGTTTTCTTCTGCTAGAAGCAGTATCTTACGTACGGCAGCCTTTAAATGATGTAGTTTACCTGGAGGACGTATTTAAAAACACGCAACGCTGCCCGTTTAGGGCTAATAAATGGGTAAGTATCAAGATCGCTTACTTGATGGCGTCTGATTGTACCCTATCGAGTTGAATCGTTGTTCAAACTGCAAATCACTGGATTGTCTGGTCCAGGCTCTGTTATGAACACACCGCCTCCCTATAGGTACAATATTGCTACGTGCAGTGTTAAACAACAAACAAGCTACATCCGGGCACCCCTTTTTGTGTAACTCTTCATGTTTTAGCTAATCAATTCGGTTTTCCGGCGCTATCACTGAGAAGAGAGTTGAGGTTTATGCATTTCAGTTACAAAGGCAGAAGGGAGATATATGAGCCACGCTTGGGACCTGCCGAGTTTAGCCTCCTTGCTTTTCTCTTCTGCCTTACGGTCTGCAACTCTGATTTCAGACGCCTATTTAAGACAGTTTTTCAGACGTCTCATTCCCAGCTTTCTGGCTGCTCCTGTCTGCTGACGTCACTGGAGCTTTCGATCAGGACTGCAGATGTCCCAAGGAAGGACCATCTACTGAAGGGGTTTATCACGGAAACGTTGACCCAAACGTACATCGATCATGCATGTTTGATGACTGGAATGGACGTCCAACTGGTGAATGTTCATCATAATGTTTCATATTTTGAATATATAACCATGGTTATTTCGGTTATGTGACCATATATCGTATTCAAAGGGCCACATTTCAATTTTAACATTTCGCATTTCGTTTTATGAAGCAATCAGTCATAAGTGGTGTAATTTTAAGGCTTTACAAAAAATATTTTCACCGGAAAAATCATTCAAAGCACGTGTATGAAATTGTTATTACGTTATCAAAGGCATACAGCCCTTTGGCAGTTTTGACTTCTTTGTATTTTCACGAGCCGGTTCTTTGAACCGACCTGTAAAACTCTGACCAGAGCGTATTGGTTTATCTCAAATACACCAAGAAGACTTGCCACGTGGTCAAGTAGCAGAGCAACGAGTGACGATATGGCGTTCATCGCGTCACGAGATGACAGATACATCTTATTTTAATGGACACAAATATATCTATTTATCATATGCTTCCAAAGTTTAATTAAATTTAAACATTATTAATCTGAGAAAATTCGATTGGCGAAATCGAAATTCTCCCAAATCGTATAATAAAATCTGATCGTTTCTTTGTTCAGGCACACAGATAAGACATAGTTCGATATTCGCTCATCGTTCAGTTTTTTTAATATGGTGGTAAAAGACTTAAAAATCTTAATCCAAGGGTGGTGGGGTAGCGTAATGGTTAAAGCGTTCGCTCTTCACACTGAAGACCCGGGTTCAATTCCTCACGCTTGGCAGTCACTCACAATCGCGCTCGTTCAGTGCAGGTGCACTGAATAACACGGCGATCAGCTGATCGGTGCGGGTTTTTTCACTGGGGGATGCCCATGTTTACTGACCAAATGCATATCGTGAAATGTTGAATGCTTACATTGCCATTTACTGTGTTGTGTAACAGGGTACTGGACACGAAACTTTGTTTGTCCACGAAGTTGGTCCGGCAAACTGATATGTTCACTGCAGTGAACGTATTCATTTTCCAACAGTGCAGTACCCGTGAAGGAATAGGCCTTCAGCAACCCATGCTTGTCGTAAGAGGCGACTAACGGGATCGGGTGGTCAGGCTCGCTGACGTGGTTGACATATGTCATCGGCTCCCAGTTGCTTAGATCGATGCTCATGTTGTTGGGCACTGGATTGTCTGGTCCAGACTCGATTATTTACAGACCGCCACCATATAGCTGAAATATTGCTGAGTGCGGCGTAGAACTAAACTCACTCACTCACTCCAACACTGCAGGGAAAATATCACTCGGAAATCTCAGTCTTCGGCCCTTAAGTTTATAAAACTTGTGTTTACTTAGCGTCTAGTGATGCACATAAACAAGCAAAGTTCAGAAAGCGGGACTCACGCACTGGAGGTGGCACGTGTTATGCAGCAGAACACGTGAGATTTGTTTGTTAGTGTAATTAGAAGGCTCTTGTTCTCGGTCTCTTGGGTCTACAGGGTCAAGGCCAGGGTTTGGCTGTAGCCAGAAAGTCTTTGTCTCCAGAATCACCATGTGGACGGTTCTTTTTTCTTTTCTTGATTGTGAAACTGGTGTATACGGGATTTACAACAACTGGCTAAAACGGGCCTGTTTGTTTGTTGTGTACCGACGCATTTAGCAATGGTTCAGCTACAAGGCAGTGTTCTGTAAATAAACCAGTATGGATCAGACAGTCCAGTGATTGATATCAGCTGGGATGCAATGACATGCTTCAGCTTGACCACTGGTTGCCATTATTTCTAGTAGATGATGTTGCCCGAATAGGATAGATGTCATTTTGTTTCATTTAGCTTAGAAACCTGGAAAATAATGAGTATTATTAGAAATTGCTAAGAAAAGGTAAAACAATGTTATTTTTTACCAAGGCCACATATCCCCAGTAACATTATTCTTAATTGTATAAATTTTACATTTATGTGACAAATGATATAATAGTTATTGCATGAACAGTTTTCTTGTCTTGTGGTCATCAACCACATACTAAGATATGGGATGGGGCCTGTATGTCTCCTGAGACACTACTTCCGGTCATAGGGTTTTCCCGTTTGGGCTCCAAATTGTGAGACCGCCAAATTGTATGACTATAAGTCCGCACCAAATGTACAACCATGATTGACTGTCACAACTGTCGACAGTCGTAACAGCTGGCAATTTTCGCGATGGTTTGATCGGAAATTTGTTATTCCTGCGTGGATTATCGTCAAGTGACAACCATGAGGTATGAAACGTTGTTGTTATCGGATGTACTATGGTCTCGCAAGTTTCGTGACCTACTTAAGGGCTGAATTGTAATCGTTGCACTCTAGTTTCTGATAACATTTGGTCTTGAAATAATATAAAATATATCATTAAAATAAGGTCAACCTAGTTGTCACAATGAGGATAGCCATCAACGGCCGTGAATGCCAGTTCAAAATTACTAACAAAGAGCCAATCGGAAAGCAGTTTTCTGGCGCCTTACGGGACTAGTTTCCAACAGCCGTCAACACATTAGTTTTGAACATATCTCGACAAACCTGTCCATCCAAACTTTGGAAACTAAGCATAAGGAAATTCACAATTGTCTAAAGGATCGCGGGTATTTTATGAGAGTACTCAACGTGACCTTGTCACGATGAAAGGTCGTTCTGACATGGCAAGTACTGGGTTGCCCACAGATGTTTCCTTTGGGCTTGCAAGGTCTGAATATAATTAGGTTTGATACATTATTCCTCGAGAACTTTCCTACTTCAAGTAAGCCATTCATGGGACTGGGCGTTTCTACCAGAAGCCGACGAACACCGTGTGTTAGCCCCTCTGGTGTTTGTATTCATGTAATTGATAATTTGTCTTTGATGTTTGATGCCCCTAGGAAACATTTGTGTGTATTGTTCTGCATTCGCTCACGGGTTCGGTTCACGGATGGGTTCAACGAATGAAGCCCATTCCTGGTGTCCCGTGCAGTTACAATGCTGGAATATTGCTAAAAGCGGCTCTCGCTCATCTAACTACTCTCACTCATCTAACTTGTAAAAATCAATCATCAGTAAGTTGATCAGTGCTCACACGTCAGAATAAAATTTAGCATAACTACCTCAAGCGTCAGGAGCACACAAATACTTGTTTTAGTCTGTTTCATTTATCCTGAGCCACATTTCTGTCTATTGTGCTCAATCCTTCCTGCCATGTTAAAGCGATGAATGGATGAATGAAGCAAGTCTAGATTCCCTCGGGCTCTTATTGTCCCAACTCACTGGAGTTCCCTTGGAGTTCAAGATGGATTATTTGTTTCTAACAAACGTCAACAATATTCGGAGACTAAGCGTAATTTTAAGTCCTACAGTTATTCATGCAAAGAGAATGTGGGGAGTGCTACCGTTAGCAAACACCTGGTGTCATCTCTGGCTTTCAGTGATTCAATCATATCAATTTAACAGTAACCGGCATCTGTTGGGGCCGGACGGAACAATCCTACTTGGACGACGTGCCAGGCTGTAGAGAGCTGACACAGTCACCTAAAACAAGAACTGAACCAGTTTTGCCACTTTTTGTCACTCCTCATATACATTGTTGTATCACTTTGTTCTCTCATTGCTGCAAATACTGACAATGCAAGACAAAGATTTGAGCTTATATTATGTATTAAGTGTTACCTTAGAGATTTGTGTAAGTCTAATTTCTCCGCTAGTTAGCCCTTCACGCCCAATGGAATCTGACTGGAATCTGCGTGAATGTCAGTGTCCAGTTCTCTGACACTGACATCTTTTTAGCAGTTCCATCAGATGATGTGAAGTGAAACAGGGTTTTGTCTCATATGACGACGTGCGTGCGTGTGTATATCTGGCTGCGTGTACCGAGATTGTAGCTGATTTATAGCTCTGACTCGCCGCAATTAAGTGAATACCCCACCCAGACACATAATACGGACTCCGTGGTGACCAGTGCCTGTTGTAACCGTTAATGCCGAGTACCAGACAGGGACCAACAAATAAAATACTTTAACGTCTTCTGGAGTGACGCGGCCTTCCGCTGTCCAGGGATCCGCGAAGGTCCGAGGTAGAATAGGTCTTCAGCAACTCACTAAAAGGCGACTATGCTTGTCGTAAGAGGTGACAAATGGGATCGGGTGGTCAGGCTTGCTGACTTGGTTGACACATGTCATCGGTTCCCATTTACGCTAATCGATGCTCATGCTGCTGATCACGGTATTGTCTGGTCCAGACTCGATTATTTACAGACCGCCGCCATATAGCTGGAATATTGCTGAGTGCGGTGTAAAACTAAACTCACTCACTCACGCTCTCCAGGTGGCTCAGATGTAACTTCGAAGTATCTTTTATATCATATGATGATATACTTGTGTTTCATCACATTTTATAGTTTATTTCAAAATTGGAAAGGGTGTATTGATGGGAAGTTTTAAAGTCGTAATAAGGATAAAGGAAATATTATCACAGCAGAATGTGTTTAATCTAAAGCCACGGTGCTCATTCTAAGAGAGATAGCATGAATGGTATATTGTTTAAAATACATAAACAGTCTATTTCTCTAAATAAATTAAAATATTAGGTTAGTGACAGAGCTTGACTGACAAGTCTGGGAGCTGATCACGGCACACTGAGTTCCGCGTCCGCCCTTCCGCTCGCCACAGATGCGTGTGTTTTTATTTGCTTAAATGTTGACAGGGCCACAAATGGTGTCCCTGTCATCTGTCATATGGTAAAGTAACACGGGCTCTTTACACAAATGTGGATGTTTAAACAATATAATACTACAACGATTGAATGTCACGGATTGTTGGCGACACGACTGGTAGGTGTTTCCGTTGACCGATGTACTGACAGACACCGGGGAGTGAGGGATATACACACGTGAGATCATTTTCTTTTGTCCACTTCTTCGTGAATGAGTTTATTTTTACACCACCCTCAGCAAAATAGCATCTATATGGCAGCGGTCTGGACATAGTCGGATCTGGAAAAGACAGAGGTCAAAAGCATGAACATCAACCTTTGTTGCACCGTTAGCACTCGACATACGTTGGACATGCAAAAGTCTTTAAGGCAGTTGGGGTGGTGGGGTTTAAGCGTTCGCTTGTCAGGTCGAAGGCCCGGGTTTGATTCGCCACGTTGGTTACAGTGTGCCACGCACATTTCTGGTGTCCCCCGTGGTTATATGACTGAAATATTGCTATGAACGCCAGAAAACTATACTCACTCTAATGTATTAATTGATAGTTTAAATGAAAATTATATGTGCATGAAGTATTTTATTTGGCCATGAAGTATTTTCCAAGCCACAGGTCCACAGGCCCACAGGCCCACAGTACAAAACATTTCAATAGTGTGCTTACAAATGAAGTGATTCACAGGATTTCATATAACCAAGATGTATATATTAAGACAAATTCACAGAAGTTAGTTGTTGGTTTGAAGACAAAGGTCGCACAAATGTTTGCCATAATATTTATAATCAATATACTTTCCTCTTAAGTATGAGATGGCACGGCAGACAAGGATGAAAATTAAATGAAATTATTTATCGTGAATATTATGTTTAACAAGTTAAGACGTAACAGACTTGCGTGTCCGCTGTTCTGGACTTACCTCTTAACGGATAGATAGATGAGTTTAGCTTTCAGTACAGCCAAGGAGGAAGGCAAGGCATACGGGCACTTTAGACTGACATTTATTGTCAACAAATATGGATGTATTTAAAAATCTAAAAACATACATTTGTCAACAAAATAAATATACATGTGGTCCAGAACACGGAAGCAAGCTAGACATGCTAAATTATTAATTATTGTATGCTTGAATAAAATTATGAGACTTGAGAAATGGGAGACACTTGTGGCATATTATCTCAGAGTGTTTCCAACCCTCTCGTAGTTGCTTAAGACTGATTTCTCCTTGACAATTGTGACGAACACGTGCGACGAAATGGGCGAAATCTGCCAGTGTACTGGAGATTATTTTGAGGACGGTATGCGTATGTAACATGTTTAGCTATGTTAAGTTTACTCCAAGCCGAGCATACTGTACAGCTGTCATGGAATTTTGGGCTGAAGCAAGTCAAAACATCACTGAAACATTTTGTCAACTATATTTGATGTCTTGATGGAGGACCCGTGTCTCACTGTCGCAGTGAGGATGCCAACTTAAGTAACTCACAAAGTCATGGGTACGTAATTTGTTTATGTACCACTGTTGACATCTGTCACTGAAACTGTTAGATACACAAACTCACCCGTCAGAGTAAATGTCAAATTAGAAGTGAATTCATGTTTTGAGTGTTGTTTTACCATGAGTAACAAATTAGCTTTAAATCCGTGATTACTGAAAATTCAGGATGACACAAGATTTGGTTGTGCACTGGACCTTGTAGCATATTTGTCGTTTGTGTCTCCAGGAATGTTTTCTTGTTGAAGTTATGTGAGGGTATCTTTTCCAATTGTATGTTTCTGGTAAAGGTTTCATGTCGGTCATGTTCCTTGTTTGTCATCATTATCCGTGAAGATCCGGGTTAGAATTGATCTTTAGTAGCCCATGCTTGTCGTAAGAGGCGACTAACTGGTCGGGTGGTCAGGGTCGCTGGCTTGGTTGACATATGTCACCGGCTCCCATTTGTGCAGATCAATGCTCATGCTTTTGATGACTGGATTGTCTGGTGCAGACACGATTATTTACAGACCGCCACCATATAGCTGGAATATTGCTGAGTGTGGTGTAAAACTAAAGTCACTCACTTGTCATCACTTCTCGAAACCAAACAGCTTGCTAGGTTTGTCTCCAGTCCTCCACCCCCACCCCCCACTTATAGTAGCAGTCGTATCAGCTCGTTTGATATAGTTTTCTGTGTGATAACGTTTTATATATATCAGTGTATATTATTACTACTTCCTAGTTAACAAAAGCTTACTATTCCATCAGAAAAACAACATTTTTATTGGTATCAATATACAGGCTTCACCATTAGGCTTCACAAGAAATAAAAATACTTTCTCGTTGATAGTAGAGTCAGATATTTTGTTTCTAAATTCGAGAAATTTCATTTCAAATATTACCTTGAGATATAAAGAGGAAGGCCTCTCAGTTCCGATGAAAACTGAATCAGTTTGCCTAAAGCTAATCGTGCATATGGGAGGTAACGATATGGATAATATAACCCAGTCTTGTTCTGTATAATTATGTATAATTTCTGTATAATTATGCTTCAACCGTGAAATGTCTGACTTTAGGTGGCGACAATTATCGCCCACGAGTTACAGTGTTGTTATAACGGTTATTGCTTGTTTCATTAAGTCGGTAACGCACGCGTGAACTCTGTTGTTATAGCTATCTGCCCTGTTGGTCAATAACCGTTACATCTACTTGTTCATTAACTGACAGTTCAGACTGAAACAGCTGTACATACATACTTAGGAATCTTAATTAGACTGTTTACCTTCAAATGTACCGCCGAGCTTGGATCTAACTCCACCCGTGAGGCTCAAGCCCTAATAAAATACTTGAAAAAATGCCGCCTTGTGCTGAATAAGCAAAATCGTGCGCTTTTGTCAAAGCCGAAATTTGATGAGGGATAATCTCTTGATACAAAGAACGTAAACCGATAAATCCAGAGGGCACTGTCTGAGCAGCAATAATTGCCTAAGTAGCTGGAGGATTGAACACATGCAGGATCTAGGCGAACATTGACTCCAGACTGTCACGTGAAGGAATACAGACGGGCATTCCGAGATTTTAAAGCTCAGTCTAGACGGAGCGATAGCGCGCTCGTGCGTCCTTTGTGGTAATACACGCTCACGAAACATAGCTTGAATTATTCCACTGACTTGCAAGAAGGTTCCAAGTCGCAAGTGACTTGTTAAAAAGGTGAGTGAACTTTATTTTTTTAACACACCTTTGGCTTTTAAAACCTGGGTTTATCTTGTGGCATGTGTTGGTATTTCCAGAAAAACAGCGAAAGTGTTTGACCCGATGAGAAGTACTTGTACGGTAACGTGCGTTTGTATGTAAGGGTATATGTTGTCTGGTGTCTTCATTGCCTATATGTGATAATAGAGATAGACTGTCTGGTCTTTGGTGAGATACCCCCTCTCACATTCTTCTTTTATAGTTAAAAACGGTAAAGTACGATCCGGGTAGTGAGTCTGCGTTATTTAACATGGATACATTGAAATTTCACCGGTGATCTGGTAGTCTTAAAACATACGTATATATAAATATTTATCGTAATTGTTTTATCGGCATTCTTGAAGTAGTTGAGTCAATAATGAAACATACAGCTTTATAGATACCAACTTCTGGTTTATTGCACAGAGTTTTACGTGATAACGATGTAAGAATCCACACCGGAACGCCCCTGTATGCAATAAATAAGAAAGTGTTAACGTTATCCTAGACCAACAACTAGTCTCTGTAATGAATATCCTTAACAAAACAAGTTGGATATATTTGCTTTAGTGTGTTATCACAGACTACTGATATCCATAAATTCGTATGGATTTATTACAGCTATCCTCGTACACAGTTACATGACTACTATGCTTGAAAACCATGTCAGTCGTAGCAGCGACATACAAACATTTTATGTCGCCATAGGATTAGTGATCGTAATTATGTTAGTTAGAATAACATACGAAATAGAAGAATATTATGTAACCGGTAACAGTTATAACTTAAAAAGTCCCATCAGCGGTAGGCTTGCAGTGAATACGTAATATGACAGTCTCACGATTTTGACATGGCGAGAGAGCAAGTCTGTGTACGGTTATAGCTATATCATGTATATGTTGCAACAGTCCTTTTCTAGTGGTCTACAGTGATATGTATATAGCGTACAAAGATGTGAATATAACATAAATACTGCATACAGCCCTGTGAATGTGTCACCTCACAATCTCCTGTATCTGGCCGAGTTGTGTTGTTGGTAGTACTTCGTCCAGAGACGCTTAACGTCCCTTGTTGATAACGGCCCAATGCGCCATATAGTTCCTCATGGTCCAATACTGGTATGTATATAAGTATAAATGCTTTTTTACAAACCAGGTTTCAGAAAATAAACCATGCCCCAACACTGGGGTCATTCCTATGAGGTTAAACCCCAGGTAGGTTATACCCCAGAAACGCAGCTTTGCGGTATAATGCCGGTACATACCCTCCATGTCAGGTGTGTGTAACATAGGTTGATTCACGTTAGGTGTTGCACAGAATTCGGCAGGAATAATCATCTAGAAAACAGTCCTGTGAGTACAGCATTTACAAGCTGAAATAGATTACAGCTGTATGATGTAAACAGTCTGGTGAAAATAGTAGTTTGTATTTTGAACAGCAAAAGGACTGTTATCATTTTTATGAATATTGCAACGTCTTGTGAACTCGTATTTTGTAAATAGCAATGTAAATATCAACGTTCGTGAACGTTACTAACATCTTAACATAGAACAGAGTTTTGTTACAATGGGTTCTTGCTAACATAATACAGAGTCTTGTTGATATAGCATAGAGGTTTGTTGATAATGCAGAGTCTAGGTAAAACATATTAGACTTTTCTTAATATAGCATGGCGTCTTCTTAACATAGCATAGCGTGTCGTTAATATGGTATACAGTGTTGATAATATTGCAGAGTATTGTTGATATAGCATACAGTTTTGTTAGTGTAGCATAGGAACTTAATAATGTAGCATAGAGTAGCGTCAGCATAATCTAAACAGAGCGTCGAGTTGATTGTAACTCAGAGCTCATGGAATATAGCAATCTTTTGAATACAGATTAGGTTCTGCACACACAGATCTGGAGTCTGTGGGGAAAAGAATAGAATTTCAAATTGATTACAAAAACAGAGTATGTTTTTATATCTTTTCATTATGGTACACGGCATTAAACACAATGCGCTAAATGTTATGACAAAGTTGACGAATGCGGACCAAAGAATCCACGGGTGTCTTACTCATGATGACAAGCAGCATCCTCGAATCACCCATTACGTTGAAATAGATGTGTTCCTTGACAGTCACGTGATGTTCTCCTTGTTTAAATCACTACCCCACGATCAAGAACAATTCGCGGTTCAAGCCGACAACCTGTTTACATCTAGAACAGCCATATTCCCATTCCCTACTCAGTTCAAGGTCAGTGTGTACATTTGGGAAAGTGAAGAATGAATCCTTGTAATTCACGGCTAAAGTAGGCGGGGCCATCTTGTGGATAAGAGGGGCGGTTGGGTATCCTAACGGTTAATGCGTCCGCTCGCCACGCTCAAAAACCACAGTTCGATTCCCCACATGGGTACAATGTGTGAAGCCCATTTCTGGTTTCCTCCGCTGCCATATTGCTGAAATATTGCTGACATCAGCGTAAAACCATACTAACTCTCTGGGTAAGTATATCCTTTGTATAGATGAATCAATTATTGTCGGTAACGCTATTGAAAAACAAAATGAAATGATAAATTCTGTTCCTGTCATATATTCTCCAGCTGTCGTGTAACACACCTCACCTGCAGCAAAACCGCGATTTTATGGATCAGGGCCCCGTTTCACAAATCTCTCGTAAGCCTAAGGTCTCGTAACTTTTCCCGTAGCATTTGCACCTCCTGTGTTACAGTATGCCAGGTACAAATGCTACGAGAAAAGTTACGAGACCTTAGGCTTACGAGAGTTTTGTGAAACGGGACTCTGGGTCCCAGTCCACAAACAGTTCGTAACGTTACGACCAGTCGTAACCCTATACGTTATAGACATACGAAACCGCTACGGAGGCTTTGTGGATTGGGGCCCAGAAACGTCTTGTGTGTTATCCTAGGCTGGACTGATAGGAAAGACGACAATAGAAACATTCATCTTTCTTCCCTTAGGATTTTACCACAGACTGACTACCTCCGTGCTCCAGTAGGCAGAGCTTCATAGGATAGATGTTGTAAAATGATACTCTTAGTTCTTGTTAAACTGTCTGGTGCTAGACATTAATGGATAAAACTAGACAGACAGATTTGACCACTGAGGCCCAGAGACTTGTCAAATGTCTCATTCGTGCTGTCTCTGACAACCGACACTCTCGTATTACACATTGCTGTAAAGACTCGTCGCCTCAAAATCGGTGTCTAATAGGGCGTGGTACGCATCTCCGTATGACCTTTGTAAGTAAAGACAACCACACACGCGTGCATGTACGACGCAAACGAATTCGCTTTTTTGAGTTTTTCATTCGTAACATATTTTTCACGATAGCTGTACGTTGAATTTTGTCAAATCGTTTGTCAGATAGTGGGTACAGTGCCACAGTACTGATAGTGCCGGCTCACGGACGTCATTTGCATGAACAGATTCTGACAGTCTCACACTATTCCCATCTACACGTGCATTTATTGCGAATATCACAATATCGCCATCTACGTCAGATGTTGAGAATATACCATTGTCACCAACACAATGCTCAACTTCAAATTAACATCTAATAAAGCGTTTTACTCGACTTCGAGCTTAGGCCCGATAAACGGTTTTGCCTTCTCGACCACGTGTCATGTCCGGTTAAAGGTTTGGTTACATGGGAAAATCTGGACATAACGCATGTTCCACGTAACTCCGATCTCCGTCCATTTGAGCTAAGCTGAATTGGTACATGTTATTGTGAGTCGCATGATTTGTACCAAATCTATTTCTTTTCCTGTAGAGTCAGTTTGGATGTTGCATGTGTCAAGCAGCTAATACCATAATATGTATCTGGGGTAGGGTAGTCTAGTGGTTAAAGCGTTCGCTTGTCACGCCGAGGAACTGCGTGCCGTTGGACAAAACAACCTTAGCACTAAGACTAAGTCTATGCTACGGTATGGGAGTTACTGTCACCTTAGTGCTAAGGTCGCTTTGAACAACGACACCTAAATTTCCCCACATGAGAACAACATGTGAAGACCTTGCCGGTGTCACTCTGTCGTGATATTGTTTGAACATTCCTAAAAGTGGCGTAAAGACGCCACCCGCCGTGATATTGCTGAGACATTCCTAAAAGTGGCGTAAAGACGCCACCCTCCGTGATATTGCTGAAACATTCCTTAAAGTGGCGTACAGACGCCACCCTCCGTGATATTGCTGGAACATTCCTAATAGTGGCGTAAAGACGCCACCCGCCGTGATATTGCTGGAACATTCCTAAAAGTGGCGTAAACACGCCACCCTCCGTGATATTGCTGGAACATTCCTAAAAGTGGCGTAAACACGCCACCCTCCGTGATATTGCTGGAACATTCCTAAAAGTGGCGTAAACACGCCACCCTCTGTGATATTGCTGGAACATTGCTAAAAATGGCTTGAAAACACACTCACTCACTCACTCACTTTTCAGTGTATCGCGTTCATACTTGGCACCGTCTCTAAAACCCAGATCCAGACGTGGGCACCAGACCGGAAAGCATGGTAGGTCTTTAACCACACGCATCTTCCCACACGCACCGTGTTGCATCCTCACTTCACCCCAGCACAGGAATGTTTCTCAATGCATCTTCTCGAGATACTCGGCGTTTGTGGTCGCCCAAATGATAGCCTACAGGCATTGTGCACGATCTGGTCTCAGTTTGGGTTCGCGTAATCAGTTGACAACTGTGCATTCCGATATGTGCGACGTTTACAGCAATAAAGTGCTTCCCGAAATGACGTAAAATGGCAACATTTGATGAAAAGGGGTGTGGAGGGCGATGATTGTTTTTGACATAAAGTTTGTGTAATGTCGGTGAAATTGTATCGCGCCTCCTATATACGCTGTGTGCAAGCCCGCACTCGAGGAACCCACAGCGATAAGATTACACTCCCGCTGCAGAATGACTGCGCTACATCACAGTACATATACACGCATACAAATAAATGCCACCGGTTCTCGCCACGCGGTTGAGTGAGTGAGTATGGTTTTACGTCGCTTTTAGCGATATTCCAGCATTCACGGCGGGGGACACCAGAAATTGGCATTGTACCTACGTTACAAATTGGACTCAGGTCTTTAGCGTGATGAGCGAACGCAAATTGTCCTGACTGGACCGTGTGTGCTGACATAAAAGCGAACGCTTTATTAACCCTCATTGTCATTTGTGTTGTCCGGATTTCCACATAAAATGTTGCCATTTGCAATTGACGTTTATTCAACATATGAATCACACCCGTTTGGTCGGTAGATTGCCGAACGCAGAGTGAGTGAGTTTACCGTCGCTTTAACGACATCATCTTAAGTTAGGGCATGTCTGTTTCATATGGAAGGTGCCTGTCTCTGACATTTACCAGATGTGATACACCGTAAGTGTGTATATTTTTGCGCCAACTGGTGTGCTGGTAGATATCACGGACAAAGAGGCAATAATGTCTGAGACAGTTACTGTAGGTTGTCCCCCTTCGTGACCTTGACCGTGCGGAATGCGTTGTCTGGTTTACAACACCTCTCCCATACTTTGTTAGCCACTGTGACGGTAAGACTCTTTGTAATATCAACGTAGTGATAGACGGGTGTGAAGATATGACCCAAAATATTAAGGGTCGAACCGTTATGTGCATTTTCTTAACCGCGTATAATCTTTGAACAAGGTTCAACCAAACATCTAATCAACTGCACGCACATGGGTTAATCTCAATGTCGTTGCAACCGCTCCCAAGATCTTTTAGTTATCTCAAGTATTCTAATCTTGACAAACTATTGTTTAATCATGTTTGTAAGGGTATGAACAATGACCCAGAGATAAGGTCCTCGTACTGACATTCATTTACTACTCTACGTTTGATTATACCACGATACAAAACTGATTCTCATTGTGTGCCAATTCCATATAGAAGCAGAATGATATGTTATTAGTGTTGTTTTACGCCGTTTTTAAGAACGCCATCACTGTAATTATAGAAGTCGGCATCCCACAATGTACCCATGTTAGGGTCTTCGACGTGACGAGCGAATGCTTTAACCACTATTGACCATTAGACTACCCTACCACTGGTGAATACTGTAGTTAAATGCTGCTTATGGCGTATGTCAGATTTAAACCTAATGGTATGTATTATCTGACCTATCTAATCCCATAAGCACTAATCAAAAACATACTATGGCAATGTGAAAGCGAAAATAATCTGATATACCACAAAATGTTATGGATGTCAAATTCTTCTTTATTGTTTTCACAACGTTTCTGGGGTATTCCTTGCCCCCTCGTCAGCTGGATGCTAACTAAAAGTTAAACAGGATATATATACTAGTAATGTACATGAAGCCAGAGAGGTGATTTTAAGAAGTTATATACAATTAAAACATAGCAGATGAAAGGAGGATTAAAATATACAAAAGCTGGTATGATGTTGTTACAATGGATTAATCAATAGAAGCCAATGTATTTGATTGGTGTACAATAGTGGGGGCATGATAGACTAACAATTACAAAAGCTAAGATACTAAGGGTAGCATGATGCTGTAACAGTGGAAAATAATCTGAACATCATTCAAATCAAGTGGGATACGATCCCAAGCACCGAGCAAGTCAGCGATCCTGACCACCCAATCACGTTGGTACCTCGTGCGATGAGCAAGTCCAGTTCAGACCCGGATCTTCACGGGTTCTAGGAGGATGTGATCGGCATTCGTAAGTCACATTCATGGTCGTCAGCGTTACAGTATGAACCACGGGTATGCATTATAGAGAAGACGTATATTAAATCTAACCTTATTAGGCATCAGAAAAGTAGCTAAGATCACGACATATTGGCAGATGAGAACTCGTACAGCACCATAAAAACACGACACCAGTTGATTACAGTCAAACCTCAGGAGGGAGTTGAGAATTTTAAAAAACCGTTTGAGACGAAATAGTAATAAGGAGTCCCGATTTTCCGCGGCTGTGTTTGTCTGTATGCTATAAAGATTTTCTTTTCAAAGGCAAATCTTGGCAGTGGATGGTAGTTTTAAAGCAAAAAGTCGCAAGTGTCTGGATAAGCGTATCAGACCTGAATTTGACAACAAGCCAGGGAAGTTGCCGAAAGTCCGACGGGCACTGTCTGAACCCGTTGCTTAGGCTGTTTGTAGTTTTTCTGTGTTTCCCATCTCCCGTCTGCCCATGACTTTCATTCTGACGCGAAGCGCTAAAAAAATTCTCATCTCAGTTTTCCATACCACAGTTAGTCCGTATCACAGTCTCGCAGTCCCTGAAATACACTGACTTGTATGCGCTGATATGATGAAAGGGCCAACTTAATCTGTTAAAATCTGTGTATATATTTTTAAATAGTGTTACCGAAGCAATGCATTTGAACAAATGTTAATGTGGATTACTCTTTCTTTGTATAGTGTAAAATTTGAAAATGCATGAAAACAATTGTGAAAGTAGCGAAACATATTTTGTTACGTTTCTTGTTTTTATTTATATAATTTTTTTCCGCATGACAATTGCTGTTTAAGATGAGGAACGTACAAACAAATATGGATGGCTCTTCAATACACCAATGTCCCAGTGCATTTCTTACCACAATAAACAAAGTGAATGGAGTTGCACATACAATCATTGTCTGTCCATCATAAAGAGTCCCTCAATAACATTTTATCCCTTAACTTCCTGCAGTGCTATAGCCCTTGGTCTAGATCTTCCGAGCTCTCTTTGCTCTAGGATAGTTGTGTCATACATTAACTTTAACTTACGACTACCTTAGTGCTAAGAAAGCTTCGAAAATCTAGGTCCTGGATGAAGCACATATGCCGTCAGTTTCAGACGGAGTGACTGAGTGAGTTAAGTTTTACTCCGCTCTCGGCAGTATTCCAGCAATAGGAGGCGGCCTATCAGTTTCAGAATGTCCATATTCGCTGGAGCTCATTTTCAATTTAATTGAAGTTGTTTGTCTGTCAAAATGTGCTCGGAGACTAAACGATAGTTTTATGCCATCACCGCCCTGCTCACTTATTAGGTATTCTGTGTTAGTCGAACACGGAGTCGTAAAAGTGTCTTCCCGGATAGTCAACAGCCAGTAAGATAGATAGTAGTGTGAGTCCTCCTCCGACGCTGTCTTTAGTCGTTACGCTGGACGTGCGTCGCAGGATGTTTGTGTGCCATCGTTAACAGGTGCCCTTTGTACAGTGCCATCAACAGTTTCTGTTTGAAGTTGCAAGAATAACTGCTCCCGCGATTGTGACTTGTAACAGGGTTTGGGGAAGAAAGGAAAGGCCTCACGAAGATTTGTGTTGATTTATTTTTCCAGCACTCTTGCTTTTGCTTTTCATAACATACATCGTAAAATGTTAGTCACAGGAAATTGAGTTCATGGAACCCATACTGGCATGTAGGAAACGCTTAAAACATTTTATCATTTTTCACCATATCGCATCTCGACCCTGTGTTGTTAGTACAGTTGTTGACCTGAAATATCAACGAAACGAGGATGGGGCGGAGTGGTTAAAGCGTCTGCTCCTCAAGCCGAAGACCCACGTTCGATTCCCCATATAGGCACCATGCGTGAAGCCCATTTCTGATGTATCCCGAGGTGATATTGCAGGAGTGTTGCTAAAAACAGCCCAAACCCAACTCACTTACTCATTTCATAAATGATGACGGCGTTACCCTTACCTGCCCCTTGTTTGTTCTACAAAGTGTTAGAAGCATTTGCAGTGGTCTGTTTGGTTGATCTACGCACTGGTGGTATTTTGACAGCAATAGTATTACTATTAAAATCTTTTCTAAAACCTTCTTAGATGCCATAGCTGCAAAACATTTAATACCTTACTTCATACATCATTTTATGTTTACCAACATTTCGCAGTAGGGTTTGCGGCGATCGGGTAGCCTGGTAATTATTGTGTTCGCTCCTCATGGGTCGATTCTCCACATGGGTATAATATGTGAAGCCCATTCGTAATATACTTCGCCGTGATATTGATGGACTATCATTAAAAGCGGCGTAAAACTAAACTCAATCATCAACACGCAGCACTTTTCAGCTAGAGTCTGTTAGTAGCGTGAGCGTTAAAGTAGTGAAACATATTATATATTATGAAAACAATTGCCCTGTCATTTATCTACAGATTACAAAACGTATATGTCATATTATCACAGAAAACTCTGATATTTGTTACGAAACGTGTGAATCGTGGCTCAAGCACCGCTCGCCTCGCTTCTTTATCGTGTAGATAGCTATCGCTACGTTGGGTACGTTTGTGCCGATGAGCCGTTACATCCCCGCAGATGTGCTACGCTTCTCAGACTCATCCGTCATTCACAACTCGGCGAGATGATGGATGGGAAGCACGGATGCTTTTGCCAGCCTCCTTCAGCCGCGAGAGCCACACGTCTGGAGTGCAAGTATTGCCGTAGTTCTTGTTAAGGTCGAACTACATCCCACTGTTATCAGCCATAGCCTAGCAACATTCAAATACAAGACTCTTGAACTGGTTATTGTTGGAACCGCCTAGTCTGTCTCACCGTCCCTGAATTACATTATTTCCCCTACTGCATAGAACTCCGTACAATGCTAAAGCCCTAAGAGAAGCAATCTAGATTTCCCTCAGGTTCTGAATTTCTGGGGTTCCTTTTTCATTTTAAACCCCGTTGTTGTTAATATCAAACTTATATATGTTCATAGACAAAACGCTAGTCTAAGAAACGCCCAGTATTCTATATTATTCCACACATTAGCATATTAGTTTGTTCCTCACAGTTTTAGCTGATCTTTTTTATACTTTATTCGTTTGTATCACATCCTACTGGCCTCGAACGAGTTGACGCTTTATCCACTAGGCTACCCAATCGACGTCTTCTGAACTGTATAATAAACATAGCATGACCACAGATGTGTAGGTAGTACCCAACCTAGTCAGTCACGTAAGAGAACTGAAATGAAGGCCCATTGCGTCAAATCGCTCACTCACTTCAGCTACCCTCATTAAAAGTACCACTCACTCATCCATACGTCAATTTGTCATTTCAGTACCGTTAAGGAAGATGTACCCTTTAAAGAATATAGGTAACACCCTCTGCACCCTACTCCTGTAATACAATTACCCACCTGTTGTATTACTCACATGGTTTCTGGTGTCCCCTGCCGTGATATTGCTGGAGAATTGCTAAACGCGACGTAAAACTATCCTCACTTCTTCCATAATACACGCACCGCCTTAGGGCATACGGACTTAGCTGCAGGACCGAATAAGTACGCCTGTCCATGAAGACAGCGTTGTCGGATCACATGGTGTGGGGCAGTCATGCTGTGTTTCTCAAGCTATGTTTACTGCATAGTCGCTGACAGCTCTCACCTAAAGTCTCCGGCACGCCTGTAAAAGTCCTTGTCGAGAAGTCTAATCCTGGATAATTACCCTCTCGATTTCCACTTCGCAGACACATAAATATTAGCCAAACACATCGTGTAATCAGGGTCTAGAACAACGGCGACACTAGCGTTACGGCGGGTAATTCGCGCAGGATACTGTTTCATTATACGTTTGGACTACATGTATCTGGTAGGGCTGACTGACGTGTGGCCATGCTGTACACATGGGTACTAATGGAGGGTAGCATGATCTTCGTCTTAATGACCTGTTTATAGTAAGTAAGTAAGGACACCCCCCCCCCCCCCCCCACCCCCCCACCCCCAGCAGAAATATTGAGGAGTGTGGCGTAAAACTATACTCACTCATAATAAGGAGCTCCCGGCGTAACGCTGTCTAGTCCAATCGCAGTTCCAGGCCGTCTTCGTGTAATCGATTCTTCCTCGGTTGCCAACATTTCATTGAGTCCAATAAAAAGGGTATTTAAGAATTTTGAGTTACTGGATTTTAAAAAATCACATAACATAAAATGGACACTCCTTGTTCTAGACACGTCTGGTTGTGTTTGTTAACCTTGGTTTTCATGTCAGATTGACTTCGTTTTAAGAAATACCAGGAACGTTTGTGAAAACCGCAGGGTGTTTACATGGTGAGGCACTAAACAACAGAATTGATTAACTGAAGTACTTTTCGAGGGGAAGAATAATGGAATGATATAAACAATAATAAAAAATTAAAATCTTTTTGACTTTGTATTTAAAGTGCGTATGTTTTCAGACTCGGTCTCGTCACTGCATGACTCCGCAACCGGTATGACGTAAAACACGGCTCAAATCAACTCTCTTCGTGGAAACAGGCTTTAACGAATAGTCATGAGAGCAATTGCTTCGAATTAATATTTTCATAGAGAGCACAAAGATTAAACGAAAGATAAACGCCAACTTGCGTGAACATAGTTTAGACTGTTGAGCTTTCCACTCACAGTGAATGAATGCGTCTAGGTGACAATCATGGCGATGCATGTATGTATAGGAAGGGCCTACCGTGGAAAAGACAAGGATAACAAAACACAGTAGAACTGATTATATACTATATCGACGCAATTACTGTCAGAAACTGTCTGTACACAAACCTGCTTTTCATGTTTCTAGTTCTGTTAAACGTGAACATAGCAAAGCCTTCTCTGTCTCACATAAACACGGAGTATGGTACAGGGTCACATGATGTTTTTAAATATAACAATTTGAATTTTATGCTCAAGCGATTAATAATATACCCGGAGTGACACTGTAATACGGTAAGTTAAGCGTGTAATTGACAACGACGTCACGGTGACGATTTCAGTGAAAGACGTATTATAACAGCCCAGGCCAACTGCTCGTCACATCTACCTCCTAGAAACGACGTCGTGAAACGAAATTGTGCTCAGATACGTATATTTAAAGAAATACATATTTTCCTGTTTTCACATAACTTGATTTGCGGTTCCTTTTTGCACACCTTGCTACGTCATGATAAATAATTCGTCAGTGATTTTTCCACGCGCACACCATGTTCTCCGGGAGGGCTGGGGTCATTTTATGACGAATGTTCGGGACCTTCTTTCACAGGTGATCGTAAGGTGAGGTACATTCAGCGCAGTGTTGAAGAATGGGAAGATTAACCTTAGTGAAGGTTGCCTCGTGAAAGGAACACTGTGAATATACTTTACAAAAAATATTTCTGTACTTTTTTTTAATGCTTTAGCTGAAGGTCCCACATTCAGTTCGTCTGCCCTAACCGTTTTTGATGTAGAACAGTTTCGACATAAACGTTTTTCGACATCAGGCGACTTGATAACCAGATGAAGGAATATAAGAATATGTCCCTCATATTACATAAGCGGACATCGAAACAGTTTCACCCTTTGTGTATCACTTGTAAATGCCACTCAAAGCCATTTTGATATGTTTGCATTAAAAGACGGTTGTATTTAAGCAACATTTAGACCGCAATTTTATTGGCCATTTATTGGTGTGGTCGTAAAATTCATAGCTAACTCTTTCCTTCGTCAGTACAAGTCATGTCTTATCTATGTATATTTATTGTAGGTGGTTCCTGTGTCCACACATGGCTTACCTATATGTTACAGGTGCCCGAAACAGTCGTCTAGGTGTTACTGGTGCTCGAAACAGTCATATATAGGTGTTACTGGTGCCCGAAACAGTCGTCTAGGTGTTACTGGTGCCCGATACAGTCATACATAGGTGTAACTGGTGCCCGAAACAGTCATATCAAGGTTCTACTGGTGCCCGAAACAGTCATATAGGTGTTACTGGTGCCCGAAACTGTCATATTTAGGTGTTACTGGTGCCCGAAACAGTCGTATTTAGAAGTTACCGGTGCTCGAAACAGTCATGTGTAGGTGTTACTAGTCCCCGAAACAGTCGTATTTAGATGTTACAGGGGCCCGAAGCCATACATACGTGTTACTGGTGTCATATATAGGTGTTCTATGTGCACGAAACAGTCATATTTAGGTCTTACAGGTGCTCGAAACAGTCGTATTTATGACGTACTGGAGCTCGAAACAGTCATGTGTACGTGTCCTACAAATCTACATGTAACCGGTACCCGCACTAGCCATATATATGTAATCATTGTCGATATAGTTGGAACCCTAGATATCACCTGTGTCCTTACAAGCCAAGGACAGTGTCACATGTATGTGTTACTACGTGTTTCCTGTGTTCGACAAGTCATATCTACATGTCACCTGTCTTCGTCCAAGTAAGGTACACGTGTTACCTGTTCGACAAGTCACATTTGTGAGTTACATGTGTCAACACCAGTCATGTCTACGTGTTGCCTGTGCTCGACCAAGTCATAGCTAAGAGTTTACCTGTTCGACACATTTGTGAGTTACATGTGTTAACACAAGTCTTATCTACGTGTTACTTGTGTTCGCTCAATTATATCTATGTGTTACCTGTGTTCGACAAATCATGTCTACGTGTTACCTGTGTTCGACCAAGTCATAACTAAGTGTTTCCTGTCTCCCTATAAGTCAAATCTACATGTCACCTGTCTTCGTCCAAGTAAGGTACACGTGTTACCTGTTCGACAAGTCACATTTGTGAGTTACATGTGTCAACACCAGCCATGTCTACGTGTTGCCTGTGCTCGACCAAGTCATAACTAAGAGTTTTCCTGTGTCCCTATCATATCTACATGTAACCTGTCTTCGTCCAAGTCAGGTACACGTATTAAGTGTTCGACAAGTCACATTTGTGAGCTACATGTGTCAACACAAGTCATGTCTACGTGTTGCCTGTGCTCGACCAAGTCATAACTAAGTGTTTACCTGTGTCCCTATCATATCTACATGTAACCTGTCTTCATCCAAGTCAGGTACACGTGTTACCTGTTCGACACATTTGTGAGTTACATGTGTTAACACAAGTCATGTCTACGTGTTACCTTTGTTCGCACGTCATATCCACGTGTTACATGTGTTCACACATAATATTTACTTATTACCTTTTGTCTCTTTGCCGTGCTACGTGTTTCGGTACAACCTATATGTACGTGTTACCTGCGTTCACACACATTAGCTCTGTGTGTCCTTGTGTTAACGAACCTCGTACAAACGTCTACCCTGTACAAGCCCCAGATATATGTAAAACGTACTCCCACGAGACATAGATGTGTCGCTTTCACTAGTACAAGCCAGACCTGTGAGTTGTCTGTCCCCGTGCGTGGCATACTCCGCGACTGTCTATATACCATAAACCCTTCCCATACACACCGCGTTCCTACCCTGCTGAACTAACTGTTCATAATATGGTTGGCAGGTACTTGTTACGTGCTAAAGGTCGCGAGGTGCAGTTGACGTGAGTTCAGAAGCCTCAGGCACAAACGTCTCTGTCAAGCATTGAATCTCACCTGAAACTGTACACAACGCAGCAATTTCCCCTTTTGACAGGCTTAAGAGATTCCCCCTTTGTCTCGTGTAATAGGGTTTATACCTTGAGATTCCTGGCCATCCCCAACACATGAGTTGATCGAGCAAGAGCAGCTGGATACTGTGTATAGTGTCTGCTGGAATTTTGTGTCATGTCAGTTTTTGTGTAGTGAGCTTCAGTTCCAGTGATTGTATGAGTGAGTGAATGAGTGAGTGGGTGGGTGGGTGAGTGAATGAGTGAGTTGGATTTTATGCAGCGTGTAACATTATCCCCGCTCTAACGCAGGGACATCGAATATGGGTTGCACAGACTGTAACCATGTGTGGAATCGAACACAGCGTGACGTGAGAACTCTTTATCCATTAGACTACCCAAAGGACAACACCTCGCATGATGCCACACAACATTGAGAAAGCAGCATCTGCGCATCGGGGAATTAAACTGATGGTAAGACATAAAGGAACGCATAAACGTTAAGGAGTTCCTCAAATTATCCTAAGATTTCTATCAACGATGAATTCCCAAAGATGCAAAGATGCAAAGAAACCTGCAAACAAATATATACGGTACTTATTCCCTTACTCTTCTTCTATTTCTTCTGTCTATATATATTTACATCAAACCACGTCCGCTCTACAGAATCCCATTATTATATTCATTATCATTACGTGACCTAATTATTAACTATTGAAAGATGCTATCAAATGTTGGTCAACAGAGAACAAGCTAAAAAAAATATCTAAACCCTTAGTATTACCCGTAGACTGTTTCACCAACGCATCGTCTGATCCATTTCATACGGATGTGAAAAGGGTTTTATCGATTATGTTAAATAAAGAACATATACAGTGATCTATGGATGTGGAAAGGGTATTATCGTGTATATACTGGACAAAATAAGTTACGGATATTGGTATTTTTATCAGTGTGTCAGTAAATAAGTAGAGCATTACTAATAATTTCAAATTTTACACACACGTATATCCCATACTGTTTTTGTCCAGTATATTTACCAGAGAACGTACACAGTGGTTTATGGTTGTCGAAGGGGTGTCATATTGTTTATCTTTACCAAAGACCATATATAGTGGTCTGTGTGGTTATGAATATGTGGAAAGAACATATATAGTGGTCTATTGTTGTTGAAAGGGTTTTATCGTATATATAATTACCAGAGAAGATATATAGTGGTCTGTGTGGTTATGAACAGAGTGTTATCGTTAATATTTACAACATATATATACATTTTTGTGGAAAGGGTGTTATGGTTTCTGTTTATCAGAAAGCAGATATAGTGGTCTATGATTGAGGAAAGGGTTTTATCGCTTGTATTTACCAGAGAACCACACATATATAGCAGTGTGTAATTAAACTTTTTCCTGTGAAGTAAACAGAGTGTTTCAGATGTGTCTAATTTTACTACAACTTCTTGCCTGGAGTCTTCAGCTCTTTTCCTCGGGATATGTAAGTCTAACGATTGTGTTTGTGCATAAGTCGGGGTTATTGATAGGAGCACGCCAGAGCGTCATTCGCCACAAACTTCTCGCAAAGCAGACAAATTCGTTCTCTTATGTCCGTGTGCCTGTAATCTCTGACAGTGGTATATTGCAAATCCACAGACAGGGGTAACCCCCATAGTGTATCGTCTGTCTGTGGAAGCCGCCGGTATGTCACCTACCGACGGTAAGCCTCGGGAACCATCCATGTATCTAGCGTTAAATGATGCTCGTCATTTTTCTAATCTTTCGCCGCCCACTCGAATGAAGGGATTTGGAGACTGTCAGTAGAAAATCCGCATTCAAATACCTCGGATAGTGATCCCTACCTTTGTAAAGGCTCAGTCCTCGATGAGAGGCGGGGCGGTGAATGAGTGGCACTTGAGGGGCCCTGGTAAACCAATCGAGACAAGCTTGAGTGACAGGCCTGTGGACCTTTGTGGGTGTGTTTGTCTGAAATAGACGTGGTATGTTTTGGGTATGGGTAAGAGTGTAGTGTATATAGCATCGAACACTGTCTTGTCAGTGTGTCAGAGGTACTGTCTCGACCGGCGACAGCCTTGTCACTAGACACACGATACAGTCAATAGCCGTTTTATTCGCTCATCTTTCACGCTTTGTATATGGTTATTTCGCATGTCGCCTTATAGAACGCCGTATAGTTTTTGTGAGTCTTCAATTTAAAACTTGAATTAATTGAATTGGTTTGAATTTGCAGTGTCTGCTTAGTGGATTTGAGTGGAAGGGTTTCCGTGGAAACAGACGGTTACGCGAGTAGTGTGGGGTTCGTGACGACGGCGGCGGAAACTCGCATGGAGTAAGACTCGCTACCTAGCCATGGCAGAGCTCCCTTTCTGTGGATCCTGACAAATAATGAACTGTGGAAGTCTCATCATTCCTGTGTTTGTGTCTAGCTAGACTTGACAATAGTTACGACCGGAGGCTTGGGATGGTGTAGCCCTGCATGTTATGCACAACGTCTTTCAATCAACACGTGAGAAGGGACTGCACCAAAGTGCTCAGAGTGACCCATCTTGCTACCTTGTAATTACGACCAAGTGACAACACATGTGCTGGGACCTTGCTGTGTAGACCACTCCGATAATTGGTCGGAGACCGCTCTTATCGTGTCATAATTTGTTAAGCAATTGGGGTGGGCTCGAATTGTGCTGTGTCTCGAGTCGAGGGGAGCTACAAGTGGAGTGTAGGAGGTATCGTGCGTCGTGCCTGGCACCCTGACTTCTACTGGAGGTGTAGGTGCCTCTTATGGAAGTTTACGTATTCAAAAGCTTTGTTACATCCAACTAGACGCTAACCGCTAACCCACGGCACAGGAAGAGTAACTGTGAAAGTCTATAGTGATATCAGATCATGGAGATGGAACCGCAAGCCTGGTTGAGTGTGTTGATCTGCCTGGTTTCATTAGCCTCGGCGTCGGAGTACGACTACAACTACTACCGAGATGAATACAACAACGATGGCTACATCATCCACGGGGACTACCCGAGAGACTGGACACCAAAGTGGATCGGGGTCACCCCAAAGTGCATTGATATTCCCACAAATCTAACCCTATGCCAAGACATAGGCTACAAACGCATGAGATTGCCAAACCTTTTGGATCATGATACACTCAACGAAGTGACCCAGCAGTCTAGGTCCTGGGTACCTCTTCTTGGTATTCATTGCCACCCGGATGTTAAGCTGTTCCTGTGTTCGTTGTTTTCCCCCGTGTGCCTGGAAAGAACAATTTGGCCCTGTAGGTCACTGTGTGAAAGCGTCAAAAACGCATGCCTGGTAAGAATGAAGTACTATAAATTCGACTGGCCGGAAATGCTACGATGCGACAAGTTTCCTGTTGATAACGACCTGTGCATCAAGCAGCAAAACTACAACAAACGTAAGTATATATGTATATATGTATATATTTATTTTCCTCTACCCCCTAACCTTAAGGCGTGAATATTCTCTCGCCATATTCTCAAACATGGAATATGACAAAAAACATTCCCCATCCTTTCTGTTCTCGTTTCTTTAACTCCTTCTCGAATCTGAAATACCCTTAGTTTTGACATCTTCCGGTACTTTGCTATTTCTCAACATACACTTTTGAATTTTCACTGTCTCTCTTTGTTCTATTGTTTGGGTTTCTGTCAGTCTCTATATTATTTCATCTGAAGAAGTCCCTCGCTATTGCATGGCCGCCCCCGCAACTCGACTGCTCCTTGTATTTAGTTTGCCTGATCTTTCATTTCGGTTTCATTCCATGACGATCATCTCATTTTGTTTCACATTAACCGAAGTGCTGAATTTTCTCACAAAAACTCTTTTCAAATGTACCCTATATATTTACGTTTTCTATGTGTAAATTAAATGGCATTACAAGTGAAACGACTTTGTAAATAACATCTATAGATATCTTTTTTTTTAATTTTACGATTATTGGATGTTGAAATTCTTCAATGCCTATTTCGTTCAGATGATACACATATTCTGTTTTGTACCTCATTTTATGTCCATATTCAGCACTTAAGGAGTCTACACCTCCATTGTCATGTCGTATTATATCATGGTCATTTTTTGTTTAAAAAATCTAGAAATAATGTATTTTATATCTTTGTAACTCAAATTTCTCCACAGGAAACCGAGATACATTTTCTAATGTTCTTTATGTTTATTTTGTGTATATTTATGTGTTTTTGAAAGTAAAATCGATATATACTTAGACAACCCGTCAAAGTCCAAATTATTTTCTGAAACGCTAAAGCATTGACTACCTTCTTGAAATCGCAACTGCTTATGTAAAAAAATATTTGTTGATATTTAATGACAAACTAAATTAACAAAGAGGATATCTGATGTAATAAGATGAGCTTAAATGAAGGTGTGCGTGACATCGGTTCAATAATAACGATATACGGGAAGAGGCAATGGCATGTTGGAGTAGATAAGATTACAGTAGGTAGTAAGTGCGCAGTTTGCGTAACCAAACATTATCAAGACGTAAGATAAACCTGTAGCGGACAAATGTCTTACATCAAACACTTTACACATGGCGATAACCACGCGATAACCTTGTGACAGAATATCATAACGGTGGGTTGCGGGCCTAAAAATGAGCCGTTTTCATTTTTCTATCAGATGAATAATTACGCTCATAATAACAAATGTCAATAGTGCACAAAAGAATATTTCAAGGGTGGATTTACAAAACAAACAGCATACGAGAAGGTGTGTTGATTCAACGGTTAGAACGCTTGTAAGGTGCTCTGCCGGTACGCTTTGTAGTGACGTGCTGGAGATAAAGCGTCCCATTGTTATGGGGACTAGTGCGATCCTGATGTGAATTTTCATCAAAATAAAGAATAGTGCAATAAGTGACGACATGTCATGTAAGGGTTGCTTCCATTTGGAACAGGAAATGTTTGATAAATGATCTTTATCTAAACTGGACTTAAAAATTATATTTTGATAGTCATAGCAACCATGTGCCGTTTAGGTTGGATTCAGCCAGCTTGGATTCCAAACAGTAACAGTTTACAAATGTATCTGAACTGACATTAAAGAAATGTAACTTTGTAATCATGTCAGATAAATCTTTCATATAAGCGTGGTGTGTGTGTATAGATTGCATTCGATATGGATTGTGAGTGTGTATATGTTTACCACCGAGTCGGCGCTAGACACTAAACCAAAGGGTTTATCGTACTGAGGAAGCACGAATAACTGTCAGAGTACATGTTCTGTCAAACACATGTTCTGTAATGAACTCAGCTTACAACTCCCCATGACAGAGGCAGTAAAATAATGTTAATTTATGTACAGTTAATTAGATTAATAATTTATTGAACGCATCTTGACGCTAAAACGATACCCGGATTTTATCATTTTCTTGTTTTTCTTTATATCTTTCCAAATTAAGATAATTTATTAAAGTGAATACCGAAGCAGGAGGATGCACTTCCCTGATATTTAGTTTATATCAAATAGCACCGCAGCATTAACATAAAAGCCTTATTGTGTGCTTACTGGAAAAACCTTTCCACTGGGGTGATTTTGAGTACAAATCAAAATTAATTAAATGAAAAGAAATTTCGACATTGCAAACTCCACGTATGAGTAAATATAAATGCCATATTAAGTGTGTTAATGTGTGGTGTTAACTAGTGCATTATGCTTATGTTAAAACGTGTACCATTTTCAGGAATTTTCAGGCATCAGAATCGCGATTTTAGGTTTTAAATTTTAGATGCTGGAATTATCAAATTTTGGAAAGAGGGTCCACATTTTAAATGCAGTAGCTAATGCGCTGATAGTAGCAAACTCTGATCCGGATCTATATTTTTAAATAGGATATTTATATTTCTTGAACGAAACATACATATGCTTTGAGTACTTCTTTATTCAAGATAATAGTGATTAATAATGGACAGCTGCATAATGAATGAATACCCTGATACTGGCAGCATAAAACTGCTTACAAAGCAAGTAGAACGATACCAGAGCTATGTAATGTAACCAAATTACACACAACCTTAAATAACAGCTTTACAAACACAGTGTAAGAACATTTTTTCCTGGCCACAGCTCAACTGATAAACCTAGCACACTTATAAGCCGTCAACTATTAATTCATGTTTATGCAGCCCGGTTTCATTCATACACCGATATTTTCTGGTTCACTCCTATGATCTTTCATACACCGATATTTTCTGGTTCACTCCTATGATTAATATAATAGTCAGTGCGCCGGTTGTAGAGAAAACACGAGTTTCCAAGCAAATAACATGGCACTGGTATTCGGCGAAATAATGATATGTTTTTATCCTTTAAATCTTACAGTTCAGAGAAGTAATCTTTACCATAGTGCAGTATATAAATATGATCAAAGCACGGCTTCTAGCTTCACCAAATTATATGTATTTTTACATAAAAATCCAAATAATGAAATAATGAAGGCGTTCATTGAAAGACGTATACGTGTTTGGCGAAGTGATTGCAATCGGCGACTAGAACATCGCGACCTCTCATCGTTTGTGCTGAACTTTACAGAAGTAATTGATATGCTGCGAAATCTTTTGGAATTTTCTTTCGCACAATCAGAGCAAAAACCTATTTAGATGGCGTAAACGTCAGAAATATTTGCGATGATATATGCCCGTATTCTGTTGACTAGCCCTGACGCGCTGAAATGAATGGGAAGACACGGTAACCAAACTCATAAATTTCTCAAAGAAAAAAACTCGACCTGCTCAGCGCAAGTTGTAGGTAATCCAACAGCAGGGACAACAGAATAGTTTTTTCAACAGGGGAAGATTTATTCTTTCAATGTTTGTCAAGTACATCTAGAATTTCGCTGGGAGTGGCAAGTAGGCAGTCCGCTCTGTCGCTAGGCGCCCTGTGGTCCACCAGAGACAGATAATTCAACGACAGATGGGGCAGGGGATTGTGCATACGAAGAGTCCCGTGTTGACCCGGGATTAGAGGACACTTCATAATGTCATGCCATTTGATGCTGCTTTTATACAACAAATAATATGTCTTGGTGTAACTTTTGTGTGAAATTTATTCAATTAAATACACCCATCGTACATACCATGGGTAGTTTTACTATTCCATCACCTAGATCACTTGCACCGAAAGATCAGTCCATGACGTTAATTTTCAGCTTAAATTTTGTTGCCGAAGTTGGTGAATTGCGCATGTCATCAGTTTTTAAATGTGGGTATGGCCGTGAGCACCATGACTTGAATATTTTGACGGTGTATCGCTCGACTTTGATGATTGATGCTCACAGATAATCGATTTGATAAAACTGAGCCCGGGGACCGTAACTGTTTTGTAGTCGTGAGGTCCCCTGTTATAATGTTTTATGACATTAATTTCGATCACAATATCATTTCCATAAAACGAGCATCAAAATATCAAATTAATAAAATGAACATTAAACTTCTATCATTTCTGTTAAATGATCATCACAATATCATTTCCGTAAAATGATAATCAAAATATCATATTTATAAATGTAGCATCACAATATCATTTTTTAAAATAAAATGAGCACCACAATATCATATTTACACAATGCCCCTCGCAATAATACTAGTTCCATGCAAACAACCCTACAAAAATGTTTGATCATTTCGATACAATGATCCCTCGACTGTACCATTTCTGTGAAAATAACCTGTTAACTGCACCAGTTGGAAGGCGCGAGTCACACCGGACAACTAGCCGGACAACTGTAACTTATAATATAATCCCGACTAACCCCGTTTGCAGAAATCAGCTCCACAGTTGTAAACGTTTGTTAAAATGAACTTCTTTAAAATAGAGAAGTGAATATCATTTGTGTTTTGTCAGTCATCACATGAATGAACTTTTTGTATCCACACCGTATGAACTCCATCATCTGTGACAACAAAGACCTACCCATAGGACGTTGTTTCTTGGAATGTTGCATATTTGTTTCCAAGGTGACACATTCACACATCTTCTCCACAGGTCGAAATTTAATGTTGTTTCATTGATAGTAAAATTGGTAATTACGTCCGACTTGTGCAGTGTCTCCCAGTGTGCTATTTATGTACTTCTACCCCATATTTACAACACGATGTGAAAACACGATTCTCAAAATACACAATGATGCATTCAGTACCCTTGATAATAAAGACTCTGGACGCCAGTGGTTACTGTATACAATCTATCGCTGTCTTCAGTAATTCCCGTGCTTTCTCAACAGAAAACTGACCTCAACACCAAAGATTAACTAGTCTCGATAATCCCGTTAAACCTTTTAAACCACGCTTCATAAGATTGTAACAATGAATCACAGAGTCATCAATGACACCAGGACCTATCAAAGAGTGAGTTTAGTTTTACGCCGCTTTTAGAAATATTCCAGTGATGAAACCAGAACTGGGCATCACACATTGTGCCCATGCGGGGAATCAAACCCATGTTCTTGAGCGAACGCTTAACCACCAGGTTACAACACCGCCCCAAGTATCAAAGAAATTTCTAGACGTAATATTCACTTTTGAGTGATCCATAAATATCCCCCGCCCTTGCTGCTAATACAGTATCCGCAGTTAAAGTAAAATATTCGCAAAAACATCTTACGTTACTTTACGTTTTAGACCTGATCAGTGATCTGACATCCCAATGCTAAAAGCTCCATATGGCCGAACATAAATTAAGCATGAAACCTATTTATTCACTCCATCGGCGTTGATCATTTCAATAGAATAGGTCGAATTTGTGCTTTTATGAAATAATAACGACACATCAACTCAAACGATAGCTTAGTACCCGCCACTGTGTTTACATGCGAACCTATTTTCCAGAGTGTTGCACATGTATTAATAGTTCATGAGTTGCCTCTGTTTTGCAGTTGTGCAGCCTCAGAGGTTTACATAACTGCTGATATGTATTTACAGTTGTGTTGACTCTGCATATACACTTGTGTTACGTCTGTAGTTACAGTTGTGTTACCTTTGTATTTACAGTTGTGTGCCTCTGTATTTGCAGTTGTGTTTCGTCTGTATTTACAGTTGTGCTGCCTCTGTATTTACAGTTGTGTTACGTCTGTATTTACAGTTGTGTTACCTTTGTATTTACAGTTGTGTGCCTCTGTATTTGCTGTTGTGTTTCGTCTGTAGTTACAGTTGTGCTGCCTCTGTATTTACAGTTGTGTTTCGTCTGTATTTACAGTTGTGTTACCTTTGTATTTACAGTTGTGTGCCTCTGTATTTGCAGTTGTGTTTCGTCTGTAGTTACAGTTGTGCTGCCTCTGTATTTACAGTTGTGTTACGTCTGTATTTACAGTTGTGTTACCTTTGTATTTACAGTTGTGTTTTGTCTGTATTTGCAGTTGTGTTTCGTCTGTAGTTACAGTTGTGCTGTCTCTGCATTTACAGTTGTGTTTTGTCTGTATTTACAGTTGTGTTTCGTCTGTATTTACAGGGGTTTTTTTTGGTTTTTTTTGTTTTTTATTTACGGTTGTGTTACCTGTGTATTTACGATCGCGTTACCCCTTTGTTTACAGTTGCGTTACGTCTGTATCTACAGTTGTGCTGTCTCTGTATTTACAGTTCCTTTGCCTCTGTATTTACAGTTCCTTTGCCTCTGTATTTACAGTTGTATTTCGTCTGTATTTACAGTTGTGCTGTCTCTGTATTTGCGTTCGTATTGCCTCTGTATTTACAGTTGTATTTCGTCTGTATTTACAGTTGTGTATCGCCTGTATTTACAGTTGTGTTGCCCGTGTATTTACGATCGTGTTACCCCTCTGTTTACAGTTGCGTTACGTCTGTATCTACAGTTGTGCTGTCACTGTGTTTACAGTTTCTTTGCCTCTGTATTTACAGTTCCTTTGCCTCTGTATTTACAGTTCCTTTGCTTCTGTATCTACAGTTGTGCTGTCTCTGTATTTACAGTTCCTTTGCTTCTGCATTTACATTCGTGTTACGTCTGTATCTACAGTTCCTTTGCCTCTGTATTTACAGTTCCTTTGCCTCTGTATTTACAGTTCCTTTGCCTCTGTATTTACAGTTCCTATGCCTCTGTATTTACAGATGTGTTACGTCTATATCTACAGTTATTTCTGTATTTACAGTTGTGCTGTCTCGAACGTTTAGGGTCGTGTTCACACTGTATTTACAGTTGTGCTGTCTCATATTTACATTTGCGTCAACTCTGTATTTTGCACAAACAGATTAGTCGTTGTGTCAAATCTATTTACTATATGGTAACCTCAAACAGTCTCTGCAGTGCATGTTGTGTCACCAGATCAGTTATCTTCGCGGTAATAAAGCAGATTTTTATAATACTTTGCAGTGGTGACAACTTTAATACATCTTCTTGGTACTTAAGTGTTATGACGTATCACAAAATAACTGAAGGAACTGGCCATAAACTGACATAATTTACAATCCGCCACTTCTGAGTATTATTAACCCACTATACCTTTCACCAAACCCAACGCTCTCACAGAGTGGGTCATATGACGCGCATGCATTCAAATGACACTTGGGTAGTTTCACCATGTGTCGATCGAGTTTGTCTCCATCCCGTCTCCCGATCCGGCATATTCATCCCGTCTCTAGATGTGGCTTCTCCACTCCATCTCTCAATACTTCTCCACCCCGTCTCTCCATATGGCGTCTCTACCTTGTTTCTCGATATGGTTTGTTGTTATACGTAATGTTCCAGTTATATGGTGGCGTCAAAATCAGTCCAAAGTTTATCATGATAATTTGGATGAAGGGTTGTACTCAGGCACGGTATGTAAGGAAACAATGCTGAATAGGCGGTTTCGAACGGACTGTGTGCTGTTATCGCCTGTCCCTCTTATAGCCAGTGACACGTTTGGTTAGCGTTGTAACAGCTTCTTGATTGTGACATTAATAAGAACACGAGTAGACTTGGGGCTGCTCTCACGTGTATCACACCCGGTTAAGTACACAGTGCAAATGTTTATAATAGGGGGCAACTCACAACCATTTACTCGCTCACTTGGTGGATGCATGTCATCGTTTTCCGGTTGCGCAGATCCATGCTCATGATTTCAGTCACTTGATTGTCTGGTCCAGACTGAATTATATAAAGTCCGCCATATACAGGTTGAACATTTTAGTACGGCAATAAACAACAAACAAACCGTTTATAATCAGGAATCGATTATCAGAGGCATACTCTCGGTATTCAGGTCAGTGATGTGCATTAGAGACCGCCTCAGGTTTTAGGTTAATAAAATGATATGCAATACACGACCTTTCATAGTCAAATTAACAGAAGCACAACAAAGTATGTGTTATCTGTGTACGTGGTCATTACGAAAGTGTCCATGTCGACATGGCGAGTGTTTTGATTATAATTGTGTTGAGAGCATAATCTTAATATAACCCAAAATAAATTCCGACTGAAGACTGCGCTTCCGGTAAAACTCCCGCCTTGTCAATGATACAAAATGGAAGAACTGTCACCAAGTATAAGCCCACGAAATGTGAAGAGGGGCTGGACATATTTCGTGAATAATAAGTATTAAATTTACGATATGTTTGTTTTCGTATGTCTAAACTGACTAGATGTGTGAGAACCAGTTAAGAGTGAATTTGAAACAGATCAAGTAAAGATCTTAAGACATCGATTATGGAGGCCGCTTAACTGTCTTGGACATTGGCCAAAGACGTTTTGGATACTTGATATTGAAGTTCAGACTCATTTAACTCATTTAAATTCCAAATGCCATATGTAAATCATCGTGCGAGGTTTTGATACCGTCCCTGTAAACGCCTGGCCATACCTGAGAACGTGTCACAGGGATGTCAGGGCAGGCGTGGAGACGTAGGGGGGAATATTGTCCACACATCCAAGTGTATCTTCCCACATGTCAACCCCAGGTGGGGAATCTCCGCACACACTTGACGATATACTGCTGGTAATTGTCGGATAAAGTCCATTGTGGCCTCCGCTGGTGACACGGGCAACCGTAACGTCACCTTTGTCACGGCGCTGTAGGAGACCAATAGCGCCGCCGCACTTGAGGACTGTGAGAAATCGTCCTCTGGTTTCAGATAGGTTCACCGCTAACATTTCCACGGTTTACTATGAAAGCTTTGTTGGCTGTCATTGGTCTCATGATTACTTGTTAAAATTCTCACACCGCTTTGTACTTCATGAAGAGACAAAAATTAGCTTTATATATTCAGTCTTGACCCAAAATGCAGATGTCCAGTATGTTTAGCCTGAAACACAATAAAACCTTTTGCGGTTGTTTTTTTTTAAAAATTATTAGTGAAAAAGTAATACATTAATGTATTGATAATGATACTAATACTGCTAAAATAAAGACGAACATCTAACACGTATGTAGGATTTTGTGTGCTACCTCTGTATCAGACTATGTTTTGGAGAGATTTAAAAATAATATGATGTTGTCTTATTTTCAGGATTCATGATCATTTCATTATTCATTCTAATCAGAACGTGAATATCATATATGTGTACACAAAACCCAGACATGACATGTGCAAAGTAACCTTATGTCAAGTATCAACATTCCGGGACCACAAACGACTCCATCTTAAGGTATGGTTAGGATCACTTAAACGCTGAGATTCTGCTCTTTGATCATCCAGGGCAAAAATACACGTGTTTTACTGAAATGACATTAGAGCCAGTACCTATACTTTGTGTCAGCTGATAGGAAGAAGGTTGTGTATCTTTGCACATGTCATGACAGGGTAGCCATCACATCAGCATGGCGTCGACTGTAGTATTGTCACCAACAGACCAGGAGACGTTTCTTGAGAAGAAGTTCTTTAATTCCGTTTCATTCAACTACGTGTGGCGACAGCCTCCTTATTAGAATTCCACACCACGTTATCTAACGATGAAGATGTTGCGAATGGCGAAGTTGTTACAAAATGCAGAACGCAAAAATGACTAATTTAACGAATTTTCAACATCTGATATGAGAAATCAAATGAACGTTTTGATGTCTTACAATGAAATTTGTCTCCTTGCCTGTTGAACGTTAATGGCCTTTTTCAGACGCCGATACCAGTTATTGTAGATTCTAGCTGGAAAACAGCATCTTAGCAATGCCGAGCTTTGACACGATTTGTGCCTCCTATTATGACGGAATGAGTGAGTGTGGCTCCATGGCTTTCAATGTTTATCATTTCAGCGTGCATTGGTACTCAATGTAAAAACGATGGGAGTTCTTCAGGTGGTTTCCTAGGTAAATTTCTTGTGATTGTGGCCTCTCTAACAAGCATCGTCGGTCGTAGTAGTTAGGTTCACTGCATCTTCTTAGAGAATACATTGCCTCAGCTATGCTAGGATACACAATTGTGTAAGGAAGATGATTGAGTCTTATTAAGGAATAAGACAAATGTAGCATGCATTTAAGGTTATGCTGTGTTCACATACGCATCATGTATCGTATTTTCTATGTGGTGTTATCTAATGCTGACTTGGTCAATATGACATAGAATCCCCTTCATTTCAAGAACATGATCAAGTACAGACATCAGTGTAAGTGAGTGAGTTTAGTTTTGCGCCGCGTTCAGCAATGTTCCTGCAATATCACGGCGGAGGACACCAGAAATGGGTTTCACCATTAATACACATTAACATGGATATGTGCTTGAATTTATGGCTCTGTGACTGAGATCCGCTGTGTCCATTTACCGTTGTTTTTCGGCGTTAGGATTTTACTGACCAAGATGCCTGTTTGTTGCGCAGGTGTTCGTATTGAACACTGACGACGTCCGCCTCGGAGTAATGACCCAGTGTGTGACGTTACTGAATGCCTACCATGGTACCCCAACGACCTTGGTCATTGGTAATCTGGTCTGCCTGGCTCGGACGGTGAACACGTAATGGCTGTCGTGATATGGCTTGAATGTGAAAATGTGAAATGGCTGGAAAAGAATAAACTCCCGTGCAACATTTCATTACACGTGAAGTTTGGTATATTCAGCGCATTTATACAGTTACGTATAGTTATTTGTGATTAATGGTGTGAAAACATCACCTGCACCCAAGTATCACCCACGTGCATGCTTGTATCATTAGGACAGTTGATTCCATGGCTTTGTACTTCAAGAAGGTGTACTGAACTGATAGGAGAATAACCTTGTTTGACCTAAGTTTGATTCGTAACCCCTGTTTGATTTGTGTTGTTCTTTCACCTACATCATAATTTGATAATTCTTCCAACTTTCTTTGTTTTAGCCACCCTATCCTAACACATTTAGTCAGATCAAATGTCGCACCCAACTTGACGCCCCACCTTCCTCACGTATTATGCTCTCTCAGTTTGTTTTGAGCATGTACTTAGATTTCAATTCATTGTATAAGTTTCGTCATCTGTGGGATAATATTATTAATTCAACGGGTTGACATCCTCTATTATCAAGGGCATTTTCGTCCATCGTATTGTATAAATACCCTGACTCCCATTTGCTGCTGTGACTTATTTTGAGCTTAAAATTATGTGGCGCTCAGAAAGTATCGGATCTAATAACGTTTCCGGAGACAGATATCCTATGGAAAGTTTCCTAAAATTGCGGCAGTGATGAACATCGGAAATTCAGGGTATTTATCATAATAAGTTGGAGGTATCGGAGTCCTGAGGCTGGCGGAGAGTTGACTCATCAAGTCCCATTAGTAGTGATATTAGGAACTAACTCAGAACAATGTTTTCTGTCAATATCTCTGTTTTTGCTGCTCAGGTGAACCATAGTTTCTCGCGGACACTTAGTTTGGTTTTCAAGAGCAGGTTTGTGTTGATTGGTGTAAAGGTAATTTGTTTGAGAAATGTGTGAGAAAAAATATGAAGGATCGAAAAATTAATGAGAGCAGCCCTGCCTTGTCCTGGGGAATTACTTAAATGTTTCAAGGATCAACTGAGTGTGCCAGGGGAAGGAATTCTATCTTTTGTGTCAAAATGTGATATCTTTTGCAGCGACCTATTCCTAATGAGAAATAAATCCCCTACCCTCTTTATAACAACCGGGGTGTATACTAGCAAATACCTCGTTTTAACAAATAGTTATTTTCTATTTAACTTGAATATGGCATGCTCTATTCCTCATTTCTCTCTCTGTCCGTAACTGTAGACATATTTATACAGGGCACATTCTGCATGATAGATTAGACCTGTTGTATTCGACTAAAACAAAATTGACCGCGATAGGTTCAACTTGAGCAAGGTGTCATGGTAAAATTATATGCGGGACAAAAGAAAGTAAAGAATCATGAATATTTTTTTTGAATACTTGTAAGACATTGTTTGTCTGTTTTCACTTATTCCGAAACCTATTCCCAAAAAATATTCATGGTCACTTACTTTTTTCGGTCGGTTTACGTGTATAAAACGACTTCAGCGTTGATACACAGTTGAGAAGAATGTCCAAAGTTTGTGTACGTCAACATGTGTCCGTCACGATGACCCTGGTCAGTGTTTTGCAAGGAAACATTTCACATTGCAGTGTCAAATGGTCAGATGAAGCGGGTAGCCATTTGTCCTTAATTTCCATCACCATGGTGACTTGTCATTCTACAGAAATGACGATATGTTTGTGTGTAGATGGTCTCATCATGGTGTTCCAGCGTAAGTCGTGTTTTGCATACTTGGACCGGGGCAGTTCTTGTTTTATCAATGTCTCAGCCGTATTTCGTTTATTTGAAAAAGGAAATACATCTATTTCAACTTTAATGTCTCGATAAAATATAATAGTCTTAAAAAACATATATGAAAATAATTATTTCTTTTATTGACATTATTATCACTTCCAAACCTGAACATATGAGACGAGCATGGATGGCGACTTCTTTATTATATAACAACTGAGGAACGGACAAGAAGTAGCACAGAAACGTCGAGTTATGGAATAAGGAAGAATTTGCCACCCAAATACTTGTCTTATATATTCACTAACTTGTAAATTCCTCTCAAGAATCTCAAACTTGAACAAACTGAAATATTGGTCTGGAACCTTTACAAAACAAGAAACTGTGTCGGTCTTCGTATTGGCCAGTATGGTAAGTACGTGTCCAGTATGATACCACTTCGTCATCGTTGTATCACACATGTAATATCATTCATATAACAAGAAGTATTAACAGCGCTAAAACGGGACTCGACATGGTATATGTAACGACACTGACTCTTGGTCTGTAACCATCTGACCACCACACGGACTGAATAAGGAAAGACAGCTTTTTTCTTTTTTTTTCATTTTAAGTTGTGTGTGTGTCTGTGTTTTTCAGATATCAGTCTTGTTAGATACAACAGGCGTTACGACGATAAGTCGCTATCATTACGCACGATATAGTACTCAAAATATACGGAAGGAATCGCGCTTTGTTTATATAACCATAACAAATGAATCAGGACCTGAAAAGAGTGAGTGAGTTTAGTTTTACGCCGCTTTTAGCAATGTTCCAGCAATATCACACCAGAAAATGGGCTTCACACATTGTACCCATGTGGGGAATCGAACGCGGGTCTTCGGCGTGACGAGCGAATGCTTTAACCACTAGGCTACCCCACCGCCCAGGACCTGAAAAGAAAACATGGTGATTTGGAGTAAAAACTTTATACATATACAGTTAGGCCACGGACACTGTCCACAAACGGACTGCTGTTGCCTGTTGCTGTTGCCAGGCTTGAGCTGCATCATTGCTCCTCGAGATGTCACGTTGCCTTCAGTTTTCGTGCATTATAAGTAGTCATTGTGTCATTATTGTCGACATATTTTGCTTAAAATCCACTACAACATATTTCTTGGCGGATTGGGTGGGAGGTATTAATACCAGTAGTAATCCGTTACGCTGTTATCAACGCGTGTATCCTCGTGTGGACGAAAGGACATTCTCGTCGTTATTTATAAATGCATTCAAATATTGAATATATTCACTGGCCGCCTGTGTGTGGCTGGTACATTGCTGGTTACGGTCGAAAACAGCTGTCCCCATACCATTTAGGGATGTACTTGAGTCTTCAAGTTTCAGGTCATCACTAGTGACTTTTATAAAGTGAGCGTCACGATGTTATTCGTTCATTACGCTGTTTATATTATCACTCAAGCTTGGAGAACTCTGACTGTGAGTACAGACTTTGAACTCATGCTGTGGAAATAGCAAATAACAAAACAATTACAAGTTTGAGTGCACTACAGGATTTGATGACGAACTTTGACTGTGAGTAAAGGCTTTGAACTCAGGCTGTGGAAATAGTAGACAACAAAAAAATCACGAGTTTGACTGCACTACAAACTTTAGTGACGATCAACTGGAAGGATACCTGACCTCACCACGAGCTGACTTTCTGACAGGTTTTACAGACACCATCGTCGTTCACACATGCGCCATGAAGCGAGACTCTTTCCCCTTGGTGTTGACAGCAATGCTATCTGTCATATATGCTGATTAAACCCTTTGTTGTTGGTGTTTCAGCTGATAATAACTGTACCGCCTGCAAACACCCAATGACATTCGAAGCCATCGTCGACAACAACTGTCGGTCCCAATTTGGTAAGGTCGTTTTACACATTTTTTTAAACAGAATTCGTTATGCGTGGTATCAGATTTTCCCCGAGCTCTGTAAAGGTAGAATAGTGTGTAAAATACCCAAAGCTTCAGGATTTTAATCTCCAGATTCATTTTAACCACCTACGGCTTCAGTTTCGCACCCCGAGAACTTGCTCTCTTGTTCAGTCGCAGTAAATGAGAAGGATTTAACTGCATAACGACATCTATTGTCCCCCGTGGCAGACATAAAATATTTGCACCGGTCTGACATGGTTAACCGATCGGTTATGAACCCGTCTGTGTGTATGCTGGTTTTGTGAAGAATCAGAAATAGAAAGTGCGCTGACAGCTACCCTAACGACAATACCTTTCTTATACCTTGGCATCATAATAGGTTATCGATATATTTCAGAAAAAGACTGCAACTGGATACAACATCGTTTCACCTCATGTTACTTTAGGTGTAGAAATAGTTGTTTAAACTGGATATTACCGTATGAATTCCAAACGGAATTTAACAAGGGTAAAAACCGTGAAAAACCCAGCGTTGTTAGTGAACTGTGTGTTTGTTTAGGAGGGGAGTGTATGGCGTCGCTCACTGCATAAGTCGGTGTTTCAGCGGGAAGGGAGAGTAATCCCTTTCCCCCACGTGCTTCCTTCATGGCGCTGCAGACACGGTGTTAGAATTCGGTCCGTGATTTATGCGAGAGTAACAGAAGAAAGACAACCTTGATTGCGTTTCCATTCCACCAGTCAACGCCTCACCCTATAAATTTATCTTAAACTCTCTTTCATATTGTGTACGGGGAAATAATAGCATTTATTTAGCTGAAGTAAGGGCTGACAACCTTCACTTTTTGGGGTCTCGTCACGGATTTCACAACAATCTTGTCTGATTACAAAGCAAGAACGATGATGGAATTACGCCGGAAAAAGGTTTAGCGTCAGTGTTTTTACGTTGCGATGACGTCGGTGGACTGATAGTGGCAGCCAATGATATCCCCATTCGACCATTTCTTTATGATGTCGTTAGCCTCTCCAATCACAAAATCGATCGAGATGTTCAACTGTTGATTAGTACACAACCTGGACGTGAGTGAGTGAGTGAATTTAGTTTTACGCCGCTTTTACCAATGTTCCAACAAGGAACACTAACTCCTCCCATCGTCTTAGCTTTTGTCTATGTCTTTTAGCTCTATCTTCAGAGTTACGTCCCTTGAATGTAGCAGCCTTATATGAGCGAGAGAGTTTAGTTTTACGCCGCATATAGCGTTGTTCCAGCAATATCACGGCGGAGGACACAAGAAATTGGCTTCACACACTGTACACTTGTGGGGAATCGAAAACGGATCTTCGGATCTTTAACCACTCGGCTACCCCACTGGCCCTCTTAGATACTAGTACAGAAAAGGATGGATTAACATCTTGTGTTCTGACATAAATTCCGTAACACAAATAACTTCACATTATGAACTCAGATTGTACTGTCTGTGCAGGTCCGGTTTCGATCTCGTGCCCACCTCCGTTTCATCAATAATGTCACTGGCGAACAAATACAGCTCACTCGTCAGATGCCCGTCCTTACTAGCTTTCATCACGCCCTTACCAGCTAATGTCAGCTATCATCACGGGCTATGTTATGCGTTATAACTCTACTGTACACACGGTGTCTTTAAAATCCGGATATTTGTAAACACGTTGATTCATAAAATATTATTCGGACAAACATGTTTCACAACAAATGATGTCTACGATTTTTTATCAATGGATGTAAAGCCGGATTTCTGGTGTCCCTCGCCGTGATATTGGTGAAATGGTGCTAAAAGCGGCGTAAAACCATACTCACTCACCCGAAGAATGGACAGGAAAATCTATATTGAAAACCAGATAGACCGACCCCGCGTACCGTCGCATAATGAAAGAGTGTTCCTTACTGACGATTCGTGTTATGCAGAAAACTGGCAAGGGTGCAACACGGGCTCACTTGGGGTGTTGACAACAATGTTGACACACACTTGTTTGCCGCAGATTTTATTCAAACGTCTTTGTTCGGAGCTCGTTGCATAACTCGTTTCAAAGGGTAGCTTAGGTTTCCAATGATAGGGCTTAACAATGGCGGGATAGTCTACTACAATACCCCGATCTCCAGACAATATTTTGTGAAACGTGAGCCATAATATTTGTGATGAATGTAAGGCAACGTGAATATATATTTCGGGCTGTACATCAAGTGATGTCGACCTGGCTTACCTATGATTCACAGCCTTCCGACGCCTTTATTCTCCGAGAACATGAAATACAGTTACGACGTTCTGATGGGCATCTCTAAGATTAGGATAATCCTCGCCGATAGAAGTCTTGATAGCTTACAAAATTGCATCAATTAAAAAGGAAAGATTCGTTTCGAAAGGTCATTTCAGAACGGGTGCAATTTCACGATTGGACAAATTTGCAAAGTTTTGTTTTCAAAGAAAAAAGGGTGGAATGGTATCAAATGTTCTTTTTTAATATTATTCCCATTTCAGACAGTATGACACTTTTGATGAGGACAGTCCCAAAGACTGCGTTTGCAATATTTAATTAGAAGACAAAGCATCCCTGTTTTCAATTTTGCGGTGCTATATTGTTGATTTAAGACCGCGAAATGTAATGTAACAACCGAACGCGTTAGCTCTTAGCCAATCACAATTGAATATCACACATTGTCGGACTAGAATATGGATTTGTCTTTAGTTTCATCCCGGAATACATCTGTTATACTGCATAATAATTCTTTCAAACGAAAGAACTGCTTACTGAATGTAATCTTTACTAATACCTGTACTCTAAAGGGAGAGTGCGAATCTGTCGTAGAGTTACGACGGTGGCGGGGTATACGTCAATGACACGAAGCTCATCGGTAGTTACCAGAATCCCGTCCTCTTAGGGACTGACTGACTGAGTCTAAGTGTTACATTTCCCACTTCGCAAACATTCCATATGTACGGGTGCTACGCAGACAAAACAGAATTAGATCGAATTGGAATTCGAACGTACGATCCTTTCGTGTCCAAGGGACGCAACTCTGCTCGGCGCAACGCATTGCCATAGACTTATGAGAGTGTGGGAGTTTGGTTTACACTGTTTTTGGCAATACTCCCGTAATATCACGGCGGGGGACACCAGTCATAGGCTTCGCAGATTGTGCCCATGTGGAGAATTGAACCTTGGATTCGGCGTGACGTGCGAACGCCTTAAGCACTAAGCTGCGCCAGAGAGAAGGAATTGATCATTGTTCATGCGTTCATAGTGCTATTTTCCTGTTTCAGTTATACGAACAGGTGTCGCCGAACTTCAGAAGAGGGATGCTGACGCAATCGTGGTTCTGAAGAAAAAGAAAAAGTTTTATAAGAAAGAGGAAGCCCTATCAAAGAAGGATAAGAAGAATATGGCCTTCGTGATCGAAGGGGGTGCAAGCTGCCAGTGCGACCTTCTCAATGACACCAGAAGCAAATTTCTCATAATGGGAAACAAGAAAGATAATAAATTCGTCATGTCCTTCGTGGTCCCGTGGGAGAAGAAAAATAAGGATTTCAAGAAGGCCCTTAAGAAGATTAAGAAGGGGCATGAGTGTAAAGACCTGTTCAACAGCGAGGTCATCGGCTTGACTACAATGCCCTCAACTGATCAAGCCCAGGGTGGCAAAGGGAAATCGAAAGGTAAAAAGAAGGGAGGTAAACGCAAGAAGGGGAAAGGAAGGAAAGGAAAGAAAGGAAAGGGTAAAGGAAAGAACAAGAAAAAGGGGAAAAAGTCAAAAGGTAAGAAGCGACGACCAAAGAAGGATCGCAAGAGGAAATCGGGCTCAGCAACCACACCATCCCCTTAGGGGCCAGGTTGAGGACATATGGCAGGGACTTTCATTTCAAATACTCCATGAGATGTACCATATTTACATTCTCGCATCCTGCGAAGGGCATCTAACAATGCATGCTGTTTTCAGCAGACTGTGTTTCCTGGACAACTCTTACTGACAAAGGTTCGTTCGTCATCTGCCGGTCGCCATAGGTTAGACGTATGTACTGGTAGATACAATCGGGCGTCTGTTTCAGCGTGGACTTCGTCTCGTGCTAAACTCATTGGATACAATCCTTGTTGTATTACTTTCAATAGATTTAGACACATTTGTACGCATGCGCCAAGCGCAACAGTCATGAAGTTTGGAACTCGGTTTCTCGCTAATTTTGGCAGATTTCGGATATGTCAGGATTGTCCATCTTCGCGTGTTAAACGCAGTTGTCGGACTGACAGCATCAACAGAACTATTTGAAACTACGATTATCAAAATACCGAAGACATTGGATGATATGTAACGCATGTTAATTTTACATATACGCATTCTGATCCACCAATCGGAGACTTTCACGTGTTTTGTGTATATCTGTAGACTATTTGGTTGGTGTCACCCTGAATACAAACATACCGCGTTATAAGACGGGTGCCATTATCAAGCGTGTATTTGCCTATTTCCTCGTATTCTATGTTTATAAATATATACGTTCACGACATCGATCAATTGAACCAAAGATGCTGTGTTGTGCTTGTAGGATAGGGAACTGTTGAATGCCCTGGTTCTGGTATTAGCGCTGTCTTGTGTTCCTCGTTATAACGAATACCGAGTTGTACATATGTTATGAAGGCTCTTTGCATGCATGTATTGTACAAAGTTGCTGTAGTCCATGTTATCACAGGGAACGTGTACTGTGGATTCAGAACGGGCATATATGACGTTCCCCAGGGTGACCATTTTATAAAACCGGATGTACATAACAAATATCGATGACAGTGCTAACAAGGGGTTCTCTGGCTAACTGTGGAACCCGGGTATGGCCCAAAGATGCACAGTTCTTGGAAATTCATCGGAACAGACGTTTTCCTGATGAACAGTTGTGTGCAAATGATATTGTAATGACGTGGTGAAAGTGGATTCAGATAGCAAGACCTGTCTGGACATGCTCACAAATGACCCAGAGAGTTAGTTTCAGTATGTACTTGTTATGTGTTATGCTACTCTAAATTTGTTGATATCGCTTTTGTAAAAAAAACCTGGACTCTTTGACTGTCTGTCCTAAGCTATTTTATTGTCACATCAAATGATCTTTTGGAATCCATAACCCATGTGAAATAACTGGTCAAAGATTAACATATAAAACTCTCAACCCTTGTACTGGTTTTTGTATTTTGTAACCCCGTGGCGTATTAGCATCACTAGGATAAACTCGAACCCGATCTCTTGTCATACAGCTTAATGAATAATTTGGATTTTTTCAGCTTGAGCCATTGTTCGTAGATTTAAACAAGAACCGTAATGTTCAGCTGACACTGATATGATGTTACATCATATGGTCAACCATCACATCGACAGGCTACGTTGCTGCACCGAAAACTACCACAGTTGGCCATTTTCCCACAGAACGATACACGCTGGATGGTGGAAGCAAGGCTAGCTCTTCTCGAAACTTCGTTGCCCTACGAACTATTTAAACCAGTCATGAACACATTGGCTACTATCAGAGATTCTTACAGCAAGGAACGGTTCGAGAATAATGGCCCTTGTTCGTCTCCACACGGGTACAGTGTGTGAAGCCCAGTTCTGTGTACCCCGCTGGAACATTGCTCAAATCGGCCTGAAGCAGTCACACTGTCTGACTTGACGCGCGCGCGCTCACACAGGCACAAGAAACTTCTCGAACTGCAAAACCAGAAGATTGGTGCGTGCAACACTGGCATCGTGATAAAACCCCTATTATATGATTACATAACACGACTACCCCTGGTGTTTGCTGCAGATACCAGCATCTGTTGTTGATCCATAACGAAAATGGTGTCCATTCATGGCGTCTGCCGTCGTGACTGCTGAACATTAGCTAAATAAATCCATACTCACTCTGTGAATTAATATTGATCGTCTGGATAGAAAAACGCATTCTATTTTGCGGAAGTGAAGAGTCGGGATTTCAAATCGAAACCCCTGGTAAATGAACAAATTAAGGAAACAAGCCCTATCCGCACCCAAAGATATTCGGATAGTCTAAGATCAGACGTATTTGATCGCAATCCACGAACTGTAATTAAAATATAATTAACGTACCAAGATTCACGAGTGAGTGAGTGATATGTAAGCCCCGCCTATATCACTGTTAGATTTTGAAGAGGGGCCATTGTCCTCGAAACGTTCGTAGCCCTAAGAATTCTTTAATATGTGTGAAGAATGTGCTTAAGGAGTTCGTAGGGCTACGAACCTATCGAGAATAGCTAGCCTGGAATGTAGTCCAGCGGCAGAGGTGTTCGCTTGTACAGCTCATGAGCCGGGTCTAATTCCTAACGTTGACAGAATGACGAAGCCTGTTTATTGTTGAAATGACTGCAAAACAACCTCAGTCGTTTCCATTACGGCTTACCTTAAATATACGATGTAAGCCAAACCTGAGTTTTAGCGGTAGCTGTTTTGGTGTAATTCAGTAGCAAGGGAATCCGGTCAAATTGAAAACCCAGCCTTCTACCAGCAGAATAATTTCATCTGTAACAGGGGTAATTTAGAATATTTTGGACGTTCAAGCCAAAGGTAATGAAACCAACTTTTTAAAAGACGAATATGAGGTTATGAATGGTGCTGAAGGTCTGAAGGTAAACCTTTTTAAATGAAGGATCTCGAAGCGTGGTATCTTGACCACGCTTACCTGCCTCTAGGTGTCGTAAGCTGTTTGTCAGTGCTGTGTGTCCGTAGCATCATTTAGAGCGGTTATCACAGGCGCTGACGTCTTCATGCCAAGACCAGGTAGTCAGTCGACAAGTTGAACGGCATTGTTAATCTGAATGTACATGTTGGTGCTAACGGTATTACGCTGTCATGATGTTCAACATGGGGATCTGTCTTTGTTAGAAAGAATAAGGGTGTAATATACATCTGTCAAGACGGCGTTAAACACGACACAGTGTCATGCAATTAAAGGGGCTCTTCATCTCTAGTTTCAGTCAAAATAACCTTGAGATTAACATAGTTCAACGTCTACCTCACCTGGAAATTCTAACGTCAACCGGGATGATATTCTACTTTCATTGTCCCAAAGTATGCAATGTGAAGCTTTTTTCTGGCGAATGTTCGGAATCGAACCCTGATCTTTGACGAGACGCGCGAACGCTTTAACCACTAGGCCAGCCCAACGGACCTAAGGTTGCGAAGAGCGATGTAAATTCTCTTTGAAGGTAAAGAACCCAATGTACAACAAATACAACATATGTCATATTTGGGATTTCACTTTCTTAGTAAATTACAAATTCTAGTACTTTTGTGGTTGAGTCCCATCCGGGATTCGAACCCGCACCCTCAGAGTCAGGCACCCAATAGCCAGCACACAAAATCAGTCGCCTAGCCCACTCAGCCACCGCGACGTCCACATAATAAATAAGTAACAGGTATATCTCATCAGAGTCGGGAAGCTATTCCCACTGTCTTAGCTCATGTCCAAGTCGTCTAATTCGTCGTCTTGTTACGTCTCTTGAAAGTAATGGTTGTATGTGAGTGGGTGCGTTCAGGTTAACGCTGCTTATAGCAATATTCCAGCTATATCACGGCGGGGGACACCGGAAATGGGCTTCACACATTGTACCCATGTGGGGAATCGAACCCGGGTCTTCGGTGAGGAGCGAACACTTTAACAACTAGACTACCGCACCGGCAGTCTAGGAGTGAGTGGGAGTGAGTGAGTGAGTTTGGTTCTAGGTCGCTTTTAGCACCATTCCAGCTATATCACGACGGGACACCAGAAATGGGCTTCACACATTGTACCCATGTGGGGAATCGAACTCGGGTCTTCGGCGTGACGAACGAACGCTTTAACCACTAGGCTACCCCACTGCCCTGACTTATATGTGATTCTAGCCTTGTCAACGCATGTGTTTCAGCAATGTGATAACCGCCGAAGAGTTTTATCACTTCGATCTTTCTCAGCATCCTGTAAACTGATGCTTTGTTTCTGACTGCGCTATTACAAACTCACTCACGCTTCACTGGAACACTCAATCACACATCGACACTCATCTAATGCTGCCTTTCACTCACTCACTCACTCACTCACTCCTCTCACTCACTCATTCACAGAAAATATGGAGTAGGCCTTTAAAGGACCACTAAGCTCCAGTATCTACCCTACTTTCTGACACTGCCTACTCACCAGCTTTCCAGGTCGATGTTTTGGCTGTGACTACTAAGCGTGACGAGAGACTAGGCTACCGTCTATAAGGAGAGCAGAAATAATCTTTGAGTCAATGCCACCGCTTGGTTACCTCACGATTTATGAACTTAAAGTGCAACCTAGTTATAACTCCTTAAATTTCCAGAACACATTTTCACCCACTGAAATTCCTGGATATAACGCCAAACTGGCTATTAAAACCACTGCCAACCTTTTTTTTCAATACGAATGGTTCAGCTCCCTGGTATTAATGCCAGATTTTATGCCAAAATTGTCGACTTTACCTGCTTTAATCAGCGGTATGACTAGTGTGTGTATACCCTTTTTTTATCAGTGTTTAATCTTATCAGAAGTTAATCCCATGGCCTTTTTGAAAATATGTCACACCTGATTGGCATAACTCAAGACAAATGATGCAAATCATTGGTTAATGTACAAGGTACCTGACTTCAATGTATCACTAAAATGTAGGTGTGGTTACTTAGAGGAATCGTGCACCAGAAGGACGAGATGGGGGGATTTTTTAAAACATCTTTGATGGATTCTGGTTTAATGGATAAACTCATATCTAGCACTAGAGCAGAGGGTAAAAGTAGTATGATGTTTTGATTCTGTTCAGCGTTTCGTTGAATATTCTGCGTTATTAGTTTTCGAGTTAAAATGCATTTTATTAGTTTTCGAGTTAAAATGCATTTATAGGTCCGCGTTTGAGCCAATAGGACTATAACGGGATCGGGTGGTCTGAGGGTTCAGGGAACATAATGAAACATCAAGGGTTTAATAATAATGTGAAGTTTTATAATGCGTTAATCTCCACGCAAGCATGCTCAAAGCGCTAACACACTGATCATCATTATTACCCCGGATAACCCAAGCTGCTTGCTAGGCGCTAGAAGGTTATAGTCACATGACTGTATCTCACAGGGTACTCTTTTTCTGCTTCGTGAACAGAGGCAATTTTGAACAAACTCTCTTGCCTAAAGTGAGACCACGTGTGCTTCGTTGGGTGGCAGGACCGAGGTCCAAGTAACTCTCGGGACTCAAATTGCCAAATACGGCCACCCATCCAAGGACTGTCCGAGCTCGACGGTGCTTAACTTCAACTGATTTGTGACCTGAGCACCATGCACAGGACCACTAGCCACCTCAACCCATGCCCCATCGTGACCAGTGAATAGAGACTTATATTATAGACTGTTCATCAGTCACATTTTAAAAAATTAATAATAATGCACTATTTTATACTTTTCGAACAGGAATGTTAAAAATTCAATGTTATTGATGTTTACATTGAGCGTTTGTCGGTCTCATTTATGACTACTCGTGACCCCTTTCCGGCATGTTCTAAGGAAGGTGACGTGTGCAACCACGTGTATGTACGTGTTCACAAAGACCCATGATTGAATGGAAATAAAATCCCTTAATATCAGAGGCACAGGGAGACGACCTCAATTTTCAGTCGGCTAATCTCCCCTCTATGCACGTGGCAGCGCAGTGACAGAGGAATTGTTGGTTGAGTTGCAACAAACACAGATCAAAGGATTAAGCGATAATACGTTGATTGATTAATCATTGTTAAGTGCATTTGTCAAACGTATGCTTACATGCAGGGTTTTTTTTCTAGTGCAAATGGGGTACAACTATATCTGAAAAGTCATACGTCTTGTTTAAAGAGTCTTCAAAGGATTAACAGATAATACTGTGATTAATTATTGTTACAGAACTGAACGAAACAACTCGGAACAACTAAACAACTCTGGAAATGATTGTGTTTTGAGTTCAGTGACCTTTAAGTAGGATCATAATGCAGCTTAGAGGGGTAGTCGAGTGGTTAAAGCGTTCGTTCGTCACACCGAAGACCTGGGTTCGATGCCCAACATGTGTACGATGTATGCAGTCCATTTATGCGTTCCTCTGTCGTTGTATTGATAGAATATTGCTATGACGGACAGAGCAAATAACAAAAAAACGGCATAAAACCAAACTCATTTTATGAGCGATAACTCACAGCCAAACTGTAGCGCAAATAGTGTTGCGCAACAAAGAGAAAATGATCAGTCTATGTGCGAGTGAAGCATATAGAAAGACTAAGCTGGTTACCGGTTCCCTTTGCGCGCGCTAACGTTCGCCAAAGGTATAATATTATATGTTGCGATATGCGAGACGGGGCCTAGCTTAATAGAAAGACTGGCTATTTTTCCCTCAGCCCTAAGTTTCCCTTTCCCTCTGTTGATCAGCTCTGTTGGCGCTGCAGTTTGCCTGTGGAAACCAAAGAAGACAATAGGTTCCATGAAGTACGCCCTTCAGGCATAGGTACTTTGTTGTAGGCTGAAACAGGTTCGTCACCATACCAACCTCTAAATGCCATGAAGGGAACAATTTAAACTGTGTCCAACTGTCACAGAGATGGTGCCGCATCGCCGTTCAAATAAGACAGCTTATACCCCAGGGTATAGTACTGACAGAAATATATTTGAAACGCCTCAGAACATAATAGGCCAACTGCAACACTTATCGTGGCATGCTTCATATAATGGTAGAGGGGACGGGCATTTATCACAGAATACGTGGCGTTGACAGTTCCTGTTATATACATCGATGAACCAATAACGGCACACACAGGAACATGGCGAGATATTAGTTACATCTTCACAACAACAAAGTAGACCCCAACTGCGATAATTACATCTCATTTTACCCATTGTCCTTGTATATGCATTGATATGACAGGATTTTAATACTGCCATGTGTCAAAACTTGATCCAGACTTTAACGGTAAGATATACGTTTCAAAGTTTAGAGATAATATACACATTATATTGCGAGGAGTAATACAGTGTTTCCCGAACGCCAGGATGAACTGATTGTGCTTAGTAGTGGTAGCCCCGGATAATTAAATAGACAGATTCGTGTCCGAGTAGACAATTACCATTTATCTTACAGCGTGTTGTTTTAAATCGTATCTAACGAGCAAAAGATAAATGGTATACAACAGACACGTGTTTAGCAACATATTTCCCAAACACTCTAAATTCTCACGAGTTTAACATTAAATCTATTGAATCGATCGCCATGGCTTATTGTGACGTGGTCTTTTGTCTTTAGTAATACTGTGAATGGTAATGAGATAACATGCAGTGATGGAAAATCAAACAAAATTATAATAACTTTAAATTTGATTTAAACTCGCTTAACCATACCATAAACGCGTTACGCAGATTTTTAACAAAATCAGTTGGAAAATCAGGGGTATATAACGCGATATATCCAGTCACAATCAAACATTTACTGAAGTCATGGTAGAATCACATTTAACCACAAGAAAGCGTGTGTTAAAATGGTCAAAGAAACGTAGCCTTGTAGTCCTGTTCGAATTGCTCGAAATCTCCCAGAAACATGACATGTTCGACAATAATGTCTGGCAATGTTCTGATGCCACACAAAAACGAGTAAGAAAAACACCTTTGTTCTTTGTTCTGGAACAAGTTCAACATGCCAAGCACGACAGAATGGCGAATGGAGAGCTGTATGTACACTTCAGTCTGGTGCCTAGCAGCGTGACTTTGCACGTCGATTCAGCTTCCAAACAGACTCTCATGGGGACGTTTTCAAGTGAACAGTCTAGCTGCAGTCAACATAGTGGTCGCCCACAGGTTGCTAGCCCACGTCAAGACCATTAGATTCGAACCACAGTCCTCCGACACAGGTTCCAGTCAACACCCCCTACAACCGCACCATACCAAGCAGCCGTGGTGTATCTGCAAGAACAGTTCCACGACTGATGCCTACGCCTAAATGGCACCCGTGACTCCCAGTCCCACGGACAATTCATCATCTTCGTTCTTTGAATTCAAAGAGGCATAATCAATGCACAATTAATTAAACAATACATTACAGCAGGAAAGTCCGTCATACTTTGATCTTAGGTCCATCATCCTGGAATAGTAAGTCATAGACCTTTGATCCCATTTGACATATCATAGGGGGTTTCGACTGGTATGTAATAATCGACGCTCGCGCTATTAACCACCAGTTTCACGATAACAGCACACTATCAAAAACATTTTCTCGCGTGTGGCAAGACGTTATAAAGGCTATAACACATCATGTTCTAATATGCTATGGTTGTTATATAATTATGCAATACTACTTATATCACAGTAATCACAAGGATCTAAAACAACAGTACTGAATAAACCTAACACCTGACAATACATGTGTTTATTACAGAGATAGAAAAGGTCTTAGCCGTCATCTGCAACAGCACCAACAATGAACTGTCTGACGAAATCTCATTATTTCAACAACGAGAACAAAAATATATAATATATAGTTCACACATCATCACAAAAACATACGTCGCTGTCTATTATCTCTATTCGTTAAAAGACTCTATTATCTTCAAAATAGACTTTCCGCCTTTCAAGACAGCTCTCGCAACCAGACTGGTGATAATCAATTCACATTCAGTAATGGGCTTGTCATGTTTCCAATCATTTTCAGGAGCTAAGATCCCAAACGTCAGACTCAAAGCCCGGTGAACCATCTCTCAGACGTGTCTGCGACGGTTCGATATTTCCGGCAAGAGGCCCCAGGTCCCTTCAACGTCGATCAGAACACAGAACTGCTGGTACAGGCCTTGCCACACGAGGTGATGAATGGACAACGCGAGAGATATAGGTGTACGTCTATCTTTTGATACCAAATAATTAACTGTCTTGTCACTCAGACGTTCCGAAGCCATCTTGTCTTTGAGTGATTTTGCCGGTATTGTGTCGTGCTCTTAAAGGGACACCGTCTTAACGTGAAATGGATGTGTTAAAGATGTAGATATTTGTGAATATTTACCGTTTATGTTGCAGATTTTATCTATGTCTTAACGTTAGAGTTTTAACAATGTCTGCAGTAGTATAAATTGTGGTTGTCTATCTGGTTTGTCTGCAGTCTGTATAGCAAGGTCAAGGTCACAGATCAACTGTTTGTTGTGTAATGCTACAGTTATTTGTAGAAAGAGATCTAAAGATATTAGTTAATTTTGGATGAATTCCATTACATCTTCATATGTTCTGTTTGTGTATGACAGGACCAGGATCACCTAGAGTGAGCGACACCAGCGATATCATGGGTTTTGGGACCAACTGACATTGTAAGAGGCGACTAACGGGATCGGGTGGTCTAGCTCGCTGACTTGGTTGACACATGTCGGATCCCACTTGCATAGATCGATGATCATGCTGTTGATCACTGGATTGTGTGCACCAGGCTGGATTATTTACAGTATTTAGCTGGAATACTGCTGAGTGCGGCGTTAAACAACAAACAAAACAGCGTAAATGACAACCTAATCCCATCTGTCGCCTCTGAAGACAAGCTTTGGTTGTTGGTTCTAGCCCTAATCTCCACGATGGCACGTCGCAGCTGCTTGCTTGTGTGCATTCTGTTCATCTGTCTTCTGTTATCACGATGTTAACGTCAATGTCAAGATTATGAACGCGATATCGAAATGGAATAACTAATGTCCATTGTGCTATATTTCCAACTGGTTACGAACATTGATAAAGAACGGGCGAAGATACAACTCCAACCTCTATGTTAAAATACCGTCTGAATACACACCAAGCGTCAGGTGCCTTTCATTACAGGCGCCATTCGCCAGAGCAGGATATAGCAATTGGATCTGTCCAAGGAGGTGATGTCCCTAATGCACTACTCTGCTGTTCTATATGCACTTGTGCATATTGAGCAAATGTACAGTGCAAACGTCTAGTAGCGGCAAACGGAGCACGTGTAGATCTGCTGAGACTGCATCCGTTCAGAGGATTCATATCAGAGACATACATGCTTAGACCAGCACAAGCTGTCAGAGTTAAGATATGTCTCAGGCCTGTATGCTAGTCAACTCATCGGACTTTCTTCAGCCAGCTTAGACGCCTCAAATTTGGCCATCTTGGATATCTACTCGTTGACATTTCTCCGCAGTCATCCCATTTCTCCCAATCCATGACGCATCTTGACCTGCATCTATGGCAGACAGAGAGCCAGTGGAACATCGTCCTCCGTCATCAAAGTTAATGCTCCGTTATTGAAAACATCCTGGATCCATACGCTGTGATTCTTATCGAGTCCGTTCTGAAATACGCGACACTATAATACTCAGCCAAACAAGGTAGGCTACGCTCGGACAATGATTGAAGACACTGAGATGCTGACGTCACTTCCTGTACAAAGCTACGGTAACGGATCCAGAGGAATGGCAATATAATACCCTCCACAAACGAGGATGATGTGAAATGGTAATTTTCGTTTGTGTATTCGAAGCCATGTAGGACAGCCATGTTTCAAGATTTTATTGTTATTGTCTTGGCGTGGGTAGGTGAAAACATATTTTATTACTGCGTTTAAGACTATTGCTCTTATATAGGTGTGTAAATGGGTTCTTATACTAGTTCGAATTAATAGCGTGTTTAATTCTACCTCGGAAATATACCAGCTTTCTGTTTAAGACTGGTACCCACTCGGAAGGGGCTGTGGGGTAGCCTAGTGGTTAAAGGATTCGCCCGTCCCACTGAAGAGCCGGATTCGATTCCCCTCATAGGGGCAATGTGTTAGGCCCATTTCCGGTGTCGGGGTATTGATTTCTGATGTCGGGATATTGATGGACTATTGCTAAAAGCGATGTAAATCTAAACTCACTCGCCCACCCACCCGGAAACACTCTGGGCAGAACAGTATTTGTTTTAGCTTAACAGTCATGAACACAAGGCAGGACATTATCATCAACAAACCTTGAACGTCTTTTTGGAGGGAATAGAACCGGGGTCTTCCGCGTGATGAGCGGACGCTTTAACCACCAGGCTACCCCACCGCCACCATACACCCCCGCCACCATACCCCCGCCACCATACCCCCCCCCCCCCCCCCCAACCCACCCACACACACACACACACACACACACACCCGGGTGGACCATCGGCCACCAGACACATGTGTCGTTGCTAGTGGCATTTTTTTACATTACCGACGTAGACTGAGTCAAATCATGGACATCATGGAACGTGTCAGACAAATTGAGTTGTGGTTGAACCGCTTGACTTCATCTGGCTAGGACTTCTATGAGCCAGGGCCAAATTCCTACATCCATGACTCGCTGTGCTCTGCCGTCTCCTAACCATGAATTCTAGTTGCTGGTGCCCGTCGTTATTGCTGGTGGGGCGATGGGTAGCCCATTGGTTAAAGTGTTTCCTCGTCACACCGAGGGCCCAGGTTCGATTCCCAAGATTGGTAGAATGTGTGAAGCCCATTTCTCCCTAATATTGCTGGAATATTTCTGAAAGCTGCGTAATACCTCACTTACTCACTCGAGTTGAAATTCTGCATCAGGGAGTAGAAGTTAAAGAACTGAAGTTACCAGACAAAGCAGACATACTTGGACTGTATATGAGATGGGGCCCAATACATCAGTTGGAGTTTATAACCTGTTGTCAATGGTCCTACTTAGATAAATCACTGCAATGTATTTCTCAAACAGTTTACACGTTCCAGCACTAGATCTAGGCTAATACAGACCGTGCGCCATGCTATCAGCAACAATTAATTGTAAATGTCTGGCCACGAGATAAGAAAAGCAATTCGTACAATCAAAGTACAGCACCATTTTGTGATAGTCTGTATTTATGACAGTAAGGGTATGGGGTTCGTTCCTTCACGCCTGCCCCATCCCCGAGCTGTCATGCTTTCTACAGGCCTCCACAATTCCTAACATTACTGGAGTCTTATTTTCAGCGCCCTAATCATTACAGATAAAGTCCCGGCAATGGATCTTCGATTTTTGCCACTTTTCTTATCGGGAGAGATTTTATGGAACTCACTGCGTCTTATTGCGCATGCGCATGCCATGGAGCTCTCTCCAAGATCCGACTCGATGGGTCGAGATATTCTAACGTTAATTGGACACATTCTAAAATTTGTAACAAAATTTACCCTCTTACAGACAAGGTTCTAAATATATACACAAACTAAACCTTTGTAAGCACAGGTGACTTGGACGGGATCACCTGGCGGGAACATGCTACGGAAATAGAAATGTGATATAAACTGATAAACCAAAATGCACTATTTGAAAGGGGAAACACAGGTTAGATTGGGAAGAAATCTTCCACATGCGTTCTGGTATTTCGAAATAAGGGTTAAAACCAGTTTAAGTGACTGGCTGTTTCAATACGAAAATTGGATTTTGACAGACCCTTGTTTACTTAACAAGATGTTCACCAGCTTCGTTCTTCATCTTCATCTTCTTCTTCTTCTCCTTCTACTACTACTACTACTACTACTACTACTACTACTACTGGTGGCAATAGTAGTAGTAGAGGTAGTAGTGGTATCATCAACAGTAGCGGCAGCAGCAGGAGTAGAAGTAGCAGTAGTAGTAGCAGTTGTAATATCATCATCATCACCAGCAGCAGCAGCAGCAGCAGCAACCACAGAAGCAGTAGAAGCTGCCGTTGTGGAACTAGAAGCTAGTTTGGCAAAGTTATTACTGATCGAATCCCTGCATCGTGCAACAAAGGGACACGTTCAGACGCCTTGGTCAAGTCTGAAGGCGTCAGTCGACGTGTTGTCGTGAAGCTTACTGTGCACGAATAGCCAACGCTCACCTCTAGAAGCGCACATCAGTGCATCAGCTCTCAGTCACACTACGGTACGAGCATTGTCGTTGTAAGGATGGCGCATATCTGATAAGTTGCACTTGTTCAGAAACTTTTATTCTGAACTTTCTGTGACCCAAAAGCAACTGGGGGCGTGGCGTAGCCGAGTGGACAAAGCGTTTGCTCGTCACACCGAAGACCCGGGTTCGATTCTCCACGTGGGTACAATGTGTGAAGCCCATTTCTGGTGTCCCCACCGTGATTTTGCTGGGTTATTGTTAAAGCGGCGGAAAACCATACTCACTCATTCACTCAGTTCAAGAATAAGCGCAGTTACGACTGCTATTAAATGTCCTGAACGCCAAGCCTGGCCGTGCCACGTGAAGTCGAGTGTTGATACGTTCCTGCAATATACACAGACTTACCAGTGTTTGCTGTATGTCACACAGGGCACCTGTCTTTAGATCAGCTGCTTTGTCGGAGCTATGTTACACTGTTGGCTTATCAGACAATAGAGATCACGTCGGTTGACGTTGACACGCGCAAAGGCAGCCTTAATTGCAATCAGCCGCGAAATCCAGTCCAAGTAATACATCTCCGACCTTTCCATTCTTACCCTTCACTACCCCGATCTGATTTCCCTTCACTTCCCCACCCCGTTCACTCCCCGTCCCTTTCACTATCCATCAGTAAAAACATCACTACCCAACCGCCATAGCTCAGCCCACCCGAATCAACCATCACTAACCCATCCCATTACCCGCTACCACCCCACAGCCGTTACCCATAAGTATCCCACCCCATTATCCATCACTGCCACACCCCATTACCCCACCCATCACCTCCCCACCCCATTACCATGACTACTGGACCCGGTTACCCATAATTACCCCGCCCCATTATTAATCACTACCCCACGCCATTACAAATCACTACCCCACCCCCTTACCAATCACTGCTCCACCTCCATTACGCATCACTACCCCACACCATTACCATTCACTCACCCGCCTCCATTACACCATCACTACCAAACCCCATTACACCATCACTATCCCACCCCGTTACTCATTACCACTCAAGCTCCATTACACATTACTATCGCAACCCCGTTATCCATCACTCTGCCACCCCATTACTCATCACTATCGCACCCCGTTACCCATCACTTACCCATCTTCGTTACCCATTGCTTGCACGAACGCACACACACGCACGTATGGGCACGCACACCAACCCGAGTTAGCGATTATCCAACGTCCCCTCTGCCCCAAGTGGCAGGTGTAATACGAAACGGGTTGTCAGGGGCAGGTGTTTGGTCAAAAGGATAGGTTTACATGGTGCTGAGAGTGTCAGATAGCCAAGCAAACCCTCCACCATGTTGACACCGTTGTCACGCAGTGACACTTCATCAGACACTGTCTCCCGTACGCCAATACAACGCGGTTATGTAACTGGTCCGCGTGGCGCTCTCCCGGCTTTCATAGCTGATAGTCTAATGAGATGAAAAACATGTATCGTGTAGGTAAATGAGTGTAATGTTTATGGTATGAGATTGTCGTAAAATGTCAATAATAAACCGCAAAGCGAAACTTTAATATTTCCAGGTTATTGACATCGCCCTTATGGTAGCTGCAACGATACACCGTGATATGCAGGTGAGTATTAGAAAGTTTTACGTATACGGGTTCGAGGCAGAACTAGCTGTATAATTGTTTCACTACAGACAGACTGGCGATCTGGCCGCTCCATAATACATTATTGCAGATGTACATGGTATCATGCATAAAATTAAGAATACTAAATACATGAGTATAAACATCCATGCAGCAAAATACAAAGTACAAATGGACAGATGAAATTAACGTGGGATTAAATTTTCTTGAAGTGGTAATAAAATTACATTGTTTGATATTATCATGATATCAGATGATCATGATATCAGATGAATGTAGTTCTAGTTTACCTTACACATCATTTATGTTATATTCATGTTTGAAGTAAAATAAATAGTTTCTTATGACATCATGGTTGTGACATGTACATAGCCAGGAATGAAGGGTGTGCTCGAATGTTGTAGTTCAGCAAGACCAGTACCAAATGTACATGTAACGCATCATTCAAAATAAAATAATAACAAGAATTGTTTTTCTATACATTTCTTTTTAGAAGGGCACTTTTTTGTCCCCGGGGACTTTTTAACCTAAGCAAATTTAGGATTTTTAACCCAGGATCTTTTACCGAACACCTCCTCGAAGGCAGCATCACAAGACTGGCCCTCTGTATATGCTCGGAGATATTTCACGTTTAGATTCAGCTTAACAGATTGTTTTGTGTTCTAGGCTTGTTTTCATTTCTGATTAAGCTGGAACATACTGACTACTGACTCAAGGGCCCATATTTCACTATTGAGTTTAAACGCCCCCATCTAGACCCTCACTCGCGGAAACAAGGGTGACGACTGATGAACTCACTCCTTCTTTCCCTAGTAACCGACAGAAGAACGAATATCGCTAACCGTGTTCTTTAGTGTCACTCGCACTTCCGTTATAGGTAAGCACGAGCTATAAAATTTAAAAAAATAAGGGGTTATCATAATATAAAATAACTGTTAATACCGCACCATTTGTGACGATTTCCTGTTAGTAATTAACTACCAAGGATTTTGAAAATTAAAGGTAAATTATCACAAAAAAGTGTACATGGGTCTCTGAAAAACACGGAGATGCGGAATTCTGGGAGTTTCAGCGAATGATCGTGGGAAAGTGACCCTAATGTAACCCTAACCTAACCCTAACACTAATCCAAACCCTTACCATATTGGTTATGCTTAGTCTAAAGAGTGAGTGAGTTGAGTTTTACGCCGCACTCAGCAATATCCCAGCTATATATGGCGGCGGTCTGTAAATAATCGAGTCTGGACCAGACAATCTAGTGATCAACAACATGAGCATCGATCTGCACAGTTGGGAACCTATGACATTTGCCAACAAGTCAGCAAGCCTGACCACCCGATGCCATTAGTTGCCTCTCGCGACAAGCATATTCGCCTTTCTGGCAAGCACGGGTTGCTGAAGGCCTATTCTAACCCGGACCTTCTCAGGTCTTACCCTAAAAAAGATAGTAACGGATATCCAAAGGTTCAAAAAGTAAGTACACTAAGACAGCAAAGTACTGAAATCTCGTGTCGAGTTGAGCACACTTCTTTACGCAGCTCCATGGTGACTATGGGTTTACGCCACTTGCTGAAGAGTGAGTGAGTGAGTTTAGTTTTACGCCACTTAAGCATTATTTCAGTATTGTCACGGCGAGGGACACCAGATATGGGCTTCACACGTTGTACCCATGTGATTAATCAAACCCAGGTCTTCGGGTTGACGATCGAACGCTGTAACCACTAAGCTAACCCACCGTCCCTGTTGCCTGTGATTAACTTGGTTGACTCACTCGTTTAATAAGTACAACGTTCAGGGCCCAGTTGCCTCCCTTATGCGTGCCAGTAACCCGTTTCTCCATTGGTTGTGGGTATCACCAAGGATGTAAATATTTCTTTATTTTGCCAACCATGAAGACGACACATCGTGATAAATGCCCACATACTGCTCAGAGCGGCGGTAGAAGAAATTCGCCCACTCACTATGTCAACGGAGACTGTTATTTACTTTAAATCCATTGACCTCCGATGTACGATCCACAATTTCTTAAAGCCCACCTGCAGGGAAATTTTTCTTTGATGGAGTAATTAGTCTCTTCTGTGGTCACTTCCGTGCTGTTGGTCATTAATGTGTTATTGGTCATCTGTATGTGGCAAGTCTCTCTTCTGTTAGTGATTTCTGTTTTGTTAGTTACTGCAGTACTATTGCCATTGGTGTCTCTGACTAAGTGCACTGTTTTACACTCCGTACTTAAGATATATACGTGTACTGACTAGCGGAAAAAATTCCGATGCGGAGTAATTCTCAAGTCAGCTCATCAGAGGGTGGTGGGTAGCCTAGTGGTTAAGGCGTCCGCTCATCATGCCTAAAACAAGGGTTCGATTCCCCACATGAGTACAACGTGTGAAACCCATTTCTGGAAATCCCTGCCGTTACTCCAATGACCTGGTTCGAATCCCCACACGAGTACAATGTTTGAAGCCCATTTCTGGAGTCCTCCGCCGTGCTATATCTGGAATATTGCTTTACACAGCGTAGCACTAAACTCATTCCCTCACTCATTAGAGGTTTTATGTGTAATAGAAACCACGGCAACGAGGGTTGCAAGAGACTGTAAACCAGTGAGGAGGATGTCCCGACTCTCAGGATTTAAATCTCTTATAAACCCGAGTAGGAGTGGTTTCTCCAGCTTATCAACCGTTTTGTGTAAAATATCTTTAAAAATAATATACATGTTTTTACATAACGTTCAATATCACCAGGCCCCGGTGCCTTTTAATAGATCTCCATGGGGTACACGGTGTAGCGAGTGCGTTGACATCACATGGCCGTAACCTGGCTGATTTTCATGAAACCTCGTGCGTTCCACGTATTGCACGTGCGCTGCCCGCAGTATCCGTCTTGTGAGGAACACGTGGTTCATGCTGACGAACCATCTCATTCTCCACATCGATCTTTCGTAGCCCAGCGGATAAAAACGCGAAGCTGGAGAGCAAAGGGTTGCAGCTTAACCAGGCATAGTCACAAAGTAATGGACTTTTTCAATGATGTGATATTTTACAATCAGGTGATAGGAACACAAAGTTATTTGAAAACTTTGGTTTAGAAGTTATCAAAGTCACATCCTGGGAACTTAAAAATCAACTCCCTGATTATATAATGCGACTATGTGATAAGATCTATCGAGCCAGGTTGATAACTGTCTTGAAACGCCAGCAATGCCCTGAACGGCCCGCCTTTCTACGGTCCCACCAAAAGTCCTATTACGAACGCTTCGTTTCTCATGCGCCAAGCTAGCGAAAGTCGAAATACGGTCTCAAAGTGGAAACGCACTGTGTTTTTGACACGCAATTTCAATCATACACACAGAAGTCAAATGCACGCAACACTGCTATACTTATATGGAGTTTGAATCCGTGATCACGATGGACCACCGGTCGTAAGCTTCCGTTCAGTTGTGTTGGGAGGCTGTTAGGGTGTGGCCCAGCGTTTTAAGCTTTCGCTTGTTACGCCTTGTTCGAGTTCTACATGAGTGGAGACATTTTGGCGTCATCCGCCGTGATGTTTCTGAAATACTGCGAAAATTGGCGTAAAAGCCAATTACCCCACCCAGTCATTATCAACTATGCGTTTTTACAGAACGTGTGTTGAGATGAAAACATGAAAGTCAAAAGTGGAATGTTGCTTCAGATAATCTACTGTCGTGGTGTTGCTTAATCAGAATATCAGAGAGAGAGAGAGATCACTGAGAGTGGGTTCAACATCACATAAGCAAACAAACATGCATATTGCCAAGGGTATTGGGTATGCTACAGTATACCCCCTCACCCTGTTTGTACATGAGGTTTACACACCCAACAACGAAACAAAAAGACCACGTTAGCATATGCTTTATTTCCGAAACTTAATGGTGAAAAGTGTGTATACATTTCCGCCAGTCGAATGTTCCTATGTACCGAGAAACTAAACTAGGTGGTAAACGTTCAACATATCACAAGCCTTTCATGTAATAACAAATGTTACGGATAAGAACTTCCTAGGTTTGGCTAGTGCAACGTTGATGCTAGTATACCTTTGTCAAGCAGGAATCTTATCATTATGTGCCATTATTGCACTTTCCAACTTCGAAAATGCCATTCAAAAATGAAAAGAACTTTCGTATGTCATGATATTTTCTGGCTCATTTACAAGATTAAAAGTCCGGTCCTGCGTTGAAGCTGAAATTTTGAAGATTTCTTCTCATTTGAATTGACAGGGTAGGATAATGGTCTCCTTGGCTCACAAGAATCTCATTTTTTGAAAAATATTGTCGAAAAGCATGTACTCAAAATCATTGTTTTGGTTCTTAGGAAATTTAGCATCTTGTTTCTACGGCACACATAATTTCCTCCAACATGAGACCCTCGCGCACGCAGTTATATTTGGATCACATATGTAGAGAATTCATTTCGTAAATTGTTTCCATTTGGATCTGACATCATCGTTCTCATAACTATCTCCAAAACAGCGTTTATTCCAAAGCCAATATTATCTATTCAAACAACTGCAAAACATTTAACAATATTTTCCCCGACATAATGTACTTTTACAAAGCCAAAAAGGACCCTTTGGTACGTTTTAATTATTCAGAAAAAATGATAGAATCCGTAAAATGAGCAGGGTTGTCAAGCTGAGTGACGCCTGACAAGAGAGGCCCGCACCTGTAATAGGAACCGTATAAGCATCATTATTACTCACTCGTTGAAGATATCACTGTTTAATAATTTTACAAAGTTATTAAACATTTAGGAGATAAACGTACTGTGTTTGAAATCAGAGACATGCTGTACTGAATTGATGGCGACTAAATTTCAATTGGAACCGAACGCGCAGCATCCAGTACTTTCTTGGGTCATGGTAGAATGTGTAATAACATCGCGTGATGCCGCACGCATGACGTCAAAGTGCCTTACAGTTATGACGTCACAATGCTGATACCTCTATCACAATAGCATTGTAAACCAAAAGTTACTGTGTTCTGTAATCTGATTGGTTGAAAAACATGATTAAATGGTATTAGATTCCCGGAAACTGAAAGACTATTCACCGCGTATTGACACGTAAACAATTGTTTTGTTGTGTCATCAACAGTGGTGAAGTCATTCAAATCATATTGTGACGTAAAGTTAGAATGACGTCTAAAATGAGCAACTCCAGATGCTACCATGAGAACCAGCTGAAACGGCCAGCTGATGACACTTCACTGCTGTGTCCGTATTCGATGTAAACGAGTGCAGACAGTAAAACCCCTTTGGTTTACTTTTGTGTTTACAATGTCGATAAACATCATGTGTTGGCCCATTTCCGGGTGTTATTGAGTATTTGAAGCACGGGAATACATTTGGAACTCAATAACACCCGGAAATTGGCCAACACATGTTTATCTCCTAATTAGACCTTGCGGTAAGCTGAGTCATCACGCTCAGTCCCGTGCAACACCATGTTTATGAAACTCGTGAATGATACCGGTATCTAACTCGACTTCGCTCGTTAGATACCAAACCACTCACTCGTTTCATACATATGGTATTACATGGGACATAGGTCAGTATTCTCTATTTCCAGAACCTTACTACGATAAGGAGAGAATGTTGCGAAGGAAATCGAAATTGTTTAGTAAAGAGGCTCGTAACAAACAAAAAATATTTAGAGTTAAGACAAGTGAGGAATGATGCATTCAGCTTGAAGAAAGATTCTGGAAATGGACCATTTAAAATAGTGTTTCGATTTTGTCTGTCATTCAATCATTTTATTCACTGTCCCATAACTAAGAGAGTGGTACAAGAGTGAATACAATAATTATTTCATAGACAAATTACAACAAAGTATGTAAATTAATGAAAACAACAAATGAAACAGATGCATAATAAAAATAATAATAAATCGTATATATCGACACAAAATATAATACAAAACAGCTGCAGCTGGTCTACCAGTTTCTGCTGATACCCATTTATAAAACTAAAACCCAAATTAGACTAGTGTGAATCGTGAGTATAACATACCGAGATAAAAACAATAAGGTACGACATGAAAGCACAAGCGTTTCTTTATTTCTTTCCAGGTTTCCTCACACGAGGTGACATACGAAGCTTGTGAAGTGACTTTGGAAAAAAAATAAAGGAACGCTTGTGCCTTCATGTGATCCCTTATATGTTTACATTCCACACGGTTCTCCCATGGCTTTGGTTTTGTTAATTTCTGGTTGTGTTGTTTCTTCTTCTGTTTTCATATCTGCTTATTTCTGCTGAACTTTATTAAGAAATATACATACCACGGCTCGGGGTGGCCGATGTTGTCGTTGTTGTCACCGGGGTGGTAAGAGTACTTCCTGTTGGGCCAGGATAGACAGACCACATCCCAGTCCTTACCGTCGTCCCGTTTGCGTCCGGAATAGCAACTATCAAAACATACATCACATCAGTGATACAGAATTCTTCACTAAGACATTCAGGTTGCTCTATCACCATGTACAGAGTAATAAGATACACTTTTGTCCTATACAATTAATCTCGAGGACGCTTGCTTGTAAAGTGCATTTCATTTTCTTGAACTTCGACTATTTTAAGAATGGCCTAGTTTGAGAAAGTATAGATATTCTCGCCCCTGTCTATTCCCATGCCACAAATACTACATATTTATGAAACAAAACAATCATTACGCTCACCAAGACTCGTTTTGCATGGTGAGTGAGTGTGAGTGAGTTTGGTTTTACGCCGCTTTTAGCAATATTCCACGGCGGGGGACACCAGAAAATGGGCCTCACATTGTACCCATTTGGGGAATCGAACCCGAGTCTTCGGCGTGACGAGCGAACGCTTTAACCACAAGGCTACCCCACCGCCCCCGTTTTGTATGGAGCAAGCTTCATTTCTAACTTACGATGAGCCTGGAGATAGTCTAGTCGTTAAAACTTCGTTAACGCCGTGAGATGTGGCGTCCCTTTGTCATGTCAGGAACCCATGTTGAATCCCGGTTTTTGTTTATTTGCTTATAGTATATTTTTGTAGTATTTTTAAAGTGGTAATCCGCTGATGAGTCACGAGTCCGCAGAAATATTGTCCACAATTCCGAGACCTAACTGACAAGGAAGACAGTCATTTCTTTTAATCACAGAATATTTCATGAAAGGACAGACTTACATGAGCAGTTGAGTTTGTCAAGTTGCAGTCTTGCAAATTTGATGGCCTCGTACAATCCGTATGCCTGGGAGGCAGAACAGTTCTTCCTCACCTGATCCAAACAGTCCAATCCGAAATACAGCGCCCTGCAATGAAGGTCAAGGACGACGTTGTATAAAAAGGAGGTCCTCGCCCCTATTTCTCGTCGCTTGATAGCCCGAAATGGTCTAGGATTTAAATACTATGGCACAATGGGCATACGTTGCGGTACTATTCTCCGGCCAATGACTGACACACGGTACAAGACTGACTTCTGCAGTAGTGTTCCCAGTCAACGTTTCATTAAGTGGTTTAAGTTTTCAATCTTCTAGACACATGGGCGTCAAGCTTATTGGCGTCTTTCTAACCTTGTAGAAGTAATGAATGCGCATGACAACCACATGATGGGATTCGGTGGTCAGGATCCCATATTTTGATGCGAAGACTGATGATTGCAGTGTCAAACACCTGTCCGCTTCAGAGTGAGTTCTCTACAGACTGTGCCAGTACAGCAAAAATGTGTCAGTGAGGAAAAGAAATACAGAAAAAGTACCAAACCATGCGTTTCTTATCCGGGTGAGTATATACGGCTGTAAGAAATATTACCTGCACTCCTTTGTGGCGTCTTTTGCCGCGGCTGTGTAATTGGCATGGGTCATCATGCCACACTCTAAGTGTCCGGGACACAGGTCAGCGACCGGTTTACCTCTCATTACAGCGGCCAGCCCTAAACATACAACACATCTGTGACTATCTATATACGCCGTCAGGGAGACACTCTACAACACTGTCGTATAGACATTTTGTTTGGTTGTTCCACGCCGCACCCAGCAATATTCCAGGAACAGGGAGACGGTGAGTAAATAATCGACTTTGGACCAACTACATGAGCATCGATCTACACTGATGGTTTACATGTGTCAGCCAAGTCAGCGAGCCTGACAATCCGATCCCGTTAGTCGCCTCTTACGACAAGCATGGGTAACTGAAGATTAATACTAACCCGGGGCCCCTTTCACAAAACTCTCGTAAGCCTAAGATCTCGTAAATTTTCTCGTAGCATTCGTACCTCCTATACTGTAACATAGGAAGTAGGAATGTTACGAGAAAAGTTACGAAACCTTAGGCTTACAAGAGTTTTGTGAAAGGGGCCCCCGGGCCTTCACGGGTCACGTTACTTTAAACAAAAGAGTTTACTGTGTCATTTTTTTAAGGCACTGTGGGCGTTCTCCTGTCTCAGACGTCCCACATTAAAAGAAGACATTCGTAGCCCTATCGTCTTAGCTTTGATCGTGGCCAGTGTGTTAAGAAAGGAGTTTAGATGTTCGTGGAGCTGCGAACGTTTTGACAACAGCTAGCAGACCTTCAGTGAAGGTCACTTTCCACCCTAGATACTCAGATTATATTAGCGCTTGGTGACCTTTGCGATGAAGATTACTCTACAATAGTTCCTAGTTCCTGCTTTTGTATGTATGTATGTATGTATGTATGTATGTATGTATGTATGTATGTGTGTGTGTGTGCGTGAGTGCGTGCGTATGTGTGAGTGCGTGTATGTATGTGTGTGTGCGTGCGTGCGTATATGTGTGCAAGTGTTTGTATGTATGTATGTATGTAAGTATGTATGTATGTATGTATGTATGTATGTATGTGTGTGTGTGTGGGGGTGTATGTGTGTATGTATGTATGTATGTGCGTGCGTGTATGTGTGCAAGTGTGTGTATGTGTGCGTGCGTGTATCTATGTATGTGTGTGTGTGTGTGTGTGTGTGTGTGTGCGTGCATGCATGCATATATGTATGTGTGCATGTGTGTGTATGTATGCGTACGTGCGTGCATGTATGTATAACGTCGGCGTAACTACAGCTCCAGTGGTAGGGAGATAGGGAAAAAATGAGTTTACTAAGGAGAGATCAGTGCAGAAATGCGCAAAGCGGAGTCCAAAACGACTTATTTGGAACAGACCATGGCTTAATGCAAATTAGTTTGCTATGCTATTGTATTACAAAGGACACGTTTTAAACGCCCATTTTGAAACTCGACATAGCTTCATTATAAACGATAGCTGTCGTAAAACAGTAATAACTTTCAAGCTGAAACTGTTAAGGCTATGGCTACCTTGGGGTCTCACTGTCACTATAGAAAAAACATGTAGGAGGGGTCGTCTCAAAAGCAAAACGAGGAAGCAGAGTCCATCTGCAGGTGGTCATGCCACCTATATATATTTAGACATTTAATACGATGCTTTTCTGTGGGTATCGGGTGTCATACTCTTTTACATATCTTAACATAAATTTTATTAAAGAAAGACAAATAAGATACTATTCCATTATTCCATAGGTGAGACATATCAACACAAAAGAAACAAAACACAAAATATCTTTCAGATGACATATTGTGCCAAGCACCGAATGTATTGCATGCCAGGTGAATCGACTTTCCTCCGTCATGCCTGACTGAGCGGCCTAATTGCCATCTATAGTCTGATCTATTGTTTAAGGTTTTTTTCCCCCGATTTTACGAGTTAACATGCTTTTCTAGATACCCTCTTACCGAATGCCCAATGGTTAGGTCGAGGTTATTCCAACATATCCTATTTCCAGTTGTGTATATTTGAAGTATACAGAGCAACAGCCTTCCGACACTACTTTAGTGACAACTGTGCCGCTAATTAGAAGCGGGTAACTCACACACATAGAACGACAACCACTGACACGCTGACGTTCCGGTAGTTGTTTCCCTAGTTTCAACAGTTTCGCATAATGTAGAGCTGAATATAGAAGTACCATGTTTTGTAAAATTATCACGTGTCGTACGAAGCTGCTGTGGGCGTTTGGTTCACACGAATACCACAAATGAAAACTGTTATAATTCGTAATACGTTTTCTCAATAAAATCCGTATTCTTGTACAGGCTTATGTTGAGTGTCGTATAGGTTTCGAGCCCTCACACACAGAGGAAGGCGTGTTATCGCCAACAGATCATCTGACCCACTATTCATGAACTATTTATTCACGAGAAATACAGCTTACTGTCTGAAAATGTATTTTGATTCGAGAAAATTGAAATCGCAGTTCCTGTAATTTATTTCGGATCTGTATTTAAATCTTTCGAAAATCAAATGTGATTGATTAGCTTTATAACTGTACGCCAACTTGCAATGTTCATGTACCGTTTTTAGTTTCGCACGCCAATGGCCGATAGAAGTCAGCTCGATAACACTGAAATGAGGATCTGTATTTAAATCTTTCGAAAACCAAATGTGATTGATTAGCTTTATAACTGTACGCCAACTTGCAATGTTCATGTACCGTTTTTTGTTTCGCACGCCAATGGCCGATAGAAGTCAGCTCGATAACACTGAAATGACTGCCTATTTAGTTATCATTGTAAGAAAGTCTTTTAGTTTAATTATAATTTCAAATCTCCCTGTTTAAACAAAACCCGCGGATGGAAAAGTAAGTCTGGTAAGCATTATAATCACCATGATATCAATGCCACACATTGTGGTATCTGGTGCCATATCTGCCTCTAAAATAAGCAATACACTTTGGATTATCTAAAATTGTTATATGAACGATGGTGATGGGATCAAGTAGTAGCGACACGCCTATAAGCAACGCCCTGCCTCGCCCCTTTCCATTCTGATCACATTATGTTGATCCAATCTACGGATCCAAAAGAACAGCACAATGTGAATGTTAAATAGCCATAAATAAATATTCATGAAGAATTCTTCTGATACGAATCTTGTATTAATAACCTTTCCAATTTACATCCATCCTCGATATAGTCTAGATGCATCTACGGCCCTGTCCGATAAATTAATTACGTCCCTTGACTGGCTTTTTATCCAATCAGGTGTCTGCGTTGGGAAGTTGAGCGAACCAATCACAACTCACTTTCGCCTTTTAAATTACATGTATGTAACTGATTAAACTTGGCAGCACAAATGATGTAGAGGTACTCTGAAAGAGGTATGAGTTTGTGCATTTATTTTTTTAAAGTATTTTTAAAGTCAATTTGTCTGCATGAATTCCCCATTATCTGAGTAACTGTGAAGAAACCTTCGTAGTTGCAACTGCTGTCTTTGTTGACACTGGCAAGCTCGGTTGTAACGGCGACTTAGCTGATTGGCTACTGTGAGAATTCGGAGCCAGCAAAGGGGGGTAATAAAATTATCGTAGATGCATCCAGGGTATAGTGGATATTTTTCGGAACGCATACCCTGGAGATATCGAGGATTATTTACATCATTTAAATGGGAAGAAGATATATGAACGCACTTTCAGAAATCAGGTGACTGAGTATCTCTTTATTTAAGGTTAGGAAATTTTCTGCCATTTTCCTTCATTTTCAGCGATAGTATACTAAAACTACTTTTAAAAACTTTAAATATTACACTTTGTAAATAATTTCCATTCCAGTGGGGACTTTAGACTTCTGTTTGTGGCATAGATATCGTTAAATCTACTCAATGCTGCTTCATACAAGCGAGATTCTTTCCCATGCACATCAACAGACGGCATACCAAAAAGACGAGTTTACTTCAGGTTAGATCAAGAAAAGTAGACTTTAGTTCAGATCAAATGAGGTTAAGTAAAGTTTAGTCCAAGGTAATTAGAGTTCAAATCCAGAGCTGAGTTCAGATTAAACTGAATAGTGTTCAGTTAAGGCTAAACATCAGTTCAGGTAAGTCCAGGTTAAGTGGAGACTACAGCAGGTCAAGTCAGCCCAGATGAAGTAGAATTGAGTTCAGGTCACATCAGGTAAAGTAGTGTTTAGTTCAAGGAAAAAGTAGAGTTCATTTAAGGTCAGTTTGCATAGAGTTGAGTACAGGTCAGATTGAATAGGGTTCACTTTACTTCAGTTTGTGTTAACTGGAAACTGCGACAGGTCAAATCAGCTCTGTGAAGTAGACTTTGGCTCAGGTAAGATCCGGTTAGATAAAGTTTAGTTCAGTTCAAGTCGGACTACGTAGAGTTCAGTTTAGATCAGATTACAAAAATTTGAATTCAGGTCAGGTTAAATAGAGCTGAGTGTATTTTAGGTCTCAATTCAACACAGCTCAGATTAGATGGAGTCCAAGTCAAAATAAGTCAGCACAGGTGATGTAGAATTTCATGCAGTTCAGCTCAGATGAAATGGAGTTTAATGACGTTCCGTTGAGTACGAGTTGGGTAAACTTGGTCGGTCTACACAAATGCGTATTGCACTGATGCATATATTGTGGACCATAATCCACAGATTTCATTATGCAGTGTATTATAAAATTTATCTCATGAATAATAAAATTATTGTGTGGTGTTTGATCTATAAAACACAGACACGTATGGCTATTGGTTGTAACCTGGGTTATACAGGTGCAGGTGGACAAATACTGACCAATGAAAATGCGTTAGGGAATGTTCATGGGTTTAACAGGAACCGTTAACGGTCATGGTAAAGAGTTATCAATAAGCATGGTTCGACGTCGCTGAATTCCTCCTCATCAGTACTTTATTCAATAGGGAAGCTGAACGGTTCTCCACAGAAACCAGCTCATTGGTACGAACTGCCAAGGAAATATCACGATCAATAGTTTTGACCAGCAACAGATACCAGAGTTATTGATACGTTCCTAGACTGGAACCAATCCACGAAGCACAACTTAAAATCCACATCACAGCTATCATGCCCATTTCAAACACCACACTTTCTCGCTATCATATATTATATCTGGGATAATTCCTTTCTTGTTTGTTTCATTTTAAACAAGCAAACATGACTAAGACATGGACAACACTATATGGACATGTCTGTTCCTGGTTCGGAAACAAGTAAGGGTGGTCTTAGTGTTTGCAGGGGTTTGCTGTTTTGAACAAGAAAATGAAATGTAACCCTCAAGAACGTTGAGTGCATCGAGTGCATTAAAATACCTTTACGAACGCCATAGCACTATGCATGTAATATAATGAATCACATCGACATGCTTCAAATACAGAATATATAACACTATGCATAATTAAAACAAAACAGCATGACAGTCCCTCAGTTTCATAAGGTATGAGAGCCATTAAATAATTAATATTACTGAAAATGTTATTTTATTTTTTGCATTTAAAAAATCAAACAATGTTTTTAGAGTATTATATTCATATTACCATATCTAATCTGTCATTACCTATCGTAAAATAAAATAATCGGGGGTTCTCAGCTTATCTGAGAATTATACTTCAAACTGATAATTTTCATATGAAGGGAAAAAACGTAATGAATCAAACACTGATCGATATCTAAACGACGTGCAGAAACAACCGCACCGCCATCGGGCGTTCCAGGCAAGAAAACAGAGTCCTTGTTTTAAATTTTAAAATAGCCTTTGTATGACAAAAATGTTCTAAAAACAATAGTTATGGAGATTGGTAATATGGAACTATACCTGTGGCGATTACGATGGTCAGCAGATTCTTCATTGTCGGGAGAAATCAAAATCACCAGATTCCAGCTAGGCTATCGGACCGCTTCATGCAGCATGACGGCAGTAAAAGGATGTGCTGGCAATATGATTATTAATATTCATACCTATATGTGATTTATACATGGCTGTCATACTAATTTCAAACTTTTATGGCCCTCTACCATAGCTTCCTGTGTGAATACATTTTGACAAAACTTCATTTCAGTTCTACATCTGTTAATCTGTATTCAAGGAAGCAAGGTTGGCACAATCATTTGAAGAGACCTTAATACACTATTGCAGAGGTGTCCCCTTTAGCGCAGCAGGATCTGCTGGTCGTCAGTTGTTATACCAGACTTGCCCCGATCACGATCCTTGAGTGGCCTCCACACCGTAACAGAAATAGTATGAAGAGTATGAATCTGGATAAAAACCCACGCACAACCCTTCATGGCTACTTGTCCCGTAATATCGCTCATTTCAGCCCTTAACAGTTGTGAGTGAGTGAAATTAGTTTTACGCCGCTTCTAGCAACATTCCATCAATACCGGGGGTGAAGGGGGGGGTGGGGGGTAGGCTCCAGAAATGGGCTTCACACAGTGTATACGTACCCATGTGGGGAATCGGCGAGACGAGCGAACACTTTAACCACTGGGCTACCCCACGTTGAACCGTTGTACATAAGACATTTGTTTTACATGACGTTCGCGTCTCGCGTATACACCCAGCTTCTACTGTACAACCATATGAAGATTCGTCAAATAAACTGTTTGCTTCTTCGTGCACCGACCATTTGATCTGTAGGAATTTGGTGCAGATGCTTATACGGGTATGGGTAAGGTGGGTGGAGGAGGGTTAGTAGGAGTGACCCTTCGAGAAAACATTGATTGGTGCCTGAAAAAAGTGACAGGAATGCTATTGTTCTTAAATTAATTATAATGTGTTGGGAATAGGCACTCTTCAATAAAAGAACCCGAATACTACATCCAGAATAATGAATTGCAGGCAATTCTTTTTGGTATTGTGCCAAAATTCAACTTAGGTCTAGGTCAATTCATAGTGCACGTGTATTGGTGAATATCTGCGTAGTGATTGCTAAATATTGATAAATATATTGTAAACAGTTTGACTGCTCACGAATATACGTGTAAGACTAGGTGAATTTCTGCGATTACGCAACAACTGCGTCTCACGGGGAAACGGAATGGGCAAGGATGCCGATTGCGCGAAGTCATCCAGTCAAAGACACAACTCAAAAGGACAGTAATAATGTGTATTGAAACGGAAGTCTTAGTTAGGGTTTGTAAGTTCCGTCTGTACAGTCCAGGTGAACGCTGAAACATAATACAGAGGTTTAGATGGCTTGTTGTCACTCAAACAGTGCAGGCAGAAAGAGGAAGATTTCGAGCTTAGATGTCTCACGCTCCCTCTTGCCCCTGACTTCTGACAACATGGCCCCTGGGGCTTGGCTGAAGAAGCTGTTGCTATGTGACCGTTTTCTTTCTGTCCCTTTCTCTAGAGTCCACCCTCGTAACAAATAGTGAACTGTGTCAATAGTTTAATGATACTTTATTAAACAACTCTTTTTTTATTTTAAGGAAAATATTCCGCAAAAACCTCACACAGCTGGTATGATGTTCTCATTATGATCCGCGTTTCATTGAGTATGTTCGTCCAGAGAGAGAGGCCATATACACGATGCCATTTAGAAGGTGAAATCCCAAATATGACATATGTTGCATTTGACCACTTTCTAAATGGCATCGTGTAATCATAGCGTTCGGCCGTGGGAGCCGTGCCAATACACACTGAACAGAGGGGTACACAAAGTACGCTGTCGAGATTACCAGTTGTCCGACTCTCATTTTTGTGGAAGTCGCTGTGGCTGAGCGGGCTAGGCGGCTGACTTTGTGTGCTGGCGATTAGGTGCCTGACTCTGAGGGTGCAGGTTCGAATCACGGATAGGACTCAACCAGAAAAGTACTTGGATTTGTACTTTACTAAGAAACTGAAATCTCAAATATGACGTATGTTGCATTTGACCACTTTCTTAATGGCATCGTGTAATCACAGTCTTACAGACCTTTGATATTGTTGATGCCACTACTGTGAGAAATGTCAATGGAATACATGAATATGTCTGATAGTCAGCCCCACACTGTAGTCATGGATAAGTCGTATATTCACCCCTTCTTGCCTAAACAGTTACATTAACATTACATTAGCACTGGAAACACCTAATGGCCCCTCCAAACAACTAGGTCTACCAACATTAACTTGATAACGCTGTAAGTGAGTGAGTGACCTTTCGGGACATGGTGCTAAAAACATGACCAATAGGGGCTCGGCCATGTGATCCCGGTGCACCTTAGGGATGCAAAAATTGCAACACCTTTGACGAGTAGATCACCTAGGACTGTTGTTCCGACGTCACAATACATACACAAAGGTATTGTGACTTCAAGACAAAAGTGACGTCATAACAATCTGTTTAAATGTAATCACTTCTCCCTGAAGATACACACTGAAACATGTAGGAGAAGATCCATGTCGTGATATTATTTCAGAAACTACTTGTTATATATGTACTACTGTACGTTCAGTATTCTAATCACTTTCTTTATACATAAATCCGGGATTCTAGCCCACATTAATTTAAGACTGTACATCTAGAGGACTCTGCTCTCCAAAACCCAATGCGGTTTGACCACACGTCCCTTCTGTGTATATAAAACTGCACATACATCATAAATGCGCTACATTGTGTCTTTTCACTTCCATGAAAAGAGCATCGTCACAGTCCATTGATAGACAACCTGTAGCATATCAAAATGCACGGGGGTGACGGGTAGCCCAGTGATTAAAACGTCCGTTCTTCACGCCGAAGACCAGGTTCTATTCCCAGTGGGTGCAATGTGTGAGCCAATTTCTGGTTTACCCCGCAGGCGTGTTGCGAAAAGCGGCGTGAAAGTGAAATTATTTTAAATTGACACACTCAGTCTGCTACTGACAATGCAAAGGATCCTGTTGGAACAGGAATTCGAACGAGCAATGTATCCAAGTCATGTAACTCTATCATCTGACGGGCTGTATTTGAAATTCAAATGATTGGTGTCGATTGTGATGTATATACTAAACACAAGATTGATGATGTGGTAGGGCATATTTAAGCCCGAGTTTAGCTGGTACAGAACACTACTAGACCGCAATGTTTATACATGAAGGGGTACAGACCAAAATTAATCGTTCGCTGAAATTTAGGTGGAAATTTAATGAAGGTAGATGATATTGAATTAGATATTGTGTAAAACATCACAAAAAACATACATTCATGCAATCACCTGCTCACTTGATCTAAAGATGTACAATGAAAATAATTCAACATTTGTTGAAATGTGGCTGAGGATTCTGTTATGACAGATGATATTGTAATACATGTACATATTGTATTACAAGTCACATACGAACCATTCTTGCAAGCACTTAATACGAAGTTGCACTATGAAAATGCTGAAACAATGACTATCAAACTTCTTTGAGAGGCATTTAGACGTTTAAGCAGTAAGGAAGGAAGCAGTAAGGAAGGATGACAAGATATGGATGAACAACTTCTTTATTGCTGTGAGAGCGACGTTTCGGTGTAGGTTCTAACACCGTTATCAAACCAATCAACCGTTATCAAGCAAGTCATCTCTAAGTAACAAGAACTATAAGACGACAGGGGAAAGGTTTGTTTGATTCGGGCATCATTGTAAAACAATAGTCTGTACCTCTCATGCGGTTTTTCTTGTGTTCCCCACCGTGACGTTGCTGGAATATTGCTAAAAGCGACGAAAAACACATTCACTCACTCACTTCATACCTGGAGGGAGATTCTAATACTATAATATAATAATATATATATATACTTTTGCTTCACTGTTGTCACTTATTTATAATGGAGAAAAATTAATCAGTTAACAATCAATAAAAATGCATAAATTATTAATCATGAATAAAATATTATCGTGCATACACCAAGGACCCTTCGTTTAGAATTAGTTCGCACAGTTCAACTCGGTAGGTAAGCAATCAGCTGGTTATCGTTTCAGCAAAATAATCTCGGTCTGTGTTGTAGGCATCCGTCACCACTCGCCTCTTTCCGTACCCACGGTTTTACTCCGGAGTAAGACGACTAGTCCCGAGTAGATTGATTGGCCGTGTGATGACCCGGAATTGAAACGAAAGAAACACGAAGCACATGACCAAGCGCCTGATATTGTGTTCGTTGTTGGTCGCTCATCGGAGATGTTATATAAAATGTCATTTCTGATGAAGACATGTTTATGCATAGCATTTTGCTTGGTAAGGATTTTTGTTACAGTTATTGATAATTGTGTATGCTGAACTACCAATCGTCATATATAACCTCGGCTAAATCTTCAAATATTATTTATTATTTAATTTGACACTTGAGTTTGACATTTCAGCTGAAAGGGATCTTATTTGTTAATGTAACGTGAAAACAATCACAGACATATAACATAACCAGTCTTTGATATTTCCTAGTAGGTATAAATAACTGCATGTCAAATCCTTATAAATTTCCTGTCTAGCACGACTGGACTGAAAATGGTGTATATGGGTCTGTACAGAAACGCCGAATTAATGGTGTATCGAATATGTTTTTATCCATAAGTTCTGTCTTATGTTGTTTACCTGTGGAACTTACGTTAAGATGAAACTTTGCATTGAGCTCAAAGTCCCAGGTTCAGTCATTCTGAACACTTATGTGTATTGTACAGAAACAGAAATGAGGAATGGGGAAATTTAACATGTGAAACTAGAAAAGTGTACTCTGGGTAAATGTTTCCTGGACACGTGACTTTTAATGAACTACTGTAAAGGGGCACTGATCTCCTACAACTGGCCTAGACTGCTTGTTGATTTTATTAATTTATGTTGTGGTCAAATTGTATAGTGAAAACTACATTTAGACACTGAATAAGCCCCTTAAGATTTCTACTTCCTGGTCGTATAGGACCAGTGCCAATATCATGATTTTTAAGGACAGCAAGTTCAATCTTTGTTCTTGTATGTCTTCCCATACAACATGGGAAGGGGGAAGGGGTTTTTGTTGGAATGAGTACTACAGATATGTACCCCAGGTACATTTCTGTGTACAGAAATCTTCAAATGTACCCTAAAAAGCATAAAAATACAGAAAACTACCCTGTACCCTACACAGCAGACGACTCCATATTCTGCAGTCCAAAACCAAAACATATGTAGTTTGCCCCGTTCAACTGACTGACATTGCTGAGGCAGTAGGAAAGCCTCGTAGTTAAAGCCTTCACTTGATATGGTGAAGATCCAGGTTCAATTCCCTATATGGGTACAGTGTGAGAAGCCCATTTCTCAATTTTCTGGTGTCCCTCAGTGTGATATTCCTGGAATATTGTTAACTGCTGCGTAGATCCAAACTCACTCACCTTTTGTTGAAAGTGCGTGCGACTGCACCCCAGCAGTATCAAAGCACTTCAGTGAGCTGACCGGCAAAGAGTGGCATAAAACTAAACTCACTCAATCATTGTTTGTTGGAGCAGTGACTTTCTTCTCTCAGTCTGAGAGCTGTGAGTTTGCTAGATTTATTTGAGTTAAGCCAATCATTGTGAAACCATCACCAGTGAAATAGGTCTGAAGGATTAACTCTTAATTGGCTATGGAAAATATATAACAACTCAATTAACCTGGCCCATTTACTAAATAATCACCCACATATAGCAGCTAGTTGGCTGAGGTTGACCACCCGGCACAAGGAAGTGGGTGTGAGAAGCAGGAAATTGGATCATTTGTTCTGGGAGAAGCTGACATCAGTTTTTTGGCCAGTTTATAACAAGGGATCAGTGAAAAAACCTGCTCTGGCAACTTTTGGCATTATAATGAGGGTTTTTTAACAGTAGAACTATCAGTTCAGGCAATCTGGGATGTTATACATGTATCTGGTATGGCATTATTATTTATAATAAGGGATTTTAAAAAATGGAAAGATCTGTTCTGGCACCATAGGGCATTATAACCCGTTTTGGACTGTAGTGAGTGTAGACTGTCTTGTGCAGCATGTGTTTTGAGTGTTGATTATTCCACAGGTGTTAGTGAGCAGCCAAGCTCCTGTATCATCAAGAGATGCTGATCCCAAAGATATCAAGAAAGTACATCTGATATTCATGAACCACCTAGGTAAGTACCATCTGGCAAATACTAAAAGTCAACAATGACATGTAGAGGTGTTGTTGATTAGAAAATTTGATATTGATATATTGGTTTGTAACAATGTTAGTTCTTCTGTATGATTATGAATACACACTGCCTTTTTGAAAATGGTCCAAATGTGAAAAGTGTATTTTGTGTATTTCACATTCTTAGTTGAGAAAACATTTTGGTACTATACTCTGTTTTTGTACTGATATAAGTTTCTATCAAAATTTGCATTTAATCAAGTTTATGCTATTAAATTACCTGATTGGCTAACTGTAAAAAAATTGATTTTTTTGTTTTCTTATGGTCAAACTTTAAGACCTTGAAGCATTATAGAAAACAAATGTATGCTAAAATTGATGGCAGTAAATTATACATTTAGCATTGTTGGCTGTGAATATCACTAAATATACGTCAATACAGTGAAGGCTTAAATTTTATAATGTTTGTCATGTTAATGGATGACGACTTCTTTCTCTAGGACGTATCTGATAATGATGTGACATTTCAGGAAATTTCCTTATACTGTCACCAAGCAAGACAGTGGTACAGGGAACTATTTTACATACCCATTTTGTACGACTGTAGCAGACATGCAATATAGTGAGCACAGTAGTGGTGGTCCGATTAACTGAAATAATCGAAGATTGGTTGTAGTGACTAAACGACAAAGCAGTCAATCATGCCTTCTCCTAAATGAACACAAACAATTTGTGAACTCTTGTTTTTATTAGCAGCATTTTTCACAAGGTTGGTCTTGTCTGTTACATTTCATAAGTACTAAGCACTACAAATTCGTTCCAAGTCATGACTGAAAGTCTCTCAAAGACTCCAAATAATTTATGTTCCCAAATGAATGAAATCTAAAAAAAAAATTATGTTCCCATCATTCTAGTCATCCTTTAATAAAGTAATTGTAAAATTTGCAAATGCATTTTGTGCAATTTGAAATAAAAACGAAAGACATATGTTTTTTCTTTATTTTTGTGAATTAACAAACGTAACTGTAAAACATGTATTAATTAATCTAACCAATTATTTTCGATGATTGATCAGTTGTACCAATCATCATTTATGATATTTTAACCAATTCCAACCCAAGAGCTTAGATATACTGATCTACACTCCCATTCTGTCTTGCATAGAGGTGGGGTCTACAGTCGTCAAGTGCAGCTGACAATCACAGGGACTTTTCAGTATCTGTGATGTTTATGATGGCTTTGTTAGCATACATTTACGGAGATACCAACAACTGATTTTTGCAGTGTTACTCTGATTTTCAATTACAAAATATCTTCTGAACACTGATTTTTCACATAGACTTCTGAATTATGTAGTTTTTTATGGTGTGCAATATTGAGAATCTCACCCAAGTGTCTACTAATATCAAATATGTCAATGTGAGTCAATGAAGAAACAAATACCAAGGATATTTTTACCTTTATCAACAAGATCAGAATCATTCTTCATTAGTTTGCAATGAAAAATGTACATCTCTGATCACAGCAATGCTATTAGATTTGCAGTGCAACAATGTCATGGCATAGCATAGTTCATGACGTCATAGCATTGTCAGGGCATTGCACAAAGTCTACTGTCAAAACAATATCTCCAAGGAGATATCATCTGATCAAATAAGCGATATCTCCTGTGGAACACAGTTTTAGATGGTAATTTTGAGCTGACACCAGTAAAAGCATTCACAAGCTTAGAGTGTCATCTTTTGAGCATCAATTGTGTGTATTGTGTGTCATTGAATTCACAATGTTTTTCCGAATGCATGTCATAGCCTGCATGCAAGTGAAACAAAATGGCAGTGCCAACCACTGACTGGTCACCCCTGACTTATTGTCAGTTCCAACAATTAAATGGGCAAAATTTTGGGTTTTTTACAAGTTGCAAGTATCGCAGGAAATCAGCTTTGACATGTCAAACTGTCGCCTACGTAAATTGTATCAAGACAGGTAACGGCCTGTGTTCATTGTTATGTTAAATATGTTTGCAGAAAACTCGCATTATATACTAGCCAGATAGCAATGTAAAATAATCTGTTACAATAACAGCTTAATATGTGAAATATTCTGATAATGGAATAGAAGTTCTTTGATGTAATATTATCGGATCGTTTTTAGCTGAATCACCGGTGCACTGGACCAAAACATCTGTGCACAGCTGATCGCTATTTCCAGCTTAGTTGAATCATAAACAACAAAGACGTATATTTATGTGAATATATGTCTTTGATAACAGGTAGTGATTTTTGATTGCAAAGTTTCCCATACATATATATATTTTCATTTTCAAAGTTATTTTCACCTTCAACGATAGGATATATTTTTACTGGACCCAATTCACGAAACTGCAGTTTTGTTCTGTCCTTGGAATATACGATCTAACTCGGCCTTTGTTCCACATTGTGTAATAGGTACTATAATGCGGATGTCTAATAACGCCGGGGGTCATCCGTGGACCCCAAGACCCGCGTTATGGCGAGGGATGACTGTATGTTTATATATGTAAATATGTGTCAGCAGTAATTATGTCTCAGTTTGATAATCTGTTTGTGATAACCGGGTTATCAATGGACATAAACTTCTGAACTAGTACCACTGACTTGCTACAGATATGTAACAGCAATGTGAAGATAATGGAGCATTTACTGTTGATATCTATGCTCATCTGATGGACTAGGTCGGGGTGTGAATTCTTTGACAGATAGTACAATGACTTGTGCTCTTTGAGAGCTAAGAGAAATAAGATTTATCTTCCAGTGTGTCTGTGTTACTGGGTGAAACAAAGGTGTGGAGGCTGGTTGCACACCTACTCAAGGGATATCAGGGGTGGAAATAACCCATTGCCTGACATCTCAGTCCACTGGGGTTTTTTTTGTTTGTTTTTTTTCCTTTCGTTTTATTTGCACAAACCAATTTGTATCTGGTTTTATCTGGACAAATTTCCAGTGTTAGTTTGTAATTATGTTGTTTATTAAAAAAATCAACTAGAAAATTGTCAGATGTAGTTGAAAAATTATCAGGGCAAATGAATTTTACAAGTGCCACTGTACCGGAGTACAGAAGCAATTACAAATTTATTTCCATGCCTGAATTTGTTTGGGACCTTTTGTGAGACAATTTGATATTTTGTGGAATTGTTTTAAAGTAGAGTTTTGTAGTCTGTTTCTAGACAAAAAAAGGAAACTAAGGGAAGTTGTTTTCTTGAAATATGTGGTCAGTCATGACAGAAGTAATTAATTCTACCTCATATGCCAACAGGTAACAGTGATGAAAGATAACTAGCATTATGTATTTGTTTTGATAAAAATCAGTCTTTAATAAGGGATATACTGTCAGTTTTTCCCTCCGTACACTCCGACTATCTATTATTGGAGGATTTGTGTGTAACAATTATCAATTATAATCGAAATATATACATTTTTAATGTAATCACCAATTTTGAGGGTTTTCCCTTTTTATTTCCTAATTAATGCTATTTTAATTGTTCTGTGTCTTTGTACAACAAATATGTATCAGTGTATAAAGTTATGTTCGCAATAGATGTGAAATGTATTCATAGACAGGTCTGGTAATATTTACAGTAGTGACGAATATAAATCTATGAATACAAAGCACATAGTTTAACACAGTTGTTTGTTTGTTAATATTTGTCAAATTCAGTGGTTAGTTTACTTTATTCAAGTGTGTTATAGTAAGTCAACAAAATTCTGATTATTCAAAAATATTTTTCTCTTGAAATCGCTCAGTCTAAGTAAACTTCGTCTCAGTGTATTTCGTTACACTCCACAACTGAGTCTTACAAAACCGAGTAGAAGGTCGCGTCAGGTAACCTTTGAGCAACTAATGACAGTCCAGTCAAGTGTGAGATGATTAAATAGAATCCCTACTATTTAGGGATCGGAGGGACTTTCAAAATATTCAGGTCACCGGCACAGATCTCTCCACAAAGAAAAATCCGCATATAACACAATTATTTGACCTGCAGTATATACGCTTTGGGGTTTCTGATGACATGGCTACCATTAGCTAATATTTCCGCAAGATAACATCCTTGAATATTGTCAAAAACACTATTTTCAGCGACTGTTTACTCACCGTTGTCATGGCTGTACGTACGTCGTGTGCATCACCCGGAAGTGATCGTACACTAAATACCATTCAGAATCGTTCGGGTACGAACCTTTTCGAGACAAAAAGGTCATACGGGATGTGCGAATGTGCACTTTCGTGATTTGGTAAGCTGTGTTCTGTATGGTCAATCTCAAAGGTAACCTCCCGTAAGGTTTTGTTAGACTCAGTGGTGGAGTGTAACGAAAATTACTGAGGATAAGTTTACTTAGACTGGAAATCGCTAAATATTTTTTACCCTCCTTTTGATTTATTTTCAATTATTTTGGATTATCGGAACACCACAACCTATCAGGTGTGCTGTGCTCTGTCTGGGATGGTAGTGACATCAGTTTTAATTAGGACAACCAGGATGACTAATGACACCTTGCATCTATTCAGTGTTGAATGTTGCATGCCACATATGTAATTCTACTACATATATCGTAATGGATCAGCCTCATGGGACCAAATTAACACCACAACCAAGTCAGCAAGCCTGACCACATGATCCTGTAAGTCGCCACTTCCGACAATCATTGGTTGCTGAAGACCCACATCTTCCCGGGTGTTTTGAATGATAAATGTTTGTATTTTGAATGATGATAGCAGTGTATGAAATAGCGTCTGCACGGCGGCCTGCTGCTTGTTGGTTATATGACGGGCTTACAACTTTATTTTATCATGTTTATAACCAGCCCTGTGGACCAATGCACTTTATAAGGTATACATTTGACCATGTCATTGACTACAAGAAATATTTCAAAAATGATTTACAAATTTGGTAGCTAGACGATGTCTCTTCATTCAAACCATAACTTCCACCCAATTTATCTAACACTAAATGTGATTGGTCTGGAGAATGCTTTCAGCCAATAAACAGTTTTGATCTTTTCTGATAGTATATAACAATTATACATCAATATATTAATTAATTTTTTTAACGGTTTTCTCAGTTTTGTATTTTAAATACAAGGCTGGCTACATGTTAACAGGGCCAGCAACATTTTTCAGTTGTCAGCCCATGGTCTTGCTGGGTGTTTGAGGAGTTTCATACACTGATGATAGTTTGTATTTCTTAAACATCCCACTCCCAGGTCCCTTGAATTTCAACTGGCTCACTTGTTATCATCATTATACCACAGGGTGGATTAACAACAGGGTACAATGTGCGAAGCCCATTTCTTTCCACTCCAGAGGATATACCTGGAATGTTGCTAAAAGCGGCGTAAAAAATATGCTTAAACACTCAGGATGCAAGGACTAATGTCAGTGTTGTTGAATGAGAGCATGTCATTTAACAGGGCTTGATTCAAGCACTTACAACATGCACTGGTGCAACCTGAAACTGCCAATGGCAACCTAATGTTTATACCAACCAATCAGAGCAATGAGGAGATGGATTGCATCATTTACTCTGGCCCCGATTTCTCAAAACAAACTTAAGTATTTACTCAAATCTCAAACTGAGTTTCATAAATTGAAATAACGCCAACGCCTGATTACATGAACAGGGATTAAATGATGTTTACTGTTCATGTCATGAATTGTTTTCAGTTAAATAAAATGATCTTGTTCAGACCCGAAGTAATCAAAATCATCCCCATCATGATATTGCTTGGATATTGCTAAAAGCAGCGTAAAAATAAACTCACTCTTCAAGCAATATCATCAAGATTAAAAACTATTTTATTATGTATCATTAGTTGAGCAGCATGTGACACCCTTTTTTGTCTGGTGCAACAAGGTTATAGTATATATCATCATTTGACCAGCATTGTCAACCAGGTTTTGTCTTGTGCAACAAGGTTATATTATGTATCATTAGTTGAGCAGCATGTGACACCCTTTTTTGTCTGGTGCAACAAGGTTATAGTATATATCATCATTTGACCAGCATTGTCAACCAGGTTTTGTCTTGTGCAACAAGGTTATATTATGTATCATTAGTTGAGCAGCATGTGACACCCTTTTTTGTCTGGTGCAACAAGGTTATAGTATATATCATCATTTGACCAGCATTGTCAACCAGGTTTTGTCTTGTGCAACAAGGTTATATTATGTATCATTAGTTGAGCAGCATGTGACACCCTTTTTTGTCTGGTGCAACAAGGTTATAGTATATATCATCATTTGACCAGCATTGTCAACCAGGTTTTGTCTTGTGCAACAAGGTTATATTATGTATCATTAGTTGAGCAGCATGTGCAACCTGTTTTGCCTAGTGCAACAAGGTTATATTATGTATCATTATTTGAGCAACATATCCAACCTGTTTTTGTCTTATGCGACAAAGTTATTACCTAAAGTTGCACTGGGTACAAGTAGGTTTATTTTTATATTGGGCCTGTATGATATAACCCAGTGTTACGCTTTTTTCTTTGATTTATTTAGTTTGCAGTTATATTTTCTGTATCATTTCTCCACAGATGTTGGTTTCAATGGTATCAGCCCAACACTTGGCTTCATCAACAATGTGCTCAACAAATACTTCACTGTGTACTTCCCACGTGCTATCACTGTGGCACTGCAGCTCAATATCATGGGGTACGCAGAGAAACTGGTATATATGACCCACCCCTGGCTGGTCAGCTTGTACCTGGACTGTCCCCCCAACCTGGTGCTGGCTGGAATACAATTACAGGTAGGTTGTATAGGGTACGGAGAAAAACTGGTGTGTATGACCCACTCTTGGTTGGTCAGCATGTACCTGGTCTGTGCCGCCAACCTGGTGCTCATACACGCCCGATATTTTTAAGTATGGTATATATATATAGAGAGATAAGAAATAAATGTCAGTATATTGACTCAAAAATGGCTCGGCTGAGTTTGGTTTTGGTCTAAATAATGCTTCCATCGCTTTGACCCTTGAATACTATGCAAAATTTATCCACAGTTGACCTCTGTAAAGTACATTACATATCACTAACCCAGCGATTTTAATACTATATAAAGCTTTCAGTAATTTGCTATAGATCTGCACCAAATGATAGAGCTGGTCCCCGTTTGGATATCATCTTCTATTATTAGAAGAAATGGCAAAAGCACACTTGTTTCATAACCAGACAAATTTACCACCTCTTATAAAACCTGAAGTATACTTATAGTTATGTATCACTATATATTAGGTCATCTCTTGTTTTCCCAGAATAGTATAAGGTATCGCATCGTGTCGAGGGAAATACAGAGTTTTATTAGTCCCTTGTAAAGTTGTATTCCCCGAGCCTCTCCGACTCGGGGAATACAACTTTACGAGGGACTGATAAAACCCCATATTTCCCGAGACACGATGTGATAACGCTTTTATCTACCTGAATGTTTTCACTAAATCAAAACAAAAGAACACGCATCGAATCGACTTGCTGCCATGTTGACACCAGCTGATCGTTTGACCACAATGCACCGCACGTTACTAAAGACTTGTCGATGCACGCTTTTCTCACTTCGCGTCGTCACCGAGGCATTGCGGGGTGATATGACTTTCGCGGCGGGAGTATAAAAGTCGTATACTCCTGCTGGCGGATAGTGATGGATGTACATGGTATTTTATCAGTCACATGGACTCCACATTCTTACATGAGGCTAGATAACCACATTTGAGGTTTTTGTTTTGGCCTTTTCACAAGGAAGTCCTCTTCCCAGATTGTACTTTTCATTAGTAAGACCGCTTCCCAGGTTTTACTTTTCTTAACTGTATATGAACATCAACATTCAAATGATATGTGAGTATTTGAAATCAACTGAATGAAAAATATCATTCAAGATTAAGCTCAAAGTACAAATGTTTTCCAAAGCGAAATTGGAACCACAAGTCTCAGATTTGTAGGCAGATGTTGTACCGCACAGCCACCGGGCCGATGAAGGTGACGGGGTTATATTATCTACTTACGGTTACTGTCATTTAAATTGATTTTATGTGCGCTTCAGTTGTTGTTATGTAGCTTCATTTAATGAACATCGATATCTATGTTGTAATTATCCATCATTGATGGTATGTATGTTAGAGAAAACACTTCTCAGTTTTGGTACACAATGTAAAACCATTGGGGTTGGGAAATTCCTTGGGGCTTCACCTCTCAGGATTCCACTCACTCACTCACTGCCTTTGACGTGACAGGCAAGCTTCAAAAAAACATTTTGACAGGTATGGATGCCCTTCAAGCTTATGTCTTCCCTGCTTGCAGTGCCCTAACAAGACGGAACTGAGTAACTTCGAGGCAGCAATCAAGTTGGGGATTATCACATGGCATGCTGGGCCGATGAATATGAACAATGAAATGTTTGACCCACCAATGGTGGATTTCACCCTGCAGATCAGCGAAGATCTTGATAAGAGATTCGGAATAAAGCGCTCCACGCGTGTTGTCAGTCAGAGAGATGTCCCAGGTAGGAGCAGAAATATGGTGCATAATTGCATGTCAGAACTGTGAAAATGAAAAGTTGATAGATGTCATTGCTGCGTATGATATCATTTACTAGATGAATCTTGGTAGTTTTGTAACTTGTTGAAATTTAAAATTAACATTAACAAAGATTTACTTTTGCAAGATGTTCTCTCAACCATAATTCTTCTGCCCATCCGTTCTTAACAACACCATTTTCCCTAGAACCCAGCTTCATCAGTGTTGTGATGAAACTGCTCAGACTGTGTTTCTAGAGTTATAATTATACTGAAGAGCAAAAAAAACAATTTAAAAAAAATGAAATCTCATAAAAGTAAGCATTCATGTGTCTTCTGTTTAGGAACGTGCCGAAAAGTCAGAGTTACGTTTCTATTGCTAGTCAGTATATGTTTGGGTTCACGGATGTTTAGAGCAGTATGTCCAGAACATACTGTGTTAGTGATTACAAGAACTAGTTCGACTTAGTGGATGATTTAATGGGATTACTAGAACTGCTCGAGCCATGTGCTGATGAACAATTCCAGGAATGTCAATCGCGCTGCTGCCTCTGTATGCGAAGCACGGCATCGATGGTATAACTGTCGGTGTTAATGGCGGTTCAGCACCACCTGCCGTCCCCAAGATCTTCCGCTGGGAGTACCAGAATGCAAGCCTCATTGGAATGTGGCATCCTCGTAAGAAACAGATTTTTGCCTTTTTCCACATCAACAATTTAGCCAAATAGTAATGTTAAATTGAAAGGGTATATTATGTTATTCCTACTGTTTTCAACACAAGTTTGTTGGTAATTTTGTCTCATATTTGTTTTATTCATATGGCACTGTGTTATGTCTGTTAGATCTGTATGTCTGCATAGATTGATGTTCATGCTCTTGATCACTGGATGTGTGGCCCAGACTCGATTATTTACGGACATGTGGTGTAAAACTAAACTCACTCACTGTTAGTATTTAGGTGCAGCAAAACGCTGGAAACTTTAATATTTATCAAGTCATTAGTGTTTTGTATGACTTAGCCATTGCTTAGATATTTGCCCTGTCAAGATCTGGGTTAAAATTGGGCTTCAGCTGATTATGGTGTTGTAAGAGGCCACTAATGGGATCATGTTGTCAGGTTTGCAGGTTAATAAATAGATTATAAGGTCCAGACTAGACCGCTGCCATAAGGCTGGAATTGTGCTTAGTGGTACATTAAGTACTTGAACACTGTAGCATAAATACCACTGACATGTGTTGACTAAGTTGTCTCCCCTGTTTCTAGTTGGTTACCCTGACCCACCTGGAAACTACCCAGCAATGCCAAAGGGCTTATCGGCTAATGACTGTGTGACATTTGAGGGTCTTGATGAAGCCATGTGTTTCGCATTCAGGAGCGACAACCAGGGACCCCCAGAGTCTTTGGCGGTAACATGGACATATTTGACCTTTTGAAATATACTATGATGTTACTATGGTGACTTAATCTTCTGGTCATTTTATCAAAATAAATATGGAAATAATTCAGATTTAGTATCCATCTGTGCAGACACTTAAAACGTAACAAAATTTGATAAATTGTAGAACTGGCTAGAACGATTGAAAATGTTGTCAGTGGGAAAAATATTAACTATTATTAACCTGAAATTGTATTATCAATAGTATTTTAAATATTCTGTGATGAATAAATAAAGTTTTTAGTTTACACCCACAAGGCCAGTAGTGGTAGTCCGATTAATTAAAATAAATTGGTTCGCAAGCAATCAATCATGTTGTCTCAAAATCAAACACAAACAATTCTGGAACACCTTTGCTTTAGCACTACAACTTTTGGTTTTGGTTTTGTGTGTTACATTTCTAGAGCATTGCAAGCTCATTTCAAGTCATGATTGAATTTATCTTAAAGACCCCAAGAAATTTATGGTCCTAAATTATTAGTCATCCCTTAAAGATGTGCAGTTTGCAAAACAAATCCATTGAACTCCATGTTTTTCTTTATGTTTTTGTGCATTAAGAAAAATTACCAGAGTAAGTTCATAAATGATGCGAAACAATTATTTCTAATGATTGATCAGTTGCACCAGTCATCAATAATGAGATTTTAACCAATCCACATCACCACAAGGCACACACACAGTGCACAAACATTATTTCTACCAAATTATGTACAAAACTCTGTCTCTTTTAGTGCTTCTTGCACAAATGTGTCCTCTCTCACCTGTGTTGTAAAATATGTCAATTTCATGAGAACTCTTTTTGCATTACGGAACCCATGTTTATCAATATTAATAAATATTCAATTAACAATTATCAGTCCGTATCAATAGTTATCCCAGTACAGTTGGATGATGGTATATGTTGAACCAATTTTATACAGCTGGTACTGTTTCAATTTTCAGGAAGTCCTCGCATTCTATGAAATAGCTAGAGGACAGTTTCCTAATGCCTATGTCCAAGCCTCTACCTTTGATGATTTTGTTGCTGCTGCCCAAAGTGTGAAAGAAAACCTGCCCCTAGTCACTCAGGAGATTGGTGATACTTGGATCCAGGGCTCCGCATCAGATCCTCTGAAATGTGCCATGATGAGAGCATTCTTCAGGACAAGAACAAACTGCTTGTTTAAAGCTTCCATTGGCAGTATGTCTTGCTAGAATTATCTCCCTTGAGTTAAGGTCATACATTTATTCAGTAGACTGGCCATGTTACAACATTAGATCACCATTTTGACCTTAACATTCATGTGCTGGTATGATTATTCAGAGCAAAAAGAACCGGTTAGTTTGAAGCTTCCCAAGACAATATGTCTCGTTAGAGTTATCTGCCTTGAGTTAAGGTCTTAAGTTTGAAGTAGTCAGGCCATGTTTTAAATTTGAACACCCTTTGGATTTAAACATGCTGGTATGATTCTTCAGAAGAAGAAACTGCATGTAAGAAGATTCCTCATGTAGCACATCCACTACCGTGGGTTTATCTGACTGAAATGTTCAGGTGCTGGCATGGTTCACACTAACCATAGGTTATGACTAGACAAAATCTAAGGTTGGAACCCATCAACAACGATTCAAACAAATTTTTGAGTAATGGAACATTTATACTCACATGTCATTCATCTATATGTAGTACTCGTGAAGATCTGGGTTAGAACTGGTCCTCAGCAACCCATGCTTGCAACCCACAGGCGAGGCCACTTAATGAGTTCGATGCTTATGCTGTTGATCACTGGATTGTCAGTTATTTAAAATATTGCTAAAATAACATTCATGAGATTTTTATAGTTTCCATGATAACCCCAAGTCTGTCACATATCAGTTAACAACAGTGATATGTATCTACCATAGGTTTGGTTCGATGTAGAGATAAAATGATAATGATAATGGCCATTTGTTATGCGCTGTAATCCATGCATGCTCAAAGTGCAGGGGAAAGAGGGAGAGAGTCAGTTATATACAGGAGAGAAATGATAATGTCTGAACGTTTGATGGTTGAAACTTAAAAGTTTTGAGTTTCTATGTAAAGTATGTTAATTAGCTGAAGGATGTGTATTCCTCATGTGTTCAGATGCAAGCAGCTGCCCCAATGATGAACGGATGTACAACGCTTCCAGGTTCTTGACCAAGCTCGGAGAACACACCTGGGGCATTGCCCTGGGCGGAGACTATATTAATTGGGAAAACAGTGTATTCTACAAATTTCTTGAAAATCAGAGTAGGTGTAACCATGTGTTCATTAGTGTGTGTACCTGTGAAGGTCCCGGGATAGAATAGGTCTTCAGCAACCCATGCTTGCCATAAAAGGCAACTGTGCTTGTCGTAAGAGGCGACTAACGGGATCGGGTGGTCAGGCTCACTGACTTGGTTGACACATCATCAGTTCCCAATTGCGCAGATCGATGTTCATGTTGTAACTCACTCGGTTGTCTGGTCCAGACTTGATTATTTACATACTACCGCCATATAGCTGGAATATTGTTGAGTTTGGCGTAAAACTAAACTCACTCACTCACTCATTAGTCTGTGGGACAGCTTTGTAGTTTAAGTGTTTGCTTGAAATGCAGATTCATTAGAGTGAGATCAGATTCATTAGAGTGAGATCCTTAACTACCTCTGCACAAGATATTACAGAAAATGTTTGAAAATGTCATGACTTTTTCTGTGTCAGTATGTGTGTATACTGAGTAATGCAGGATAAATAAGTATTCTAATTGAACCCCGCTGCGCATTTAACGGGAAGTGGGGGATATAGTATTAGGCTGCATCCGTCTGAAATGGAATAAGTGAAGAACGGTTGCCTACATTCTTTTCATACTTGGTACCTCGGTTCATCACAGTATGAGAAATGTGCTGGTCAGGTTTAGTGACCTTGACCTTCATTTCAAGATCACAAGGGGACAACGTTTTCCCTTTAATTCTTTCTCATGAGATAAACATAGAATATGCTGTATCAGTACATTACATTACCTGCACAGAGTCGCATGATTGTTTAGTTGATCGGGCTACCCCCTGTATTTCACAGCTTCTTCGTACTTGCGTGGTCCATGGTCTTGGATTGAGCAGCGACAGTTCAATGACCTTGCCCTTGAAGCACTGGGAGATCATCCGTTGGCCGAGCAGGTCACCACAGAGTGGAAACAGCTCAGAGCCTCCATTCCTGACTTCACTGGTACGTATCTTACATCCTTCACTGATGCATAGTCTCCATCCCTGACGTCACTGATATGTAACCTCCATTGCTGACTTCATTGTTCCGTAGCCTCTATTGCTGACTTCACTGGTCCATATCCTCCATCATTGACTTCACTGATCCGTACCCTCCATCATTGACTTCACTGGTCCGTAGCCTCCATCATTGACTTCACTGATCCGTACCCTCCATCATTGACTTCACTGGTCCGTAGCCTCCATCATTGACTTCACTGGCCCGTAGCCTCCATCATTGACTTCACTGGCCTGTAGCCTGCATCATTGACTTCACTGGTCCATAGCTTCCATCATTGACTTCACTGGTCCGTAGCATCTATTGCTGACTTCACTGGTCCGTAGCCTCCATCATTGACTTCACTGGTCCATATCCTCCATCATTGACTTCACTGGTCCATAGCCTCCATCGTTGATTTCACTGGTCCGTAGCCTCCATCATTGACTTCACTGGTCCATAGCCTCCATCATTGACTTCACTGGTCCGTAGCCTCCATCATTGACTTCACTGGTCTGTAGCATCCATTGCTGACTTCACTGGTCCATATCCTCCATCATTGACTTCACTGGTCCGTAGCCTCCATCATTGACTTCACTGGTCCGTAGCCTCCATCATTGACTTCACTGGTCCATAGCCTCCATCGTTGACTTCACTGGTCCGTAGCCTCCATCATTGACTTCACTGGTCCACAGCCTCCATTGCTGACTTCACTGGTCCATATCCTCCATCATTGACTTCACTGGTCCGTAGGCTCCATCATTGACTTCACTGGCCCGTAGCCTCCATCATTGACTTCACTGGTCCGTAGCCTCCATCATTGACTTCACTGGTCCGTAGCATCTATTGCTGACTTCACTGGTCCATATCCTCCATCATTGACTTCACTGGTCCATAGCATCTATTGCTGACTTCACTGGTCCGTAGCCTCCATCATTGACTTCACTGGTCCGTAGCATCTATTGCTGACTTCACTGGTCCATAGCCTCCATCATTGACTTCACTGGTCCATAGCCTCCATCATTGACTTCACTGGTCCGTAGCATCTATTGCTGACTTCACTGGTCCGTAGCCTCCATCATTGACTTCACTGGTCCATAGCCTCTATCATTGACTTCACTGGTCCATAGCCTCCATCATTGACTTCACTGGTCCATAGCCTCCATCATTGACTTCACTGGTCCTTAGCCTCCATTGCTGACTTCACTGGTCCGTAGCCTCCATCATTGACTTCACTGGTCCATAGTCTCCATTGGTGACTTCACTGGTCCATAGCCTCCATCCTTGACTTCACTGGTCCGTTGCATCCATTGCTGACTTTACTGGTCCATAGCCTCCATCATTGACTTCACTTGCATGTAGCCTCCATCATTGACTTCACTGGTCTGTAGCATCTATTGCTGACTTCATTGATACATAGCCTCCATCCTTGACTTCACTGGTACGTAGCCTCGATTTTGTGTCTGTTGATTTTTAACAAATTTGTATGTCCTCAAACTTTCCCTGACAAAAGATGTTACAATAGTGAGATCAAGCGATATCTCATGGAAGGAATTAAGACCATTTGAGATATCATTTCTAACTATCACTGATCTCTCAGTTGTGCTAATCAGTCAGCTGTATGGTCTACTTTTCATACTTTTCACCGTTCATTACTGTTGTCCAGATCAAAAAGTGAAAGAATGACTTTTATAAATAGAATCTCACTGACATGTCACATGTCATATGCCAATATTTGTCAATAAAAGTTTCTAACTGATTGGCAAATGTTAAATGGTATACAAAAAGGGCCCCATGGTGATTTTAACTTTATTGTACATATTTCCAATGTTTTTTCTGTTAAGCTTAAATGATCTTGTTACAGATTACCATGAGGTCATCGATCGCACTGCCGTGTTGTCTTGTAACCAAGGTTACAAATTCCAGTTTGCTACAGATGGATCAATCATAGCACTGGTGGACAAAAATGGAGTAAGTTGACAAGAAAGGACATCATGTGACACCGACTTTAATAACTTATTCAATCGCTTTACTTTAATAACTCACCCAACCACTTTCTTACCCAAATAACTCACCCAGTCATTCTCTTATCTTAATAACTCACCCAACTACTTTCTTACCCAAATAACTCACCCAGTCATTCTCTTATCTTAATAACTCACCCAACTACTTGTGTACCTTAATGACTCACCCAACCACACCTACACCCTTTGCTTCCCCTCAGAGATGTGATGCACCCTTAACCCATCCACTGATTATGTGTTGCACCTAATCGATGGGCTGGCATCGGTTTTCAGCTACCCAAGCTTGTAAACGTGACTAACACGATCAGGCGATCAGACTTGCTGACTTGGTTGACACATGTCTTTATGTCCCAGTAGCATAGATTGATACTTATGATGTTGATCACAAGATTGTCTGGCCCACATTGGATTATTTACAGACCACTGTGTGCAGCATTAAACCACAACCCAAACAAACTTGTTGCGCCATCAACCACTCTGTCATGTGATGCATCCTCAGCCCACTAACTCAGTTGCACAGGCACTGATCCACTCACTCACTCACCCAAACACACACTGTGCCCCTTAAACTGACCCTATTAAATCAGGGTGACTTGAGGGGAAGCAACTATTGCAGTGGCAATAGCCTATGGCAACTTACCATTGTAATAGCGATAGTTTGTTGCAACCACCTATTGCAGTCTGTTGCAACTACCTATTAGAATTGCTCCTAGAATTGTCTCATTGCCCAGATGAAAGTACAGTTTATATGAAATTAAAATAAGTTCTTTCAGTTTCTTTTAATAGCTGACAAGAAACCTGAAACCTAGATCAAGTGAAGAGTTAAAACTCAATGAAACTGCAAGTCTACACCCAAACATCCTGTCAACGGAAGTCAATTACTAAACTATCAGTACTCACACATACTACTGTTTCTACCATCATTTAATTGCCATCAGAGACGCAACAATTGGAATCCGTCGATAATAAATGTAATGTTTCCAGGTAAACTGGGCATCACCGACAAACCCACTAGGGCAGTATGTGTACCAGACCTACAACCAGACAGACTTTGACGCCTTTGCTGCCATTTACAACACTGGCAAATTCCAAGTGGGAATCTACAAACCCAACATCACCAAGAATACCCGGGCTCAGAGCAAATACTGGACACACATTGTTACTGATCTTTATCAGGCCAATGGTAATCAAGTACCTTTATTATGTGGTGTTGTGAGGCCAGTATTATACACTGTATTATTCAGGTGGAAATCGATCCGTGAAGATTCGGGTTAGAAATTGGTCTTCAGTAGCCCATGCTTATTGAAGGAGGAAATAATGGGATCGGGTGGTCAGATTTGCTGACTTACATGTCATTGTATCCCAATTGCGTAGATAGATGCTCGTGTTGCTGTTCACTGGATAGTCTCGTCCACACTTGATTATTTCCAGATGAACTACGAGTTCATTTTGCATGTATCTTATTTGATTGCTTCAGTGACAGATTACACCGAGTAGTTACAAGCTGTTTTGTTGTCTTTTCTGTGATGTGGTATGTATTCTTCAGATGGCAGCTGCAGGTTTGGCGTCAACCTGATTCCTGAGGACACAGAGGCAACATTCTACTACGGTGCTCCACCTAAAGTGTGCATCAGATACAGCGTTCAGAATGATTCACAAGGCAGACCAGGTGGGCAGACATACAGTCATGATGATGATGATGATGATGATGATGATGATGATGATGATGATGATGATGATGATAGTGGTGGTGGTGGTGACGATGACGATGATGATAATGACAATATATTGCTGTTAACAGGTGTAGCAGTCGACTTCCAGTTCTACGCTAAGCCGCCAACACGTATGCCGGAAGCCATGTTCCTGACCTTCAAGCCAGTGGAACAAGAAGGCCATCGCTGGCTGATCCACAAACTGGGACAGCTGCTTGACCCCCTGGACGTGGTGCAAAACGGGAGTCAAACTCAACATGGTGAGCGAGGATACCTTTTTCACACACTTTACGACTCTACACAAAAACCAGGCTACCTATTCTTGAAATGTTTGTAGCCCTACTAACTTCAGAAGCCCATTCTTAGCACACTGGCAAAGATCAAAGTTAAGAATTCTTAAGAATATTCATGCTTGAGCACAATACTGAATTTGTTTTCAGATTTCAAGTTGTAGTTCACAGTTGATGCAAAATTGATGAATCTGCAACTTTTGACAATAGTAAATATGCCTTTTCTGAACTATGGTTTTCTGTAAACTAACTATAATGTTCATAGAAAATAGGTCCTGACATGTTAATGTAATATGAGTCGCTAAAATAGATGTCTTATATTGGTCTGGAAGTCAGTCAGGGTGTATTATTTGGAATAATCACTTACTAGATCAAAGTTCAAACTTAAAGGCTTCGTATAATTGTTTTAGGGGCAACATATTGATTATAGCACTTGCTCATCCTGGCAGAAACACCAATTTCATTCACCACATGGGTATAGTGTGTGTAGGCCATTTCTAGTGTCACCTGCTGTGATGTTGCTGGAATATCATTAAACGCAACATAAAGTCTCACTCACTGAAACTGAAAGTTATAAATAAAAGTCATCTTCTGTGAAAGAAAATGCATTCTATTGGAATTGCAGTTTGAGGCAACACAACAATAGAACATTAACGTTCCTTTAGTTCGGTGAGAGTTTTTATTGTTTAAGCTGATTTTTGTAAATATACCAAAATTTGAAATAAGTTCAACAGTATGCTCATTACCCAATGGCACCCTCTTTAAATTTGTGCAAGAGGAGGACATATTAACCTTCACAGAGAGTTTTGTCTTTACCTGTGAATGTCCTGGGGTAGAATAGGCCTTCAGCAACTTGGTTGACTCGACTTGACTTGGTTGACATATGTCATCGGTTCCCATTTCCCATTTCGATGCTCATGTTGTTGATCACTGAATTGTCTGGTCCAGACTCAATTATTTACAGACCAACGCTGTATAGTTGGAATATTGCTGAGTGCTTCATGAAAGTAAACTCACTCACTCACTCACTCACTCACTCACTCACTCACTCTCACTCACTATGTCATGGGACAACACTAATTAGAAACATGCTGATTTAGTTGGTGCATGTCATCTAAGCCCTGAAGATTGAAGCTCATGACGTCACTCGATCATACGGAGATTGTGGTGAATGTTGCTGAGTGTGTTTGACCATGAACAAACAACATACATCAGCAAGATTTATTTGTTAACAATGAATTAACACACAATATATAAGTGAGTGAGTTTAGTTTTATGCTGCTTTTAGCAACATTCCAGCAATATAACAGCAAGGGTCACCAGAAATGAGCTTCACGCTTTGTACTTATGTAGGGAATCAAACCAATTTCTTCGATGTGATGAGCAAATGCATTAACCACTAGGCTACCCCACCACCCCTGCTGCTACTGTGATTAAGATAATCTTAGGGTTGTCTAATATGCACAATTCAAAGGGCTCAGCTGCCCTGAACCAGGCTATGTCACAGCCCAGTATATAAGTGTTAGTGATGAGCTAACACTTCCTACTTTATTTTCCAGGAATTGATAAAGGTGTGTACTATGTAGACTCGGCTTCCAAGGGATTAGAGATCCTCTCCCCGGATGTTCCTGTCGCCACCATGTTGACATCAACATCACCTCTGTCTGCCATCCCGAACCAGTTATCTCCCCTTGAAGATGTCAATGGCGTCTCTTTCAACATATTTAACAATGTGTGGAACGTGAATTATATATTTTGGTATCCTTACGTCCTTGATGATATGGACTTTCGATCAAGGTTCTTTATAACATTTTTGTAAATAGGGAGTTGCAATTTGGGAGTGAGTGAATATTGCTTAATGGAGTAATCAGATGGAATAAGGTTGTTTACTATCACAGAAAGGTGGGACTGGTCTTAGACTGTTATAATGTGACGCGTTTGCCCATTTAATGTTACTTTCTGTGGCAATCATTCAATGACAAAATTTACTATGACGATATGGTTGAGGTGGGGAGGAAGGGACATGTGTCTTCAAAATATATTTGTGTCTCTATATTTTATTGTTGTCTGGTGACAATTTTTGAGAATTTTGCCAAATATGTTTTTCTTGTTTTACTGAAATGTATGACTTATTGTACAAACATTTTGTATTCCATGTGTGCAAACATTTGCTCTGTTAACCTACTGATGGGGTAAGACGTATTGTGTGGTGAGTAGGGTTGCAGTCACATCCGAGAGGGACACTAAAGATGTCACCACCATCAGTGTGAAATGATCAGTGGCAGTGTACCAGGATACTTTTGAAACACACAATAAAATGATACCATCAATATTAATGTACCTGGATCAAATTCAGTTTTCACAAACTGGTTAGTTGTGTTTCTCAAGTACCTTGTCACCATGACAATACTATACTTTCGAAACACACAGTGAAATGATATAATGAATTTTAATGTACCTTGATCAAAATCAGTTTCAGCAAACTGTATTACTCAGGAATTTCATCAATGTGACAGTGCCATAGTTTAGATTCTAGACACACTTACTAACGAGACACTTACAATCAAACCCCGGTGTTCATGAACAGAAACCTTTTCCCAACATGTAGTAATTATTGAAAGGAGATAGAATGCAAAAATGTTAAAACTGCATGTTGTTTGGGATACAAACAGATCAAAATGTTTATTATATATCAAAATACAGGCCAAAATAACAGTTTCCAGATGTAATATAGTTGAGGCAGTATACTGTATTTCTTCTAATAAGTGCCAGGGCGTCCGGGTGCTTCATTGGGTGTAGCATAGTTAATTGTTAGTGAGCATTTTGGCAAGGTTAAGGGCCATTCCTTAAGGAATATATTTTTGCATAAAGGGAGAGTACATTTATAAATCACGTAGCTGGCACTTACTAGAGGCGTGGCGCTTATTTCCTAAACCACTACTTTACCCCTTATGAGAGTCCTGGCACTTATTGGAGGAAGTATGGTACCTTCAAATGAAAGGTTTAATACTTATGTTTGGGAGAATGTATTGCACATATTTTTTTTTTTTGGTTCAGGAAACAGTGTGAATATATGAGATAAGGTTTAACACTTGTTTACTGAACCACGCTTGGCTTCTAATCTCATTATATGAGTGCACATATGTCTGCAGTAATTCCTTTATATGTTCTGTCATTGCTCTCCAGAGCCAAATCCCAGTGATCTTAGCACTTTTAACTCCAGCACTTAACACAGACTGAAGTTGCACTTTGTACATTCTGTAACAGTGGTTGTGCCTCAAGTTTAAACATGTAACCATGGTAACGTTTTGGTTCTTGGAGTTTCTTTTAGTTAATATTGCTCAACCAGCTTAGATAAAGAGACATGGATTTAGTGAGACAAGAGAGCTTTTGAAATCATGTATGCCCACACATTTTCAGACTGTTATTGTGATATTTTTGTGCACTGTTAATATTTTAGTGGATTCTATTTTGAAAGTTATTTAACATTCCAGGAAAGTGCTAATATTTCTGTTTCATTTAAGCAGTATTTGTGATAATCCATTTTTGTGAATCAGGCAGTGTGAAGACTTGTCCTCTTTTGTTTGGTATGTCATCTTACACTATGCTCTGTGATCTTATTGGTCGTTTCTCATATTTCAGAATCTGTTCCTACATGTACTGTTGCAGAACCAATAACCTTGAGGTCTTAAATGCACTCTCTATCACACAACACTTCTCTAAAAATAAAAACAATGCATTTCTCTCCCTAATACTATCAGCCCTTAGGGAAGTTAATGATTTTTTCCCAAATTCTATAACATATTTAGATTACAACATTCAATTAAAAAGTAGGAATGAATTAATGAGTTGTACTAAATCAACTCATGCTCTCTCCACCAGCCAGCCAAACAGTATTTTAGCAAATCCCATAGAGGTGTTATAAATTTGAGTCTTTGTGAAAGAAATTAAGCACAACCATTTACTTGCAACCTTGTGAGATTTACTTGTGATTTTGTCAGATCAATATTTAGCAGGCATCCTGCGATTTTGTTACATGATGATAAACTTTTGTTGTCACAAAGTCCCAAATTTCATGCTGTATATTTACAGGTTCTGTATAATTATTAAATACTGACATACTTGTTGTGTTTGTTTTCTTCTGCTAAATATGACGAGCTTCTTTGGGTCTTTAGGCAGAACTGTTATGAACTGTTCTGCTGTCATCAGTGTTTGTTTAAATATTGTAGATTCTCCTAAATGACATTTTACCCACACAATTATGTGATAAAAAATGTTAAAAACTAACTGTATAACAGACTATCAGCGTTTGTTTATTTTGAAGATCATCTTGATATTGTCAACATGAAGATGTAATATAATATTGCCTCTGATCCACCTGTTATCACTTAAACTAAAATCTTAACGTTTTATACGACAAAATTTGCATTCAAACTATATACTGCATTAACTCATTTTAGAGGGAAACAAACATTTTAAACCACATTATCGTCTTTTCAGTAACATTTGTAAATAGTATTATAATTTTCAGTGTGTTTGTTTTATTTTGCATTACAGGGAAGTAAAGATTTGATTATGAAAACCTTATCTGCTATATGCCCATGTAAGCAAGTCGATTGAGATCATTCTGGCATATGAATGGTTGACTTTGAAAGTCAAGATTGCATCTTCATGACAAATCAAGTCTGGTCCACACAATCCAGTGAATAAGTTCATGAGCATTAATAATAAATTAGATACAATCATGGGCAGCAACCCAGTCAGACCACCCAATACCTTCACGTAAAACATTCATGATACACACCAATTTTAATCAGGATATTCATGGTTTATGAAGTTTGTTGTTTTAACACCGAACTCAGCACTAGTTCAGCAGTTCCATGCTGTTGGAACACGATGATGTGTGTTAACCAAGTCAGGAGCTGACTACCTGGTGCTGTTACTCTCCTCTTACAAGCAGACCCGTGAAGGTTCGGGGTAGAAAATGTCTTCAGCAACCCATGCTTGCCACAAAAGGCGACAATGCTTGTTGTAAAAGGCAACTTACTCGGGTGGTCAGGCTTGCTGATTTGGTTGACATGTCATCGGTTCCCAATTGCGCAGATTGATGCTCATGCTGTTGATCACTGGATTGTCTGAGCCAGATTTGATTATTTACAGACAGCTGGCATATTGCTGAGTACGGTGTAAAACTCAACTCACTCACTCTTACAAGCATGGTTACTGAAGACCAATTCTAACCCACATCTGCCCGTGTAGGGGTTATCAAGAGACTGGCTACCCAGGTAATCACAAGTGACTGCAGCCACCTTAATCTGCTTGTCTTCATCCTCTTATCTGTGGACACTAATCATGAATTACAGGTGATTTTTCCACGATGTCTCTGAACAGTAACGATTAACATTCCATGCTTTCACTAATCATGTATAAAGCTGACATTCACTGAACTGGTGTTAGAAGATAGGGTAAGAACTGATTTTCAGTAGCTCATGCTTGTCATAAGAGGCAACTATGGGATCAGGTGGTCAGGCTTCCTGACTTGGTTGTCATGTCATTGTATCCCAACTGCATATATCGATGCTCATGCTGTTGATTAGTGGATTGTCTGGTCCAGACTTGATTATATACACACCACCACCATATAGTTGGTATACTGAAAGTGTGGCCTAAAACTAGATTCACTCATAGTCCACTTGAGGCTTGACACATGGTACCCAGTCTTTTCCATGATGCAGATAGACTGTACATAGGTACAAATTATTCTCTTAGCAGCAATACAAACAAATGTTCCAATAAAATGAAATCTCAGGAAAGTATGCGTTCATGTTTAGGTCTTCTAGTAAAAAACTTTAAGCAAACAAAAGAAACTGTTGTGTTTCTTTTGCAGTTCAGTGTCTATGTTCAATATTGTATACATACTGACAGGAACAGTAAATAATTTACGGATTTAAAATTTCCTGTTTAGCAGTATTTAGTATAGAAAGCAATTTTTTTCGTTTCATAAGTCTGGTCCTGCTAAATTCAAATGGGTCCCTTCACAGTACATGCATACTAACAACACAGACAAATGCATCTTGAAATAATTTATTTCATCTGAGATATTCTGCCCCGAGGACAGACATGTTTCTATACAGCAGTCAGGTGTTGTGAAACAATGAAATGACAGGTACGTACCTGTACATTATGTACAGTCCAGCTTGGCAATGGTCGTATTTACAATGATTGACAATGATGTTGACTTAAAGTGATCTCAACAGATCGGAGCCCCCTTCCTCTAAGTGATCGTAGCAATACAACAGTCGTAAGTCTATGTTAAAGTATGGGAGTTACGATCATCTTAGCTCTGCGATCACTTTGATGAAGGCGGCCCTGATATTTAGTGAAGTCTCAACAGCTGCCTGTCTTTCATAAAAATGGCACATCTTCCTTGTCTTGAAACTATTGGTTACTAATTAATCCCTTTCACACAAATGAATAATGAAGATGACAGATGCTTATGCAGCAGTCAAGAACATATTAAACGCAGAATGTTATTCTGAGTCTGAAAAGCCAACCAGTTTTTGGTAACTGTTCTTGCTGTTCAATAAGACCCCACAAAAATCAACCTGACATGCATACACCCATCCCTCTAGTCTGCTATGACAAGTGTTAAGTACAAGGAATCCATCTTACCACAAAATCTCAACAGGGGCTGAAACAATAACAGAACACATTAAACAGACTGACTGTAAATCTCTGCCTCCAAACAGTTTAAAAACACTCACAAATACACAGCAAACTGTAAATAAGGCCATACCTACAATGGATTTCAATCCTTTTATCAACAAAACTTATGTGTCAAAACTAAGGGAAGACATTAAATCTGTCAGTCACTGTTGATTCGTACTTGAAAAATGAGTGAGACTGGCAGGAATCGAACTTGAGCCATTTCCTTCATAAGCAACTACTCTGATCAAACTTCACAGCAAACATATCACCAGTTTTACAGTTCTATCATTAAATATCAGTTATCTATGGGAGGAAAGCCAAAAAAGATGTGATAACATGTGATAAATGTAGTTGAACAAGTGATGTATCAACTTGAAACTCACACTTACTTCATCTAGTGACTGAGAACACAAACTGTCAAATGTAATATGGCTAACAACACAGTTTACCGGACACAGCACAGTCATCACTTTACATTGGCTATAAAATAAAGGATATGATTCATTACCTTACAAAGCATTGCTGTAAAAACTGTGAACAGTAAAGAAACTGTTCAAGATCTAGTTTATGCAGATTCTGTAATATATCCTGGATGGCAACAAACAGAAGAATCTGCACCCTAAGGTTATATGGTTCTCTCTACAGTATCTCATTCGCCTGCTGAAACGGAGGCAATCTCATAAAATGTAACATACATCAAACCACTACCTCACAATAAAATTCACCTCTAGTAATGTGATCTATTCTATGAAAGTTCTAGATCATGACAATGTGACTTATACAGGTTAAGTAAATGAACAGTAGGTTTCTTTTGTTTTGGCTGTGATGGTACTTCAAAGAAAACGATACTGAATTCATTACACAAGTGTGCTCTGGGATCCCATATTAGGAATAAACACTGTATTTAGCAAGCCTCAGTAAGCCTTGACAGGCTGCACAGTGTTATTCCTAACACAGATATTCACCATCCCAAAACACAGGCATGACAATAGTTTTATCATATCTTGTCTTTCCTAAATTGTGCAGTTGAAATGCTGTTATCACCTTCAAATTTAAACTAAACACTGCCAGTTTCTGCGGGATGCCCTCACTGTGTTATATTAAGTCCAGTGTGCTAAATAGCTATTGGCCATCTAGCCTGTGGCTAGTAATATCCGGTCTAGTCAGTCAGTCTCCACAGTCCCTGCCCAACTGGCTAATGTATTTTCATGGGGCCACTTTGTAAATATACTCTTGAAAAAAAAGTAGGGGAACTTCATTTGTTTTATTTACAATTAAAAATATATAGGAGATTTATCAGAGTCAGTCAATGTTGATATGATATTACTGAATCACCATTTGCACTTCCATACAACCCATAGTTATTTGGAATGTAGTCGGTTTTGAATGATGATTGGTGTATGGCATCTAACTTGCATGTATACAATCTTCATTTTAAAACAAACGACACAAAACAAGCCATAACAAATGTGTAATGTAAGATGAGTATCCAACTTAATGTTCTAAGTGATTCTCGACCTTCTTGAAAAGACATCAAAATAAAAAATGGGACCCCATTTAGTGTATGGGGCTACTGCATTGTGCACGTGCATATCGTGCGTTGTGTTTAATGGAGGGAAATGATGGTGTGTTCATAAGATGTCTGTCCTTGAAAATTTTGTTAACATTTACACTTCCTATCCAAATTGAAAGGTCAGGTTCCCCTACTTTTTTTTAAGAGTATATATATCACTCTCTACGACTTGTTAAGTTATAATACATTTTCAAATCACACAAGGGCTGATGTTAATGAAAACAGCCTTATGATGAAACCTGTTTCTACTTTCATATTTCAGGCTATTGAAATTATTTTGTTGAGAAGTAACTTTCATGCATAGCTAGCCTGACTGGCTAAAAAATGTGGAAACTATTTCACACATTGATTACATCATACAGTGTTTAGAACGTCAGGCACAGAACACAGATAAGGAAACAAATCCACCATTGTTCTTCAATTAATATGTTCCAAGTAGCCCAAATGTCTAAATGCCTCAGCCATGTCCCAGTAAGACAGTGTTTTTCAGGACTGCTCAGACAATCATAATAATTATCCCGTAGTTTCTCCATATTCCTGTTTGTGTATTTAGACTTCGCCGATAAAGAAAAACAATGCCATTTTAATTTGCAAACACCGCAAGTAGGCCTAACTTGACTTTTCATAAGATGAATCTTTATCTGAAAATGAACGAACAGATGCTGAGCGATTCCTCTAAAAGTGGTAACTGATACTGAGCGATTCCTTTAAAAGTGGTAATTGATTCAGGGTTACATGCAATGTGTCCGGTCCACACAAATGTCTGCAGGACACACAATATTATTCACCGTACCAATACACATCTTTGCTTGGTAGTAGTATTTGGTTGTTTCAAAGCTTATATGATACATGCATAGTTTCATCCATCCATCAGTCCATCAGTCCACATGATCAATGGTTCATTCAAGGCTCTAAACATACTATCAAAACACTTCTCACTGTTACTTCAAAGGACCCTCGTATTGTCACCAAGGACCCTTAAACACTAATAATTGGGGGCCCTGGGACCATCATGTTTGTGAGTCGAAGTGAAAACCCTGCTGATATATCAGTAGTACTACTTTTGTCAAAGATCATCCAAAGTGTCACTCTTCAAAGATAATTACAAAAAAGGGTGCCAGAGATCAGGTTGACTAAGGGTTACAATAGCATGTGGCCTTAACATGGGTCCAAGTCCTACAGTAAACAACATGACAGACACACACTACTTTCTTCCTAATACTGTTCTATACAAATCTGAATCAAGGCAGTGAAACAGTTTGATATTCTCTGCGTTTTTCATGGTTTGATATTCTTGGTTGTACTGACATGCAATGAGTTGAAAAATGATAGTTCTTTGGATATTATGACCCAGTACATGACCCTTTCGGATAAATGATGGAGGTATATCTACAAATATTTCAGCTCTTCAGTGAATATGAACAGACACTGCTGTCAGATAAAAGCTGATTTCATCTGACTGAACATTCTAACCACTTGAGCTAACTGGTTCTTTAACTCAGGTGAGCTAACGAGGTAATGCACAGGTATGTATATGCTTATGAAATCATCTACTGTCATTTTTGACTTGACTTTTTTGTAATGCTACCAATGGCTGATATGACTGTTGTTTTAGTGCCTGTTGCCGACGTTGTCAGGGTTACAACTGATGGGTTTGGCATGTTCGATGAGCGGACTGCAGACACCTGTGGCTGACTGTCCCACTTGGTTTTCCTTTTCTTTTCATCTGAAGAAAACAGCAAATAACAAACAACAAGATTTAGTTGGAAAATACTGGGTCTTTGCTACAGACAGAAGTTTCAGTAGAACAGAAGGTTGTGTCTAAGTGAGTGATGAGTGAGTGAGTGTGAGAGAAAGGAGTGAGTGAGTGAGAAAGGAGTGAGAGAGTGAATGGGTGAAAGTGAGAAAGGAGTGAGTGGGTGAGAGTGAGAGAGCAGTGAGAGTGAGGGGGAAAGAGTGCATGTGAGAGGGGAGAGTGAGAGGAGAGAATGAGTGAGGAGAGAGTGAGAGAGGAGAGAGTGAGTGAATGAGGAGTGAGTGAGAGATGAGTGAGTGAGGAGAGAGAGGAGTGAGTGAGAGGAGAGAGAAGAGTGGAAGAGGGGTGAGTGAGAGGGTGAGAGTGAGTTAGGAGAGTGGAAGAGGGGTGAGAGGGTTAGAGTGAGAGAGGAGTGAGGAGATAGTGAGAGAGGACAGTGGGAGAGAGGAGTGAGAGAGATGAGTGAGTGAGTGAAGATAAAGCGAGTGAGTGACAGTACTGATCAAACAAGTGAATGAGAGACCGCAGTGAATAAGTGCACGCGTGTGATTGAGAGTTCCAGCAATGTCATGCCATTACAGCTGTCACAAACACGTTCGAATTGATCACTTAAACACAACTCCTAGCTGCAGTTTTATTATAAATTTCATTTAAACCTACCAGGTGCTGAACCGTCGCTGGAGGAGGACACCTTCTTCGAACCAACAATGAAATCAATCTGAAATAGCAATGGTTAAGACAGAAACAAATTGTTTATACACAGAGGCATTTTAAGAAGTATGCAGTTCCAGAACTTTGAAATTAATAATACCCAAATAACAAATTTGAAAATTTCTTAAATAAATGACTACAACATGCTTAATCAGTTTATCATGGATGTAACAATATATATACCAATACTTTAAAATTGTGTTCTCAATATGGCACAGCACTAAGGGATAATTAGCCACAAAGACTAACATTTACTCCTTTTTAAGAATGAACATTATAGTTTTCTGAATAAAACTGACATTATATTCTAATCCTGATTAATGCTTATTATGCTTATCTCAACCCTCCATGCACAGATAGTGGAACACTTGAAATCCCCTGAGGTTCTCTTCTCACTGAAACTGACGTACAATATCACTCACTGGTAGCCTAACTGTTTCCTGCCAATACTGTCACTTGACCAGTCATGTCTGTCACTCTCTCCGCAATCTCATAAGCCTGAGAATTACTGTGAATCTACCATGTCTGAGAGGGGCAGTTGGAAGGGCTTGACTTCATGATCACATAGATCTGAACTTGTCTGCTTGTGAAGCACTTGCCTGCTTGAACGTGAAGATATATAGATCAGCTAGCATACTGCTTGTGGATAATACAACTGTATGTCAAGATTCCTATCAAGACCACTTGCAACCCTTCACATGTACAAGTATCTTCATTATGAGTACAGGGTCATAATCACTCATGCTAGTCTGTTCGAGACATGCGCACGGACACTCAACCATTATACTCCGCTGAGCGTCTTGGTCTCAACAAGTCACATGATAAAAGGGTGAGTGAACCATTAGTTGTTGTGTGACAACAGGTGGCCCGAACTGGTGAATGCCAGTGACGTCCTCAGTGGTAATGTCCTGCAGATAGTGGTCAGTAGTCCTCCATTATTGTTTTAAGCAAGCGGTTTCCATGTAGATGCCACGGCTCTTACTTCATGTGGGTTAGAGGCTCGTTGAGGTTTGAGTCCTGCTGCTTTGTAGGCCCTCAGTATAACAGCTCTCATTCATACTGAAATAATGTTGTTGGATACTTCTGCAAGTGTCGACAAAGGGATGAATAGGCACTTGAATTTCGTCTCTTTGTTTTAGTTGGTTGAAGATATATTTTCAACACTCTGAAATATTGATATATCCTGTGTATCATGTGGCCCAAGGACTATAGATTATGGAATTGGAATTGCCTATCTCAGCAATGGAGGTGTACAATCTCGCAATGGCTGGAGTCAAATCATGTACAACTGATGTCCAGAGCATGTATTTATGACATCAATACTGCCGTTGCTAGGACGAGTAGAAAGAGTGTTTTCCATGATAACAGTTCAAAGGATGTCTGATCTAGTGGCTTTTAGATATCACCTACAAGATGTTGGTATACAACATTCAAGTCCCTAACTGGTGCCTTAAACCTGTGTTGTTGGTCTTCTAGCTTGTAGGGTGAGCAATTCAAGCCGTATGCTGCCAGGTATGTTGACAGAGTAGAACCTTTAAGTCTTCTGGTATGTCGTATATGAGGATACCATATAGGATGAGTGGCTTTCAAAGCAGTGAAGCCTTGGCATATCGCAGGGCTATGGTGACTGCCTTTGCCGCTCTAGCGAAATTTCACCGATGTTTCAAGCAGGCTTTGATACGATGCATGAACAATGTCGAATTGCCATGTACTTGTTTGGTGTGCGAATGGACTTGTAGGTTCTTCCACTCTGGGAGTTTGAGTGATGGTTGTCCTAGTTCTTCGATGAGTACTGGGAACCATTCTTTCGCTAGTCTCGTAAGTGCGACCAAAGTGAGTTAGTCATCTGTTTTATTTTTCCAATAACTCTCTGAAGAAATACTGGGGGTGGAAATGCAGTGGTCAGTCACTCCAACGAGATGCTGGGAGCGTCTGTTGCCTACGGTACCTGAGATACAAACGTTGGTATCTGACTGTAAAACCTGGTGGCAAAAAGGTCCATTTGTGGTGATCCGAATGTCTGAATGATGAGTCGAAATGTCTTTCAATGTAACAACCATTCTGTTGGAGATGGTTGTAGAGGATGCAATAGTGCATGATGTGTGCACCTGGGATGTGACATGCCCTTATGTGGAGATTCCAATCGTTGACAATATCAAAGAGTTCAAAGGTCAGCTGTAACAGTGTGTGAGATCGTGGTGATCCTTGCTTGTTTATGTAGAACGCTACTGTGGAGTTGTTGGTGTGGACTAACAGTAGTTTGTTCCTCAATGCTGTCGACCAGTGTCGTACTGCGTTTATTACAGCTTGCATCTCCAGGGGGTTGAATGCGTTGCTCGTACAGGTTCTTGCTGCGACCTCGTTGTGCAGGTGAGCACCCCAACTTTGTAATGACTCATCTACATAGAGATTTCGGCTGCAGAGTGACTCAGTCAAATAAGTCCATGGGAGTAGTTGTAGTTATCCCCTTCACCTTAAAAGCTGCCCTGAGGTCCGTAGATCCAGAAGACACTGCCACTGTCAAAGTGGTAATGTAGAACTTGTGTCTCAAGCCATAGTGTCTTGACAAAGCATGGGCAAACCCTTCCTACTGAAGTGCTGAAGTACTGAAGGTGGGTAAGTGCATTCGCACATGATCGTTCCAAGGCCTTCATTGCAACTGACAGTGAAGATCTCCACATCCTTTGCGTTGAAGAATGGCTGCGGGCCTCATTGATGACTTTGTAGATGTCATCCATCTCAGGCGCTTTCATGTGGTGTAGAGGAAAATGTCTGAGCGTTAATTGATGGGATCTGTTGATGCTCATACTTCATTGCAGTATGGAAGGCTGTAGATAAGTTGTCCAATAACGTAGATATCAGCGCAATCAGAGGCAAAGTCAAGGTGGCATTGTTGATCATCGTGAAGGCATCACTGGATTCTAGCCCATTCGCAAACCAAGATGATGTCTTGGAGTCCCAGAAGACAACTTCTTTCTCATCCTCTGATGCAGGCCGGCAAGGTGTCCTTCTGCAAATGCATTAGCGAGTGGTCTGTAAGGGTTCAATGAACCTCATCCCTGCATCGAACCTCCAAGTGATCCACATGTCTGTGTGCATCCCTGGAGTGGTTTTGTCGCTCCATGAGTGCTTCTGCGCACGCTTGCAGGTGGAGTCCTCATCCAATGAAGATGAAAACCGATGTCAATGAATGCAACATTTGGGGAATGTGTTCAGCGAATCCTTGAGGCTGTGATAATATATGTGCATTTGTGAACCCGCTGAGTTGATGAAAGGTGTATCCTCTAAACTGTCAATACAGTCGATGGTGAAGATCTTCATGAATGAACCCATTGCAGCTGTTCAGCCGTCACGCAAGACGACTGTAGTAGAAGCCATTCCACTCCCGACCATAGCTCCATGAGGTTATCATGTGAGTGGTGAACCGTTGCATGACGAGGCCAGTGTCAAAATTCTGTGTTGGCTGCAGATTTGCAGAAGCATCTGACATGTTGAGTGTAGATGTTGTCGATGTCTGTGCTCAAAGTAGACTCTCTGAAGGTGGCAACATGAAGGTCTAGTAGATGCTGCATGTTGTGCTGATTTCCAGAAGCTCTGTACCTCACGTAGTAGGAATTGAGATTTGTCATATATGTCTTGTTTGTCAGGAAGGACGATGTCATTGCTGAAGGACTTCGTAGAAGAGCTGGTCCATTGTCTCAGCAAAGATCTTGTAGTTGAAGACATGTCTTGGAGGAAGAGGATGACTTCAACCTCTTAGGCTGAGACGACGATTCTGACGATGACCTCTTCTGAGACTTGGACAGTCTCAGTGGTCTCTAGACTGGGGTACGTCTGGCGGTTCACTATAAACATGAATATCAGCAGCAGAAAACACAGTTACTAGATGCAGTATCAACCTAATTACCGGACCTGACTTAAGAGAGCCTACGTTGTTTGCCCCAGCATGTCCTTGAAAGGTATATAAATACAAAACTTCTGTATCAAATACATTCTTACAAAGTTCAAAGCAAAGAGTGGAAGAACATATACTAGTGCATGAAGCAGATAACACGTGCAGATCTACTGAGCTTGCACCAAGAACTAAGTCTCAGTTAATGAATAACTGTGTGCGAATACATCACATTTACAAAATTTACAAAATTTCACCAATAAATTCACATCCCATCAATAATTAATATAAACCAAAAGCTTAATATGACATAATTTGGTCAAAAAGGACTGAAATAGTCTAAAAAAACAAAACAAACTGTATTGGCGGGAAACAGGGAGACTACCGTTGGGTGATATTGTACAACAGCTTCAATTAGAAGGGAACTGCAAGGGATTTCAAGTGTTCCACTTTTGCTTTGGGCATAATATCAAAATATGAAAAAAGAGCATTAGAAATCCAACATTACTATTATCACCTCAGAGGGAGGATATAAGCATAATAATTTTGAGTCCGGATAAGGAAAAATCTACTTTTTAATGCCACAGTCAGCAATATTCCAGCCACAACAATATATACCACTGAAAAAAAGTAGGAGATATTAGATTTACAAGACTGATAAAATACAAATGTCGAGGCCAATGGATAAAAAACAGATGATGGAGAGAAATCAAGGGAAAATGTGACAATTTACTCAATTCCTTTGGAAATGTTTCATGTGGATGGATATGCAGTAGAAGCTGTCAAAACCAGCATCTGTCCAATCCGGCAAGTAGTTAACACCAGCATAAAATCTCAGTCCCGTCTGCAACTTCTTCATTTAGCATTACAATAATACAATAATACAGTTGTCTTAATTGGATTATTTCTTCAGGCCCTATGAGTGCCAGTTTAGACAGCTTCCACTGTAAATTACTTTGTCTCACATGCAATGGCACTGGCTAGTGGTACGTTAATGGAATATCCCCTACTTTTTTTATATTTCATTAGTATGAGGAGTCCACGGTCCAGTTCCACTGTAATCTTAGCACAATGGCCGTTAGGCATTTTGTAGAAATTTATGGATGACAAAGAGGACAGAAAATATGAACAACTTTTCAATACTGGTACATTCTTAGGAAATGCTGCAGTGTAGATCCTTACGCCATTGTCAGTAAGATACATTAGTGTGAACAGCTGCAATGCTAAGATGGCTTTGTGAAAGTGGACCCTGGTTATCCTCTGGACATGATGTCCATGGGGAGGAAGAAGTAAATGAAAATCGACATTACAGGTACCTTGGTTCTGTCCTTCCTCTCCTTCTCACGTTTCTCCATTTCCTTCTTCTGGGTTTTATCTGAAGCAGAGTCAGGTGGCTTTAATGTCGCATTCTTTCCAGAGTGAGTGAGTGAGTGAGTGAGTGAGTGAGTGAGTGAGTGAGTGAGTGAGTGAGTGAGTGAGTGAGTGAGTGAGTGAGTGAGTGAGTGAGTGAGTGAGTGAGTGAGTGAGTGAGTGAGTGAGTGAGTGAGTGAGTGAGTGAGTGAGTGAGTGAGTGAGTGAGTGAGTGAGTGAGTGAGTGAGTGAGTGAGTGAGTGAGTGAGTGAGTGAGTGAGTGAGTGAGTGAGTGAGTGAGTGAGTGAGTGAGTGAGTGAGTGAGTGAGTGAGTGAGTGAGTGAGTGAGTGAGTGAGTGAGTGAGTGAGTGAGTGAGTGAGTGAGTGAGTGAGTGAGTGAGTGAGTGAGTGAGTGAGTGAGTTTCTTCTCCGCTTATATTCCTGCAATATCATGATGCCGAAAACAAGAAATGGTTTTCACACACATTGTACTCCCACGGAATCGAACTAGGGTCTTTGGTGTGACGAGCAGACACTTTAACCACTAGCCTATCCAACTACCCAAGTGACAGGAAGGTGGGATCCATGCACCTCTACAAAATAGTTTAGTCATGGTATGATGTTAGAGAGCACTGAAAAAGTGGGAGTGAGGTGGGTTTAATGTTGCTTTCACCGACATTTCTGTGAAACCAAGTAAGCAAGTTTTGGTTTTACCCCATTTTTAGCAGTGTTCCAGCAATATCACAATGGAGGGCACCAGAAATGGGCTTCACACATTGTACATGTGGGGAATCAAACCCGGGTCTTCAACATGACGACCGCACACTTTAACCACTTGGCTACCACACCGCCCGTCAAACCATGGTAAGGGGAAACACCATATAAACTAGTTTTACAAAGTACCAACTCCCTATCACAAGTTACAGCCCTGGAAAGGTTGTTGACACTCCAATAGTACAATGAAGAACATCATCCAGCTGGATGAACTCATCTTTCTTCAAGTCATATCATGCCATTTACATAACTAGCCATGCTTCCTTAATAAACCACTTACCTAATTCATCATAAAATGATTCTTTTGTCCACATTTGAGGATTAAAGATATCCTGAAAAAATAAGTAAAACTTATTTCATGTTTCAAACATGACAAAACAACATTACAACAAACCTGCCAATGTGAGACAAATATTATAAAATTAGATCTGTCATGTCAATCACACTACCACAACAACCTCTCTAAACAAAGATCTGACAACATCTCCATAGCAGGTAAGTTTTCATGGTTTTATCAGAAACACTCTGTGTGGACATGACCTAATCTAAGTAAAGGACATGATTATCTTAACACAGTGTGGTGCTGTCAGATCACCACACGGAGTTGTTGCCAGACTGTCACAGAGGTGCTGTCAGATCTTCACACAGAGAGGTATGGTCAGATCTTCACATACAGGCAATGTCAGATCTTCACAGAGATGTGTCAGATCTTTGCAGAAAGGTGTTTTCAGATCTTCACAGAGGTATTGTCAGATCTTTACACACAGATGTCAGATCTTCACACAGAGGTGTTGTCAGATCTTCACAAAGGTCTTGATAGATCTTTACACAGGTGTTGTTAGATCTTCACACAGAAGTGTTGTCAGATCTTCATTGTGGTGTTGTCAGATCATCACAGAGGGGTGGTTAGATCTTCAGAGAGGTGTTCCCAGATCTCCACACAGAGGTGTTGTCAGATCTTCACACAGATTTTGTCACAGAGGTGATGTCAGACTTTCACACAGAGAGGGTTTTGTCAGATCTTCACACACAGAGGTGTTATTACATAGATCTTCACACAGAGAGGTGTTGTTATAGACCTTCACATAGAGAGGTCTTGTCAGATCTTCACACACAGGTGTTGTCATATCTTCACACAGAGATTTTGTCAGAGAGATGTCAGATCTTCACATAGAGGTATTTATGCATTTATGCTTTGATCTTCACACAGAGAGGTATTATATCTTCATAAATAACATGAGATTAAATAGGCCATACATTTATTTGCCGTGCTTCTATGACTGTCATAACTAGAGGGATTAATCATTTCTATACACGTAATGTAGGGGCACAGCATGGACTGAAGGATTTTATCTTACCTCACACATAAATGTTTTCTGATTGGCTCAGTGCTCTTCTGTTATTATCAATGTACCCTGCTTACAAGCGTGGTACAGTGCAATATACCCCATTGCCAGTAGCAACGTATTCGGTACTCCGTGGTAGTTACATTTTTATCTTGAATAACATTAAATGATGCATGATGTAGGGAAATTACTGATGTTTTGCGAATGGAAATCGATGGAAGGGAGATAACTCTTAATCTGTTGTGTGTGTGTGTGTGTGTGTGTGTGTGTGTGTGTGTGTGTGTGTGTGTGTGTGTGTGTGTGTGTGTGTGTGTGTGTGTGTGTGTGTGTGTGTGTGTGTGTGTGTGTGTGTGTGTGTGTGTGTGTGTGTTGTCTGCAAAATCTATCGATGACTACAAAAACATTTGACTCTCTTTCCAATGAATAAATTCTGACAAAATGTTCAAATATAGCCCCTGTGAACATTAAGAAAGGGAATTACATTACAGCAACTTCAGCAAGAAAATAACTACAGGAAAAAAAACGCATGATGCATGATTCAAATCATTTGATTTACACAGGTTGGCAGGAGTGTACGATCCGATACCCATGCTTCAAACATTTCATAATTAACATTAAGGTGTTTGGTAAGATAAATACGTTGTGGTACCCTCCATGTTTATGTTCCTTGAGCCCGAAGGGAACATAAAGAAACATAGAGGGTACATCAACCACTGGTCCCCAAGGGACCAGTGAACAGCTTATAATATATGTTGCCTAATGCCAGACTTGACAATATTCCAGCTGTATGATGCCGACCTGTCTGGATCAGACAATCAAGTGATTGACATCTTGCACCTCAAATAATTCAGCTGGGATACAATGACATGAGCCAACCAAGTCTGACAACCCGATCCAAACAGTCGCCATTTACGACAAGAAAAGGGTTTCAGATGTAAGGTAATCCTGACCTTCCCGGCACAGAGGTTTATATGGAAACACTAAAGTGGGAGAAACTACTCCCTCACCTCTTCATCACCTGTAACTCAGTCCAGCCATGCCCACTCTACTTAAGTATCCAAATGGGAACAAGTAAAATAAAATGAAAAAGACAACTTACTGGAGGAAAGTTTGTTCCTTTTTCATCTATGTGCAAAAACTCTATTAACTTTTCATATATACTGAAATAAACAAAACAAATGCATCAGTTCCACAGACTCAAAGTGAACCACAAAATTCCTTCAGAAATTACAAGAAGTCTGTCGTGATGTGATCAGAGGACTTCACAAAAAAAATCATGACCAAGGGCTCTACACAAGACATTAATTACATGGAATTCACCTATGTATGGACTTATTGCCACAAAGGCACACGTGCTTAAATATGTAATAATTCAGATGAATGAATGAATAAGTGAGTTTAGTTTTAGTTTGAAAGGAAGTTACAAACTGTGTACTGTTTCACTGAAAGCCATTTATATTTCCTTTGATCCAGTAAAACTACTTACCTTGGATTTCTAAAATCTTTTCTCTGCTGAATCATCACATTGTTGCTGTAGCCACTCTTCAACATGCGATCATAGTTTCGAGCAATCTTTTCCTGAAAATGACATTGCTTTCGTAAGAACATTTATCGTAACATTTGTCTGAAAGTCCTGCCCTTTTTAACAAAACTGGATGTGAAAACAGTCTCTCCAAATATGCTCTTGTGAACATGTGAGTCAAAGTTCTAACTGCAACATACATCTTGAATTCTTCTTAGGATGACAAGCAGATCTTTCAATAATTGATGAGCAACTCTAACTGAAGTTCTAAAAGATAAATTTGTGCTAGTCCTGGTTTTGGTTTAAAAAACAAAAAAACAACACCCAAAAATATCATCTGGTCTTGAAACAACAGAATGCCAGTGAAGAACTATTACAAAAGGCTTACGTGATAAGACAACTTGGGTACACAGCGTACAACAACCACACCCTCGGATGTTACACCTCACAAGATAATCAAGGAGGCCCTGTCTTGATATATTTATACTCTTTTGTGTGACATGACAAATATGTGTAACTATGTATACTAAGACAAAATGTGAAACAAACTTGTAATTCTTTTGAGCATCGTCCTGCAGGTTCTGGAGGGATTTGTATTTCTTCTGCTGACATGTTCCGGACTTTCCGTGACAGAGCAGCTGCAAGGAGAGCATTCAATTAGTCAAAACTTTGTACCTTTAGTCCACATGTACTGAGTGTTATTATTAGATAACATCTGACAATTTGATCAGTTATGAAGAGCAAAGAGTTTGCTTTAACACTGTAACAGTAGCCCAACCCAAAGGGATGCAAGTCCCAGATCTTTGTCCCTTTGATGATATCCATGACAACCAACCAAGGTACAACCAAGCATTCAAACCCATGATCAGAAGTCTCCGATGTGCCAAAGGAACACAATGAAGGCAATTGCTAAAGCTGAGATGACTGGGCTACTTGTGCCCTTTTCAAAACAAGAAATGTAGGAACATCAGACTTGGAAATTAATGGTACTATGGCACTTGAAGTTTGGTGAAATGTAGGAAAACCTGCAAATCGGGACTGACAGTGATGCCAATGATCACATACCAAAGGGACATAACTCTGCCCAGTGAATTTTGAAACTTGAGATACTGGACAACTCGCTTAAAAATTTGAAATTTTACAATACATCATGATACATATCAAAATACAGCCTTAAGTATCACAATATATTGTGATACACTTTGAAGTTCCAGTAATTCCAGTACTCATCACTAGTCAGGATGAGGAACAATTTACATATGTTCATAGAGCATATGGATGAAACAGTACTTACATGCATCTTGAGTATCTAAAACCTTTTCCTCAATATCAGTTTTCTGAAAGAAAAAGAAAATTACTCCTTCAACATGTCAAACTGACTTGCATAAACATGATAAATATGTAATTTTCTTACTAAAACTGATGTTATATACTGACTGGTGCTTATTACGCTTATCTCCTCCCTCTATGTGAAGATAAAGGAACGCTTGAATTCCCATCTAACTGAAGCAGACATACAATACACCTCCCATGATTAGATTCCCTTGCCTTTTCCCTCCAATATCCCTCACATGACCTGCCATGCTTGTCACTCTGCGAATTATAGGCCCAACACAAAAATCTACAGTGAGATCCAGCGTGCCATAAGTGGGATGGACAGCTGGGAAGGCTTGATGTCAGGATAAGTATAAAATATTAATATTATTCAGAAAATTACATATTTTCCCTTATCTTGACTCATGCTTATCTTGCTTATATAATATATATTATATAATGATGGAATCGGTGGTAGGTCAGGCCACAATTGGATCCTTCTGGGCATCTCAAAGTACATCCAGTATTTCCCTGCTAAGGGATCTTTTAGCGGTGGTTTTTCGATTGTTCTTCCAATATTCATCTATATCTCTGGGGGCCACACTTGTCAGTATCAGACTTCTCTTCACGTGAAGTGATAGCTGACATGTCCGTGTAGCTATATTGATCAGCCAGCTAGCCTGTTCAAGACGTGCATATGGACTCTCAACCATTTTACTCCGCAGGGCATCTTGGTCTCTACAAGTAACGTGTCAAAAGGGTGAGTGTAACTCAGCATCTTTGCAGATCTGTTAGTTGTGCTGCAACATGAGGCCTAAATTGGTGAATGCCAGTGATGTCCTCAGTGGTTGTCTCTGAGATAATGGTTGGCAACGAGCATTTTCCATGTAGAGCTAATGTAAATGCCAAGACTCTAGTTTCATATGGATCTGAGACTCACAAAGGTTCAAGTCCTGTCGCTTTGTAGGCCCTCAGTATTACTACTCTCATATATACTGAGATGGTATTTTGCGATATTTCCGCAGATATCACAATAGATAAAGAGATAAATAGGCACTTGAATTTCTGTCTCCAAATTTTCAGTATTTGGAGATATATTTTCAACACTCTGACTGGGCAAAATCATAAATCCTGCGTATCATGTAGACCCAGGACTGTAGATATTGCCAGGATGTGGAATTGTCTATCTGGTTATCCAGGCAGTTGATTTTGGAGATAAAATCCCATCTCAGTACTAAGTGTACAATCTCACAATGTTTAGAGTCAAATCGTTTTCAATTAACTTCCGGAGCATGTACTTCCGCCATCCGTGCTGCAGTTACTAGGGCAAGTAGATACAGTATTTTCTGTGTCAACAGTTCAAAGGATGTTTGATCTAGTGGCTTGTAGATATCACATTTTAATTCTCAAGTATGTCGCAGGTGACATTCGTGTAGTGAAGACGCATTATCAATCGATTTACTGAACATGACTTGAGAGTGTCTTCGTAATTTGTCCTTTGCATGTCTCTGAACAGTAAACAAATATAAACTAAATTCAGCATCAGACAAATTCTTGCAAAGTTCACAGTGGACACTGGAAGAACAAACAACCATGCAAGAAGGAAATAATAAATGCGGGTCAACCGCTGACAGCGGTTCCTGCACCAGGAACACAATTTCATCAAATCACAATGTCATCTCACATGATGAAATAAATGTCCAAAAACAATAAAAATATGTAAATTTTATCAACATTTTCACCTTATAATAACAATGAATACAGATTGAAAGCCAAAAACAAAAGGACTAAAAAATATAAGGATATTAAATGTTGTATCAGGACACTAAGTTGCCTCCAACCATCTCGCCAGGCGATGAAGGAGAGAGTGACAAGCATGGCAGGTCATGTGACTGATACTGGCAGGAAAAGACAAGGGAGGCTAATTGTGAGTGAGTGTGATTGTACGTCTGCTTCAAAGTGATTTGAAGTGTTCCACTATCTTCGCATAAAGGTTGTCATAAGTACCCTGAACAATTATTTCTCAATCTTTCAGCAGAGACATATGGGTATTTTAATAATACTAATATAGCCCTTTGGGGACACTTTGTATGTGCTTCACAAGTGGATTATTGTTATTGTTATTGTTCTTTTAGCAATGTAGGCAGCTGCTGTAAAAGAGTGATGCCTCATGTGGGTCTGGTATTGTAACAAAGAGACATTATCAGCTGCCCTGACTTGGTACTTGAGACACGATCTTCCAACTTCTTGTACAACATACTGGTAGATCTAAAAGATCGGAACTTTCTTCCTCCACTTCTTCTTCTGATTGACTTTCTTCATCTTCCTGATCATCAGGTCCATAGGACACAAGCTTAGTAGCTGCAAGGAAAATAATGAATAAAGTAGCTATGAAATGATGAAGGGGTGGATGAAGAGAACAATCATACCCGATATAATCTTGCATCCAATCATTTGTCAAATGACTGCATGTATTCATTGATGTTCCTCCATGAGTGATAGTTGCTCTTATGATCATAAAGACAGTAAGTAAGGTAGGAAACTGATTTTAATAGTGTTCCAGTTATATTATTTGGCATGTCAGAGCTTAATGCATGAAGAAAATCCTGAAATGGTTATTTACCACTCTGGTTAACGACTCAATTACAAAGTTTACATCGGTAGAGCACTGAAAGAAACAGAATCCACATGGGATTCAGACCCCAAATCATAGGATACTTGTGTATCCAAGAGATGCAACACTGCACTGCAAAATCTGTTATCACATAGAAATCTGCAATTACATATGTACTTCATGTACTTACTTCGTTTTGCCAAGCGCGGTTTTTCAGGGACACTAGAGTTGGAATTATCATTTTGTAGATTTGGTAAGGAAGATGGGCGTGGCTCTTGTTTGGCAAGAATTTCTTGTGTTTCTTCATCTGAGATGTTGTCTACAGCTGAAGGCATCTCCTCATCAGAATCTTCACCATAGTCAGCTGTCAGAGACTTCATGGCTGTCAGACTATCTGATCTCTCCATGGCCATCACTGTAAAGTTTTGAAAGCAACGTCATATAATGTTCAAATTAAATCTGATGAAGTCCTCAAGGTTTGATTTTACAGCATGTGAATCAAAAAAAGCCTACAAAATGGGAATTTAGTTTATGCCATTGTCAAAAATTCTCGATTTCCATAACTAACTCGTAAGTTCTATCCCAAGTTGTCATGGTTGAACGTTCCCGACACAGGCACTAGAAATATGTCAGCAAAGGATACAATACTTTAGTCTGTATCCTAGAGTCCATGATGAATCTATCTACATGGATACATCGCTGTACGCATAGACAAGCTGTGGTTATCCACAAATCGTCATTTACTTCTAAATTATTCAAACAATATAACTTAGTTACATAGTGTTTTGAAATGCGTTCTGTCGATATCACCACGGTGGGCATCATTAAATCATCCCGTACAACCCTGTAATTAAACATGCCTACGAATAACATTTACCTGATTCTTAGTCAGACATACGAACATCTACCGCACAAAAGATAACCGGAAGTCCACTTTTTCAATCTTTAGTGAAAAAGAGTCTCAGTAAATGATAAGCTACCTTTGTTGTTTTCGAACCATTAACTAATGAATAACATGTATCACTTAAAGACAGTTTAATTTTGAATTTTGCTATCATTGTATGGGTCATTGTATAAGCACTGGTGCAAAAAGGAATAGTTCTTGGCTTGCTGTACACCGTATTGTCATTTAGCACTTAGCTCTACTTATTTAGAATGTTTGCAAATGGCCGCCGGCTAAAGAATGTGAGGTTGTTTACATCGTAACTCAGGTAGGACTGGGGCAAGCTATGAACAATATAATAAATCTGCCGATACCTTTGATGTAGAAATCGTATTTATGCTTGAGTGAGAGTATTTTCTGGCTTTGACAAACTGTTTCCCTCTCGCTTTTCAACTTCAAATTGTTGGAAGTCACATATTACCAGTTGGCACAAGTAGTTAGTAGCAATGGTCAGACGAGATCTAACATTTCAGCTTAGTAATACACGCAAATATAAAAACAAACATGAATAGAGCAGAATGATCACCAAATGACATGGACATGCCATAGTGTTGTTAATCCTTAAGATAGTGATCTTAACGCTGCAATCACAACAATTTTGAATGTAATCTTGTTCAGTTTTCACGTAGAGTGACAACTTGATAACGTGTTAACCCCAGTACCAAGCATTCATTATTATTCAAAGCACCTTTAGAATTAAGCACAAATCGGTTTTGTCTGTGTATGATGATCTCTGCTGTAGGTAGTGTCACAGAAAGTAGTTGACAGTTTATGTGAGAATACATTGGACAAGAATCCACCAGTTGTTAGTTGGACAACTGTGATACATCCACACTGAAAATGTACTTTGTCATGCTTAGTGTTTGTCATTGCTGTAGTGTTATATTTGTTGCTTGATTGGTTGAGTTATTTGCACCCTAGAATGACTTGAATCATCAAGCTGTGAGTCATTTGGCAGCACTCATCACCATATGTGAAAATGAAAAACACAACATGGCTTTTGTACTGTTGCCAGTTGTGGGTCACTTGTTGAATCATGTGATGTAGTGAATGTATGTGGACATTCAATAGTTTCCACTGGCTGATGTACTACTAAAAGAAACAGAAACGCGTAGCTAGTATTTTTCCATGTCATGTTTTGAAAGTGAATATGTCTGTGTGAACGTTCCCTCTAACCATTTCCTCATTTGAATCCATTTCCATTGAAAGCCTGTCGCAGCCAAATGCAACCAAATCTGTTTTTGTTAAAAAAGGTAATAAAGTATGAATGTGATGCATTTCATACTGTTCTTTCGCAATCCATTCAACATTTGCAATGAGTACCGTCTGTTCTGGTTCTTTAGTGACAGCTGACAAAGGTAAATCTTGAAATAAAGTGCCTTACTGAGACCCAGCACAACAATGCAATTAGTCATTGGAAGCTGGTGAGTCACAGTCAGTGGTTGCAATGCAATTTAGTGTGTTCCAGAGTACTACACAATGCTACAACCAGCAGCATGGAATGACACATGATCATCTTCGGTCAGTTCAAGCCTTCGGTGACCACACCAACTTATGAAGGTTTATTTGTTTTAGACACTTATGGTACAACATTTGTAGTGCCAGGACTGTGAATAATCACTGACCAAACTGTAAGGAACTGCCTTCGTCAGGCTGGTATTCTTCCTCGGAGACCTTTGCTGTGATTTATCCTCATACAGCATCATTGGCAACAACATAGAGACTGGTGTTAAAACCAGTGGCCATTATAGTGATGAGTCAGTGATGAGTCGCGGCATATGCTCAGGCATCCTGACAGAACACTTGTATACGATGACGTCATGAATGGTATGCTTCCAACTACTTGCAGGAAGTGGACAGATTTGGAGTTATGGTTTGGGAAGGCATCTCATATAGTGACAGTTTGACAATACTATGATGAACATTCTGTTCATGAACCATCAGTATGCCATATTTCAATGTGACAATGCTCAACCACAAAAAGCAAGTTTAACCAGAAATTTTCTTGCTCAGGACAATGTGCAGGTTCTTGAATGGCTTTCCCAATCACCAGATCTGATCCCAATTGTTCATAGGTGGGACGAACTAGATCAATATGTGAGACCGTGATTGTCAGCCCCAGACCATAGTTGCTTGGTGTCTGTCTTTGTGTGAAGAAAATCAGAACAGCCCTAGACAGTTCATCTGCAATCTGATCCAATCTATGGGATGTTAATGCCAGGCTGAAGCAAAGACTGGTGCTAATGTTGTTCACATAAGATATTGACTGTTATGTGACCTTGACCTTTCTGCATGTGTCATTTACTATGTCCCATCTCTACTTTCATTAGATAATTCATGTTCAACAGTGTTTTCTTAAGCACTGTCCTGTATCACTCAAATGTAAATGCATAAATAAGACCATTTTCAGCTATGTCTTTCTTTTTTATGTAGTATATAAATTCTCCAAAAGTAACCGCTTAATCCAGCTCTCTTTTTGTTTTTCATGTCAAGAATAACCCCATGAACTGTAACTATTTGGACAATATTGAAAAGAAGGTCAAGAATGTCTTGATAAGCCTATCTGTATCCTTAAGCTGCCTTGCTGTATGTTTATGCTTCCTTTAAAACTCGTCTCCTTTTTCATCGCTGTCAAAAATAATTCATTGCAAAAGATGCTCCACAGTTGTTAGTTTTCAAAATGTCGAATGTGCTACCTTTGCTACTGTAGTGTAATCATAGTTGTTTTCGTGTGGAATTAATTTTTGCGCTTTTAGCACTAAAAGATTGTGCTCCAATAATCATACTAAGCAAAATATTCTTGGTTAAGTCATGACAAATAATAACAGTGTTTCCATTTACTGACACATGCCTGTATTATGCAGGTAATTAAGTCAAAGGACTGGTATATTTATGGCAAACAAGCCCTCAGGACTGGCAATAAATTGGCCAGGTTAAGTTATTTGCTCCAAATAGCAACTGTTTAAGTTATTTACTCCAAATAGCAATTGTTCAGATTTAAGGAAACTGCCTTGTAAATTGAATCTGCACCATATGCGATATGTGTATGGAATTTCCTATCTATTTTTAGTAACCACCCCTACCAATTATTGTCACATTGGCTAGAAACCTTTCTTAGCCTCAACCCAGATGAGAGGCATTTTGGTGTGAGGCTGTAATGTATCAGGGCTGTAATGTATCAGATAGCAATACTCATAACATAAACAATTTAAAAAATGCAGTAAACATAGGAGGGGAAATAGTAGCAAGACAGTTGAATGACAGATTTGTTGTTTTTTCTCTATTGGGGCCAGTAGTAAAGAAAGTTAACAGCAGGAAATGGATAATTAACCCATTCAACACCACAGCCCTTAACCTAACTAACCTATGATCTGTTTATTAAATCTTCACAGTGTCTGAAAACACTTATATTTCAAATGACCAGATATTACCAACAGAATTAGAATTATAATAATATACATATAGGCACAACACTCAACCTTAATTCGTTGCCAGTTGATCTCACATTTCGGACAGGTGTTGCCATGCTGACACAGGTATAATCCAACCACTCCCCTTTTAGCATTATTCATTTATGGTGGCTAGCTTTGGTCATTGGATGTCTATCAGTTGTGAAAACTTTGTGACGGATACCATCGCTCAGGTGTTTCAAATGCACGAAAAAACAATGTGCTAACAGGTCTTTTGTGAACCCTCCACAAAAACTGCACCCCATGAAAATATATAAAATTACAGTATGTGAAAGCTGTGTTGTGGCTGATAATCATATGCCTGATAACAATAAAAAATAATATGAGCTCATACTGTCAGTTACTGAAGTGTTTGATGCAGGCTTTACTGTGATCATTGCCATATAGCTTAATACTGCTGAGTGTAATGCTAACAACAGTTTAGCATAAACCATTTAAAAAAGACAGTAAACGTAGGAGGGGAAATAGTAGCAAGAAAGTTGAATGATAGATTTGTTGTTTTTTCTTCAGCTGGTGACAAAATGCAAGAAGTCAATGTTCGTGTGGCTGTTAGGGTAAGTAGATTGTTTAATTTTGGTGTTGTAAATGTCAGTCTGTATCATTATATCCGAAGTTTAGAATCAGCTCAATCACGATAATTGTCAATAATTTACATGGTCTAGTCTATCCATGATAAAGTAATTGTATTGTCAATTACATGAAGTAGAGTAATGATTAGTGATGTTGCTTGTATACTCTTCAAAAAAAGTAGGCTAATTTCATTTTTTTAATTGATGTCTGTCCTTGAAACATTTGTTAACGTTTACTCTTCTATCCAAATTGAAAGTTCTGGTTCCCCTACTTTTTTGGAAGAGTATATTTCTGATTAAGGCTACAACGAATATGATATGTGGTGAATATGATATGTATCATGAATATGGGGTAATGAATACGAATAATTATTCACGAATACAATATTGTAGTTATGTGATTGATGCACTATACGGAACCCCCATGTTCATTGTTAATTTGTCGTAGTAATAACCCATGATCTGACATGACACTCAAATTTGGTGTGCAGCAGAGGGATAGTTATGTTCCACAGTATAATGTGCAGCCTTTCTTCCATACCTCATTTTGAAAAAGGACATAAGGGCTCTGGTAAAACATGCTCTTTTGAAGAATTGTAAATATTCATTCATATTCAGTTCTGGTGACCACGAATAACAAATTGAATTCTTGAAGGGCTATGGTTCGATTCAAATATGCGAGTGTATCGTGACAGCCTTATTCCTGTTCTTAAAATATTTTTAAAGTGTGCAATATTGTCATGTTCACTTTGTTTAGAGCGGAAGCAATGATTTTATCATTTTGTGATCATTTTTGCCTGCAGTCCTGCAATATAAATTTTCCACTTTGTGATCACAGGTTCGACCCCTGTTGCCTAAGGAACGCCTTGGGGGAGATCAGATGTGTGTTCAAGTACTACGCAACACCAATCAGCTGATAGTGGGCAAAGACAGGGCTTTCACATTTGACCATGTGTTCAACCATAAGACGTCACAGGTGAGTGTGTTGCTTCAACATCTGAACTCCTTGCAGATATTCATAGTAGCTGTTGAATTTGACTAAGGCTGTGATGTAGGTGTTTAGCCTGTACAAACCTGTATCTTACTAGGGCTGGGTTGGATGGGTAATGAGTTGACCTGGGTACTGGGATGGGTGGGTAATGAGCTGGACCTGGGTACTGGGACGGGTGGGTAATGAGTTGGACCTGGGTACTGGGATGGGGACAGGTGGGTAATGAGTTGGACATAGGTACTGGGATGAATGGGTTATGAGTTGGACCTGGGTACTGGGATGGGAACAGGTGGGTAATGAGTTGGACATAGGTACTGGGATGGGGACGGGGATGGGTGGGTAATGAGTTGGACACAGGTACTGGGACAGGTGGGTAATTAATTGGGCCTGGGTACTGGGACGAGTGGGTAATGAGTTGGACCTGGGTACTGGGATGAGGACAGGTTGGTAATGAGTTGGACGTAGGTACTGGGACAGGTGGGTAATCAATTGGGCCAGGGTACTGGGATGGATGGGTAATGAGTTGGACCTGGGTACTGGGATGGGGACAGGTGGGTAATGAGTTTGACATAGGTACTGAGACGAATGGGTAATGAGTTGGACCTGGGTACTGGGATGGGGACAGGTGGGTAATGAGTTGGACATAGATACTGGGACGGGGACAGGGATGGGTGGGTAATGAGTTGGACACAGGTACTGGGACAGGTGGGTGATTAATTGGGCCTGGGTACTGGGACGGGTGGGTAATGAGTTGGACCTGGGTACTGGGACAGGTGGGTAATGAGTTGGACCTGGGTACTGGGACGAATGGGTAATGAGTTGGACCTGGGTACTGGGATGGGTACAGGTGGGTAATGAGCTGGACCTGGGTATTGGGACAGGGACGGGGATGGGTGGGTAATGAATTGGACATAGGTACTGGGACGGGTGGGTAATTAGCTGGACCTGGGTACTGGGACGGGTGGGTAATGATATGGGGACCCATCTCAGTATCCGTGCTCATCAAGATCATGTGACTTATAGATCAAACAATGTTATCCACTTCTTAAAAATTGAATTCAGTGAACTTAAACGCAAGCTTCCTTGCGACTCTAATTGTGTGCATCTCATGTCTCGTTTTTGTATTTTATGGGTTTTGTTTTGTAAGTTTAGAGACATTTGAACTTGGTTCTATTCATTCTGTTTGTCCCATACAACAGGGGGTGTACTTATCCGCTTTTCCTCAGAAACCAACTACACAAAACTCAGTCTGTTATAGAGACTCATATTTTGCATCTCATATTTTGTTTTTTTCATTTTATAGTTTTTTGTATGTTTAGAGACATTTGAACAAAATTTGAATTTGAATGAACTTTGTCAAATTTCTCTCTGATGATAGCGAAATAGGAGATTAAGTCTATCCACTTCTCCACAAAAACTGCTCAACGGAACTGTTTAAGGTTATACATGTGTTTCAATGGGAACCGAAAGGTATGCATCTCATAGTTGCATAGATGTTTATTGAACATGTTTAGTAGAAATTAATCACCAGAGCACACTCAATGTATGGACTGCTTCCCACAGCAGCGGGGAGATCCATGTCCCTAGACACAATTTTGTCTTGTTAATATAATGCCAATGCAGAAAGTTCTCTGAATTTTGAAGAATAGAAATCCATAGGTGTTTTGAAGTAGTCAGAATGACTGATTATGAAAAGGTAAACCATCTTCGGTGAAACACAAGTAGTTTAAAAACTCATTAAGTTTAGTGTATGCAGTACAACATGAGAAACAAAGATGGAGATTGCTGGAAGAGCATACCTACTATGAAGTGGAAACGATGGGGTAGCCTAGTGGTTAAAACATTCACTTGTCATGCCAAAGATTTAGGTTTGGTTCCCCACATGGTTACATTGTGTGAAGCCCGTTTATGGTGTCCCACCAGGATATTGCTTCAATGTTACTAAAAAGTGGTGTAAACACGACTCGTTCACTCATTAAAGTGCAGGTTTTGAGTTTCTGTTAGCTGAAAGCTGAACCAGATTTAGATACTTGGTAAGTAGAAGACATACTAACAGTATAGATCTGTTGTGTAGCAAAAATTATCATCTATAAGGTGTCTGGTCTACGTGAATATGCTATCCAAAGTCTTTCAAAGTCCATGTTGTTGAGTGGAAATACTTCCATTTAGGTATTTTCCCAGTGTTAGGTTTCATGGAACAAGATATGAAAGACCCATAAGTCTTGCATGGTGCTACTTCTGGAAATAGATTTTCAGTGAAATGCGTGTATTTAAGAATCTGTTCATATCACAAAATATGACATCACTAGACAAGACCAAGTGTACTGTACTTAGCTGCACAGCTATTGACAGACATACACATGCTACTCGTGTAACAGATATCTGTTGTAGCCTGATGCATAGCATAGTTTTCTGAGTGACGCAGTGTGTGTTGAGAATGATTAGCCAGGACATGCCCTTTGTAGCATTATCACCATTGTCATAAAATGTTGTTAATCATAGGAGTGCTAAAGTCTGACAAAGTGTTGCGACTTAGTTACTGGCTCTTTTGTCTTTTGACAAATCGTTTGTGTTCGATTATGAGAAAATGCGATCGATTGCTTGGTCATTTGGTCACTTTAACACCCCTAAACCTGTCTAACTGGCACCCCTCGGGACCAAGATATAATGCCGGTTTAGGAAGGGTGCCAGATTAGACAGTGACAATCATTTTCCAACGTGCCAATTACAATCATCAATCTCCATAATGCCTTTGATTTTTAGTAATTGTTTTATAATTAAGACAGTGTTGATGACAGATGGTTATTGTCTATTCAGCACTAAACATTGTTCATAACAAGTGTAGTTCATTAAGGGACCTTGATTGGACTGCTCATATTCATGCTGGCTCGGAGTGTTTGATTTACAATGCAATCACTGCTTCCTGATTATCTAGCATGACAATAGTATGAATTAGTGTATTGGATCATGGGTACTTGATTGGACTGCACATACCCATGCTGGTAAAGACAGTGTTAATTGCAATTTAGATTGCTTGCTGCGACTGAAAAGTCAAACATGGAATATGGAAAATAGACATGTGCCGGATTAGAGTTTAGACAGTGTCTTAATGATTAAAATGTTGTTGTAATAAGGCGGGACCAACATTTTATGCCGGTTTTGACAGTGTGCTGGATTAGACAGGTACAGGTTTGGGCAGATTTCACTGTATGTGTTTTGAAAGTCCATTCTTTCTTTAGCAGATGCTTTAGCACTTTGAAAACTGAAAAAATTCACTTAAATCATGATTGTGATTTTGACTTTCTCTTTCAGGAGGAGGTATACCAAACATGTGTCGACCCACTAGTAAGAAGTATATTTGACGGCTACAACGCAACTGTCTTTGCATACGGGCAAACAGTAAGTGTGGAACGCATTGTCATCATTGTCTTTTTTTATTTGGGAACCAATTTTTATTTGGGAACCAAAACATTGTGATTGTATTGCAAAGCTTTTTTTATGTTGAATTTTTCTGTGATTACATTTCATGGAAATACTATGATATGTTAATGCATACATCATGAGTGTTTTCAGTTTTTCTGGTTATCTCTGGGATTTAAAAACCATTGTGTGACCATGGAGAAAGAAACTGCAGAATCTTTTATAGCATAGTCATTTTTATGTGACCTTTAGCCATCAGTGTTCTCTTTAGTTACTAAATGGACCCAATCCTCAATGGCGTCCAATTGCAGAGTTGCAAACCTTACTTTACCGCCTTCAAGCTGACAAGCTGGAACTGGAATTTTACCAAATTTATTTTTTGATGCAGTTTAAGAAATTGTTAGAGTTTTAAAGGTTTGCACCTGTTGTATTTGAATTTTACCTTTTGACAATAGAGTTTCATCCTAATTACAAACATTATGTTGTAACAGGGATAACTGCTTTATGTCACAACAGACATGTAATTCTGGATCGTCTTTGTGGCACCAGGTCTAGTATGTATGGATATGTCTTGATGTTACTCCATGTGTGTTGTTTTGCTTCTGTAGGGCTCAGGGAAAACCTACACTATTGGAGGGTGTAATATCTCAGCCATTACAGAAGATGAATATGGAACTATACCTCGGGCTATCAACCAGATGTTTGACATTATGAAGGTACATTCATAAGACTCTAATCCCATAGTATATCTCAGTGATTTATTCAAGGTCCACTTCAAGGTCAATCAAACAATTCATTGATATAATTCACATCTTCACAAGTCAGTTGTTTCTTTAAGTGTATGCTAGTGTCACTAGACTTTTGTTTCTGTGTAGAGTATGCACCATTTCCCTGTTTCCCTCACGTGACATGCATAAGGCTATACCTTATATTAGCCTGACCTGTTGTGGAATAACTGAAACACTACACAGAATAGAACTGTACTACTTGTGCCTTGTGTTTCAGAGCAATGAGGGCGTGGAGTTCTCAGTCACTGTGTCCTACATTGAAATCTACAAGGAGGAGTTACAGGATCTCCTCGATGTAGACAAGTGCAGCAAGGATCTCCATGTACGAGAAGATGACCAAGGCAACACAGGTAGGTCACTGGTCAATATGCTCCTTCATCAGACTGCCCTGAAAAGGTGATTCTGCAGCTGCACAGGCCCTGTCTGGCTGAGACCCTGATATATCTGACATGTTGTTGAGTTGGGCAGAAATAGCATTCACTCATTCACTTCGGACTTGAGAACCTTGTACTGTTTTCTATTTTTTTTGGACCATGGCCTCACTGCGCAAAGTGAGCGTACCGCTACAACTGTCTAAAGTCTATATTGAAGTATAGGAGTTATTTTTATCTTAGCACTATGATCGCTTTAAGGAACGGGACCCAGCTGTATTGTAGAAATGCCATGTAAGCTCTATCAATGTATTGAAATGCACAATTACCTTGATTTCAGTCCTCATGATCCTTCATGAGTGGTTTGTATGTGTGACATGAAAGAACATTCTACACAGCTTTATACACTGACATGTCATGAAGCACACTTCTGCCATGTCATCAGTGAGGCAACTCTTCATGGTGATGCACACGAGATGCAGTACCACACTAACCTACACTTGTCATATTTAACCTATGAGTATGAGTCTTTGTATTTTGGCGATGTGGAACCTTCCTCGTGAAGATCTGGGTTAAAATTGGTCTTCAGTAGGTCAAGCTGGTTGGAAGTGGTAACTAGTGGAATCAAGTGGTCAGAATCACTGACTTGGTTCACACATGTCATCTTATCTTGACTGTCTTTGGATTTATGTCTATCACTGGAATGTCTGGTCCAGACTTGATTATGTACTCACATGTTTCATATGTCTCAGTCCTAATTCTTGAAACGTTCGTAGCCCTAAGAATTCTTAACTTTGATTGCAACCAATGTGTTAAGCATGGGCTTAAGAAGTTTATAGTGCTGCAAATGTTATGAGAATACCTAGTCTGGTGTATTGTTGAGGGCAGTGTGAGACAATAAGGACAAAACATTCATGATGTCAGTCACTGGACTTTAGGGACACTGTCAGTTATATACAGGTTTCCCTAATATGGAAGAGATATTGTGTTTAACAACACACACACAAATGGATGTAGACACGATTATGTCAACTATTATGTTTCTATATGTACAGTTGTATCAATGATATTGAATTCTCATCAATCTTTTCATTTATCAGTGAGTTGGTTATATAGATTCGGTGTAACTGATGTAGGGTGATGTCTGTGCTGGTTTCAGTGATCATCGGGGTGAAGGAGGTTGAGTGTGAGACTCTGGACGATGTCATGTCCCTCCTGGAGTCTGGATCAGCAGCCAGACATACCGGCTCCACTCAGATGAACGAACATTCCAGTCGCTCACATTCCATCTTTACTATTGTTATCAGTGAGTTGACATGCTTCATTATTGGTAATCCAAGTCATAGGTTACAGTAGGGTGAGTGCTCAGCTCCCTGTTGCTCGTTGGGTTGTGAAAGGAGTTGGGTGAGTATATTTGTATTGTAGCGTGGTGGGTGAGTATATTTGCTATGTGATGGGTGAGTATATTCGGAATATCATGGCTGAGTATATTTGGAATAACATGGCTGAGTATATTTGGAATATCATGGGTGAGTATATTCGGAATATCATGGATGAGTATATTCGGAATATCATGGGTGAGTATATTTGGAATATCATGGGTGAGTATATTTGGAATGTCATGGATTAGTATGTTCGGAATATCATGAATGAGTATATTCGGAATGTCATGGATGAGTGTAATCAGAATATCATGGATGAGTATATTCGGAATATCATGGGTGAGTGTATTTGGAATGTCATGGGGGGAGTATGTTCGAAATGTCATGTTGAGCATATTCGGAATGTCATGGATGAGTATATTCAAAATGTTATGAGCAAGTTTGTGTTGAATGTCATGACAAAGTCTGTGTTAGTTGTCATTGCTGAATCTGTCTAGAATGTCATATATAGGTGAGTGTAAATAAGCTTCAAATGATTTATGAGATAAGATGTTACTAACGCGTAGACAGTATACAGTTTGCATGAATACTATGATAACAGTAACCTAACCATTTCCAGGTCAGAAGTGGTGTGAAGATGACGTTCTAGCATCAAGGCGATCGCGGCATGCAAGCGACAGCAGTGACATACTGGATGATGGTAGGCATGATAAAGAGTTCATAGATGTAGATTCTGTGCAGTAGCCCTGGCAATTTATTAAATTTAAGCTGACTAAAAGTGCTTTATGGTTCAACTTCTTTATTATACAAGGTCACAACGTTTCGAGACAGATTCTAGTCTCTTCTTCAGGTGAAGTGTGGGTAAAACTAAAGGGTTGTAGTTTATATACACATAACAGTAGACTGATAACAATGGGTAACAAGATATACAGGAAGGTCCTAGGAAGCTCCTAGAAGCCATTGCAATCAAGCGGAACAATCCCTCAATCAACAGAGACGGAGGTGTTTACTTACCCAATGCATGGAACCAGCTTATCCTCAGTGACTAATCTTTATCCAAACATCTTTACCTGTAACTCGTTAACCTAATCAACACAAGCCTGCACACCAATCAGTTGAAGCCTGTACATAAGTTCAAGCCTGTACATCAATCAATCGAAGCCTGTACATCAATTAATAGAAACCTGTATATCTTGTTACCCATTGTTGTCAGTCTACTGTTATGTGTATATATACTACAACCCTTTAGTTTTACCCTCACTTCACCTGAAAAAGAGACTAGAATCTGTCTCGAAATGTTGTGACCTTGTATAATAAAGAAGTTGAACCATAAAGCACTTTTAGTTTGATTCCTCTAACTTCTAGATGCCTTTGAAACAACTTAAAATTAAGGTGGTCGTCATAAGTAAGTTTCTCCTGTACATCTCCTGTCATTACAGATACATCCATGAGCCACACAATGGCCGGGAAATTCCACTTTGTTGACCTGGCAGGGTCTGAGAGGGCACACAGAACAGGGAATGTCGGAGACCGTTTCAAGGGTAAAAGCAGGGTTTTTTTTATGTGAAACTTTCATACATGAGGTTCGGGTTATGAAGAATAGAGTAATCACCCTCAGTGGTGGGGCACAGGTCCCCCAGTCTTCAGGGGTATTTTTTTGTTCAGTCTCATTATGCGGCATGCCTTGTGTGTTCGTGTTCCTCTGTACCCCAGTCTTGTTTCTAGACTTCTCCAGCATGGTTCACATCTGAGTAACTGAGTATGAATTTATGCTGCTTTTTTGGCAATATTCAAGCAATATCTGGAGGGAACACCAGAAATGGGCTTAACGCATTGTATCAATGTCAAAAATTGAACCTGGGTCTTCAGCATGATGAGTAAATGATTTAACCACTAGCCTACCCCAACACCCTGGTAATCTTTTCTTTCTTGCATCCCACGTGAATCATGATATAAGAGCATTTTTGCCAAGTGGCAAACACATCTGTCTACTTTTCTTAGAAACAATATTTAGTTGTTTACGGATCATCTCAATAGGATTATCATGGGTAGGGTCCATGTTTCTGTTTTCAGAGTCCATTCACATCAATACAGGACTTCTGTCGCTAGGGAATGTCATCAGTGCCCTCGGGGATCCGAAGAAGAAGAGCACCCACATTCCATACCGAGAGTCCAAGATTACACGTTTGTTGAAGGTATTCCTATGTATAATGGTTGATGCCCTAAGGAACACAGGTAGCCAACTTACAATAGACTGGAAGCTGTGGAGAGTTATGTGTCTTGCATGTCATTAGGTTTGAATACCAGATTAAATCATATGTGTTCCTTGGTTGCTAAGCAACTGCTGCCATTCTGCTAACCTTCTCAGCTCCTCCTAAGGCAGGGTCCTGATCCACAAAGTGTTCATAGCGCTATGACATTAATAAAGCTGTGGTAAAGTATAGAGTTGCAACAGACTGTGACATTGTGAAGGTTTTGTGGACCGGGACTCAAGACTGAAGCTAGATGTCGACTTGTCTTCTACTAAATTGAAGCACAAGGTTAACTGTAGGAACTGCTGCCTTATTGCTGGTATATAGCTACTTTTGGTGTTTAACAACAAAGAAGGCAAAAATCTTGTTTGAATACTGAAATGAAAAGTTTCTCATCTGAATCCGCTAAATCAACTCACTTGTCGTCTCACCATCAAAATACACACAGAACTCCTAACCAGTTGACTTAACTCACCCAGATGATCGTGCTATGAGAAACATTCAGACTTAATAATCGATTGAAGGAAAACCAGGCTCTATGGACAGTCAACTTCTTTATTGTGATGAATGAGACGTTTCTTTGTAAGTACTAACACCATTATCAAGTCAAGTATCACCTCCACCGTAATGTTGCACTCATTGCAATAAAGAAGTTGACTATCCATAGAATACCCTTCACCTTCACAACTTCTCAAATGCCTCTCAAACAAGTTAATGATTGTTGGATTCACATCAAAGGAAACAGTGGTAGCCAAGATGTCTTTGCGTCTGCAGTTCAGTGGGCAGAGTTATCTCCCTTGGGGTCATCAGAACCCAAAGACACCTGCATCACTACAGGCATTCCGCCCATTAAGCTGCCATGCTATACCTAGAATACTGTCTAAAGATTTAGTTAGTCTCACTCACTGTCCTCGAACCAACACACACTGAGAAACTCCCATTGCTGTTTCAGGATTCCCTTGGCGGCAATGCACAGACCCTCATGATCTGCTGCATCAGTCCAGCCTCTGCAAACTTCGATGAGTCACTTAATGCTCTCAAGTATGCCAACAGGGTGAGTCACTTAATGCTTTCAAGTATGCCAACAGGGTAAGTCACTTAATGCTCTCAAGTATGCCAACAGGGTGAGTCACTTAATGCTTTCAAGTATGCCAACAGGGTGAGTCACTTAATGCTCTCAAGTATGCCAACAGGGTGAGTCACTTAATACTCTCAAGTACGCCAACAGGGTAAGACACTTAATGCTCTCAAGTATGCCAACAGGGTGAGTCACTTAATGCTCTCAAGTATGCCAACAGGGTGAGTCACTTAATGCTCTCAAGTATGCCAACAGGGTGAGTCACTTAATGCTCTCAAGTACGCCAACAGGGTAAGACACTTAATGCTCTCAAGTATGCCAACAGGGTGAGTCACTTAATACTCTCAAGTACGCCAACAGGGTAAGACACTTAATGCTCTCAAGTATGCCAACAGGGTGAGTCACTTAATGCTCTCAAGTATGCCAACAGGGTGAGTCACTTAATGCTCTCAAGTATGCCAACAGGGTAAGTCACTTAATGCTCTCAAGTATGCCAACAGGGTGAGTCACTTAATGCTCTCAAGTATGCCAGCAGGGTGAGTCACTTAATGCTCTCAAGTATGCCAACAGGGTAAGTCACTTAATGCTCTCAAATATGCCAACAGGATAAGTCACTTAATGCTGTCAAATACGCAAGGCCCTTAATGGTCTAAAATTTGCTACATAGAAAAATGTCTCAGTGCTCAATATCCTAATGAGCAAGAACAGTAATTACATAAATGAACATAAAAATGGCTCCAAGTTTCGGCCAGGACTATGTATGCCTTTTCTTTGTATCTATTTACTTCACGGCACGTTACATTCCAGGCAAGGAACATAAGAAACAAGCCTATTGTAAACAGAGACATTCAGTCAATTCGTTTTGAAGAAATGCAGAGTGAAATCAAGGTTTGTACTTCTCACTTGTTCATTGTATGATCACCTTGAATACAAATTATCCATTCATGGCATGTGGTACAAAGTCGGAACTAAGATGATCTCTGAATTAAATCATCTGTTTCAAATGATCATGTTCAGTCATTTTATGGGTGTTATTTATTGGTAGATTCGTGAAGGTCTGGTGTAGAACAGGCCTTAAGCAGCCCATGCTTGCCATAAAAGGTGACTATGCTTGTCGTAAGAGGCACTAATGGAATCAGGTGGTCAGGCTCGCTGAGTAGGTTGACATGCTCATGCTGTTGATCTCTGGATTGTCTGGTCCAGACTCGATTCTTTACAGACCGCCACCATACAGCTGGAATATTGCTGAGTGCTGCATAAAACCAAACTAACTCACTCACTCCCTATTGGTTGGTAATTACATTTCTCCTACGTACAGCATTCATGCTTATTTACCAAACACTGTTACTTTAGGCATTGCGTGAAGAGCTGGTTCGACAGCGGACATCGGTTGTCAGTGCTGGAAGAGACCAAAGCATGGAGAGGATGCAGCAAGATGCTGATATTATACAGGAACTGGAAGAGAAAGTAGTCCGGTGAGTGTCAGGTTATACCTGAGTTTTGGTAGGGCTGGATGGCAGAGCTGTTCATGGAAACAATGCTGCAAGACTTAGGGTGTCGGATGGAGAGGGCCAAGCAGAGTGAGCATTTAGCTAGACCTGATGGTGGAGATATTTGTGGAGCGTAATCATACACTCATTCTTGTTTGTTTTTAAACACTGGCACTTAGCAGTAGTCCTGTTATGTTGTGGTGGTGTAAATCATCGAGCGTGGACCAGACATTCTGGTGATTGACACTGTGAGCATCAATCTACACAACAGGTAAGCTATTCTCAGATCGTTTGTAGCCCCACAAACTTCTTAATCCCTTTCTTGACACACTGGCTAAGATCAAAGTGAAGAATTCTTAGGGCTACAAATGTTCTGAGAATAAGGGCCAGGAATACAAGTCACCACTTATGATAAGCATGGGTTGTTGAAGACTAATTCTAACCGACATCTTCATGGGTGACACTAATCCTGACGATGCATTTGCATCATAGATATTCAACTGTTCAAGAGTTAAACAAAACAAACTCCCATGTTCAGCAGCTGGATGAGTTAATTGTTGATGTTTCTGGCAATGTTTGTGAGATGGCTGTGTTATTTTTTCAGATTACAGACGGAGTGTTCCCACTACCGCATGGTCTCAGAGGAAGCCTACAAGCAGCTGATTGACATAAAGGAGAGAGAGATTTTGTCCAAGAGTCAGGACATCAGACTGAAGGACTGGCTGGATCTCATGGAAGAGGTAGAATTCGCAACATTTGCCTCAAGCAGATAGTCTTAATCAACCTTGTTTTCTTCTGGGGTGCTGATTGTCCGGGGTAATCTGATAGGGATTCCAGGACACAGTAGGCCCTCAGCACCTTAGCTTGTGGGGATTCCTGGACACAATAGGTCCTTAGTACCTCTCCTGGTGCAGATTCCTGGACATAGTAGGTAGTAGGTAGGTCGTCAAAACCTCATCTAATGGGGAATCCTGGACACAATAAGTTCTCAGTACCTCACCTGGTAGGGATTCCTGGACACAGCAGGATTCCTGGACTAAATAGGTCCTCAGAACCTCACCTGGTGGTGATTCCTGGACACAGTAGGTCCTCAGTACCTCACCTATTGGTGATTCCTGGACACAGTAGGTCCTCAGTACCTCACCTGGTGGTGATTCCTGGAGACAGTAGGTCCTCTGTACCTCACCTGGTGATGATTCCTGGACACAGTAGGTCCTCTGTACCTCACCTATTGGTGATTCCTGGACACAGTAGGTCCTCAGTACCTCACCTGGTAGGGATTCCTGGACACAGTAGGTCCTCAGTACCTCACCTGGTGGTGATTCCTGGACACAGTAGGTCTTCAGTACCTCACCTAGTGGTGATTCCTGAACACAGTTTCTACAGTATCTCACATCATGGTGATTCTTGGACACAGTAGGTCCTCAGTATCTCACGTTGTGTTGATTCAAGGACACAGTAGGTCTTCAGTACCTCACCAGGTGGGGATTCTGGGACACAGTAGGTCCTCAGTACCTCACCTTGTGGGGATTCTGTTGCACAGTAGGTCCTCAGTACCCCACCTAGTGGGGACTCCAGGACACAGTAGGTCCTCAGTACCTCATCTAACAGGGATTCTGGGACACATTAGGTTCTGAGTATCTCACCTGGTGGGAATTCTGTTGCACATTAGGTCTTGAGTACCTCACCTGATGGTGATTGCAATGCCCAGTAGGATGTGAGTACCTTACCTGCTGATGATTCCAAGGCCCCGGAGTTCCTCACCTGGTGAAGATTCTAGGATCCAATAGGTCTCCAGTTTCCCTCTTGAGAAGGATATTGCAGTGTCTCTAATTGGGATTCTTGGACAAGGAGCACCCACTCACACTTAGTACTTTTGCTGAAGATTACAGGGAACAGTAAGTCCCCATTAAATTGGCTGGTGTGGTTACATGGCAGAGAGGTATAGTCAAAAAACATTTGTGAATGAGGATCAGATGGTCACAAGAGGACTCTTGTTCATGACTATCAAAGGTTGCCTGTGTTGGGTATTTACAATCACCTTGTTGTGGCCAGAGTACTACTGACTGGAACATTCTCTCATTCCCTTATTTGACCTGACCAATTGGTTGGTCATGTGACAGTTTTGGCAGGAAAGTATGCAAGAGAAATTGTGTTCTTTACATCCTCTTCAAAGGGAACTACAAGGGATTCAAGTGATCCACAATCAATCACATAGAAAAAGGAGACAAGCATAATAAGCAAAGTCAGGATAAATATATAATATCAAATTTACTGAAAAATATTACATTTTTAGTGATATTGTGCTAACCTCATCTTTTCAGATAAAAAACAGAGTTCCCTCTACATTATCCAGAGAAAGCATGGAGAACCAGACAATAAGAGATTTGGAGAGTGAACTTAGAAAGGTAAGTATGCTGAAACTGAATCCTGGTAATGTTAGATGGACTAAACCTGCTCACCCTGGACACCTTTTCCTTCATATATTCCGTGGTCTTCATTTTCTCTCTTAAAATGTCAAAGGGTAATTTATAGAATAATCAACAAAAGACTCAAATATTAGGAAATCTGTCCCTAATAAAGGAATTTTCTAAGTTACTTTAAGATGGATAAGGATTAACATAATTTATTCACCTGGGAAAGATACTCTGTTATCCTTCAGTTGTCATTATTGTCCTAAGTATTTCGTTGTCCAGAGGACTTTAGTTTGCCCTGTATTGTCCATGATCACATCGATGAAAGAGACTGGCTTTTTTAGTTCAATAATGTCTTGTCTTTACTCAGTGTCGGGATGATCTCAGAAGTGATGAAGATATATTTGCTGAGAAGACAAGAGAAGTAAATCATCTGGCCGAGAGAATTGAAGAACTGGTAGGTTGTAGAATCACATTAGTCACCTGGCCTGCCCACAAGGTTCTTCTGTGTCCGTATTCTTGGTCTCTGAAAGAAAAGTGAGACTGAATCCCGACATGGTTTCATATTTATAACAGATTAGCAGAAATTATGGGTACAAAACTGTAATTTGCCCCAATATAAGTAAAATGCTTGACACAACTCTCCCTTTGCTTTATGATATGGGTCATGTTTGATCCAGTCACCAACAAGTCCTTAGTTCATTGTGAGGAGTTGCCTCCCTTAGGCATGTAAGGAAACTCTGATCAAGGTGTTTGATTCCTAGTTATGCTTTAGGTTATTTTTAGGTTTGCTAGCACCATGCTCAGGTTCTAGGTTGAATGAGTGACTGAGTCTGATTGTATGTCACTTTATGCAATATTCCAGCAATATGCAATATTCCGGGGGTAAAAGAAATGGACTTCACATGCTTTAGAGCTTCAGCAGTGCAGTAAACTGGCTAAGACCTGCTTCACATTAGGCCTTTTTGCAATATGAAGCAGACACCAGTGTATAATGAGCTTTATTCACTCACTCATGTACAACTTGCAGGAGAAGGAAGTGGCCGAGAGCAATGCAGCTCTGAAGACCTCCATTGAGACGTGCCAGCGCCAGGAACAGAACATGCTGGAGCAGCAGCTGAAGATCGAGGAACTGCAGAGAGCTCTCAAAGTAAGGATGACGGATGTGGCATGCTCACATTATGTACTAACCAGTATTAACCTTAACTGTCTTCTTTCTTGTCTCATCTCTACATGTTTTATGAGGCAATGTCATTATTATTAAGGGTGTCAACAGATATTATATATCCATTCATGGAACATTGGTTTTGAACCACAAGTCGTGCAGAGATGGAAGAAGTAGAATCACAGATGAACAGAGGCACATGCTGTACACACAGTGTTAATGTGTAATGTGATACTTCATGATACAATATTGTCAAAATACACTGTTCTTGAGTAAATATAAATGCAGTTATAAAACAATCGTTTTAATGTAACATGGAAACAGAAAATAATTTTCAGCAAACACCTTTGAATGAATTATGTTCATTTTGGTGACAAATTTATCAGTACTTATTCATTATCAGATTCTGTGAGTGAGTTCCGAATTATGAATAGTATTGTCTCACACACCATCGAATTGCAGATAGGTGAAACAGTTTTCAAATACAAGACACATCTTTAATATCATGATACAGTGTTGCAAAGAAGAATTGCAAATACAAAACATCAGTTTCAAACTGTTTTACTGTTATTATATGAACAATATTAGCTGGACCTAACTCAACAGTCCTGGCATTTTACTAGAACATTGATTAACATCAGAGATTAAAATATTGAACTCTATCATCATTTTCAGTTCATTTTACAGTATCAATGTGGACAATAATCACTATGCCACAAGAGAACCATCTGCGGCTCAGCCCAATAATTTTGTTACCACCCTTTGCTGGCTCCACATACTCACAGTAGCCAGTGAACTAAGTCTCCATTACAACTGAGCTTGGCCATGTTGACAAAGGTAGCAATCACAGCCAAGCAGTGCGACTCGGACATTGGGGGTAATCATACACACAAATTGACAGGTCTGAAACTTTTAAAAAATATGTGCAAGAACTCCTTCTACCTCCTTCAGAGTATCTCATCATTTGAGTTGTCAAACTTAATCAGTAAGATAATTTAAGAAGTGAAAGCGAGTTGTGACTGCTACGCTCAACTGCCCAGCTGAATGGATGAGCCAGCTAAGGGAGGTAATAAAATGATTTGTAGATGCATCAAGGGTAGTGGAGATTTATCAGAATGTATACCCTGGAGATATCGAGGATGCAAGAAAAGTCTTCTGTCTGCTGGTTAACTTTGGTGATGTGGTGATGCATCACACAGTTTTTTCAGCATTAGGTTTGGTAGCAGAGTGACTGTACCCTAGACCAGCTGTCTGGCTATGTTCTGTGTATTCATGTCCTGTTTAAATATATTGCAGCCAGACATCCAGGTCATTCATGATGAGGTTGATCAACAAAGTCCCCTTTTCCAAAAGAAACATTTTCAACAAGGGGTATTCATCCTTCATAAGTTCATCACATGATTTTGCACATGCGTTCTAGTTCCTCTTGGCAACAGCACCATCTTTGTACACCTCTCTCTCAGTAGAATGGAGTGTTAGGGAAAAGCGGTCTCTTGTATCTCATGAATGTTTTGAGAGAGAAATTCAGTTGAGATTGGCCAAGGTAGATTGTTACCTTATGATGTACTCATAGAGAGAATCGTGAACAAATGAATTCAAACTTAAGCAGTTTTTGATTTGAAATTCAGTTTCAAGGACTGAGAAACAAAGACAAAGACAGAGTACATTTTAGGCTTAAGAAGAGAAGCCTTAAGAATGGTGTGATGAAAATGACATGTAATATTACAGTGATATATATCTGAAGTAAATGTTGGACTTAACCGCTGCCTGCATTTTGAAGCAGAGTTATGGTATAATTGTATTTAATCCTGCAGCATTATGGCTGTTGAAATGTTTAGTGCCTTTGAGTGTTATAGTGCTATGATCGTTTTGATGCATAGCAATATTTTTGTCATTAAATGATTCATTTTCCTCGGTGTATGAAAGAAGACCCACCTGACTGACTGAGACGGGGTAGATTTGAGATTGATGGTGTGAAGTTACAACCAGCAAGCCAGATAGTCTGGTAAACAATTTAGAGAACATGTTCAAGTCTTACAGCAACTCGGAGTTGGATGTTTCTGAAAATGACTGTTGTGAATAGACTGTTAAACAGCAACTACATATCTCAGGCTCATTATTCATTGTAACATAAAATTTATTCATTTTCTTTGGATTGTCAGGTCTGTTAAATCCATTTTGGGCTGGTAGCAATTTGAAGTTACCTTCACTGATGTCTGGCCAGGGTTTTGTCTTATTTCATACACTGTTTTACTGGCACATGTAATGGGACCTTGTCTGGTTGACCTTCTTGTTGTCATGAATCACAGCCATATAGATCAATGCTCTCACTATTCATCACTGGATTTTCATTCCAGGCTTCACAGCACTTAATATCACATGATCATGGCTTTTGAACATACAATATTGAAAAAAGCCATGTACCAGTATAAAATTAACTCTATGACATCCAAAATATTAAATGTACAGGACCAGGTTAATTCATAAGTGAACAGAAGCACTGCAGACCAACATTGAAATATGTTCTTCATTTCCCTACATTTTGTATTTTAGAGGTGATCCTTCTGATGTCAGCACAAACTGTTTAAATTTATGCACCTAATAGTTTTATTGCTGCTTAAACAAGACATGATCTAGCCTGTTGCCACTGAACTCCATTGCCGTTGAAATACACACATTTGGTTATGATTTCATTGTTGTTTGGGAAGTGGAAGCTACTGTGTTAATATTGCACACTGACAACTAAAAGACAACTTCCAGATGAACATGCAAGGCCTTTGATAAGAACAACAGCATGAAAAGTAAGGTATGAGGTTGACAGCTAGAGTTGCCTGCTCTTGGCTGTAGGGTGCCTTGGAGGGGCCCTGTAGGGGTGGTCCCACAAGACAAAACGAAGATTTTGTTTTGTAAATATTTTTTGTTACCAAACTATGGTTACAACTGTCATGGGATTTTTTATGGACATAAAAATGCTTATATGTACCCCAAGGAGGACTTCCTTCAAAGAATTCATACCCTCTACAGGTTTGTATAAATATTACACATTGACAGGATTTCACTTCCCATGGTTTCAGTTCCTTTTAGCTTTTGAGAAACTTTTTGTCTAGATTTTGTCAAATTCTTTGGTCATGTATTTGTTATTACACTGCTTTGGTGAAGTAATCAATTACTATTTAGGGTGGAGTCACATCTCAAGGGTTTTGGTTCGAATTCCCAAAAGTAATTTGCTTTGAAAGTGTAATCCCAAATAGAGCCTATGTATCATATAGTCTTTTACTGAAAAAAAATAATAAAACATACTCATTATTATTTGGTGCCCACTGTCAATATTGAATTTTCTAAACCAATATTTTTTTTATAAATTTGACACAATTTTTTGATGCTATGTTTGATTAGGTTGAATGTATAGTCATTGTTAGATATTTGGATTGTCACTAGCATACAGGCCTAGATTTTCGCAGCTCTCTTAGCGCTAAGATAGTCATAAGTTAATGTGAATGAATGGCACTTACAGCTATCTTAGCGCTAAGAGAGCTTTGAAAATCTAGGCCCAGGTTTGATTAGTTACAGGTTACACTGGTATAGATGGAATTCTGGCGGCAATGTAAACAACTCACTCACTCTGTCACTGACTCTTCATATTGACGTGTTTTATTTCAGGTGTTTTTTGCACAGCTGGTACACAGTAATGTAACTGAGCTTCTGTCAAATGAGCGTCTCTGATTCCTTGAACCTTCTGACTCTTTGTTAAAGAGATGACTATTCACACAAAACTAGACTATAGTATTTGTATGCTAATTCTTTTCAATTAATTCACAGTAAACCATTGTTATATTTTCATATTCTAATGTTTACAAAACCATCATATTTCATATTTGTCCGTTTGATGGTCCTCCTCTTAAGGTAGTGACATTTATGGTCAATGATCGTTATTAATACGGTTGCCATGGGTCTTTATGTTTAATTTCATGTTATATATCTCTGTGTTATCATGTGCGGACAGTGATGATGTTGTGCTTCCTCCATCACAGGAGACATTGCTGGGTTCAAGCAGCATTCTGGACAGCACTGCTGTTACGTCAAGCGCACCTCCTGTCACAGGCAGAAGACCTAAGTCCGTTCCCGCCCACGTCAATCGGAAACAGGACAATGTAAGTGAATGTCAGCCATGAAGTCTGTGAAGATGTTGGATTATGGACCAATGTCTTGTTTCATGATGTAGCGTAATGCTGTGAGAATGATGTGTGTATGTGTGTGAAATCCTTAGGACTTACATTAGTCTGCAGGATGAAAATAGTCGGACACAGATTAAGATGCACAACATAAGTATTATGTTGCCATAAACTTTTGTCCTGCTCCACAACGAAGTGCATGTGACACATGTGGTCTTACCTCAGGCAAGTGAGTTTGTATATTGCCTCTGTTCACCCAGGAGAAAATGGGCACCCGATGGGATAAGTCACATAACTATAAACCTAGGATTTGAGGAGAATACATGCCTGAAGTATAACTGAACCTGGGATAACTAACCTTGGCTGTTTTCCCAGTAGCTGTCCGAAAGCATGGAAAGTTTCTGCCTATTGTAACTGTTGTAAGCCAATGTCACTGATATGTGGTCAGGCAGTTTTCCATATGGTTGTGGGGCAGTATGGTAGCCAAATAGTCAAAGCATTTGCTCGTCATGCTGAAGACATGGGTTCGATTCCCCCCAGATGTACAACGGTCCCATTTCTGGTGTCCCCCGCCGTGATATTGCTGGAATATTCCTAAAAGTGGCATAAAACTAAACTCACTCACTCACTCACCTCATATGGGCGAAGTAGTACTGTGTGTTGTAGCAGAAACATCGTATCATCCTGTTAAATATACTCATGGAAACAAATAAGGGAACTCATGGAAGTGCAATTGTTCCTGTATTCTTTTCCAGGTTTCCTCACAAGGTATGTGTTGCACTGTGAGTGAAATCTGGAAATAAATAAAGGAACACTTATTCTTTTGTGTTTTCCTTCATTTGTTTCTGTGAGTATATAATTTCTTATGGTTTGATCATAACACCTCTTTGTATTGGTGTGTTCTTATAATAAGCAGCACAAATATTCTATTCAAGATAGTACATGCGTTCATGTTCCTTCACCTCCAGTTTTACTCAAATCTGAGGCCACCATCACGAAACATCAAGACAAGTCCAGCACTGTTTTCTCTGGAACGGGTCATGCAAAGCTTCCGGGCTCGAAGCCAGCTTTTGGTGACCAGACTTGAGGACAGTGATGAGGTCCTGCACCAGACCTTCAGTGATGAGGAGACCCAAAGGCCTGGGTAGGTATTTGACTTATGTCGACTTGACATTACGCTCGTATCATTAAGATCCAGGTGATGTGGCAAAGATTTTCGCTCGAAACATCTTTGTGAGATGAAAACCGAAACTTAATGATGTTAGATATGTTAAAACACCATTAACTTTGAGAAATAAATTGTGAAAAAGGGCAACTTTGAGTTATTAATGTTTCCGGTTGCAGGACTGGAGATAACCCTTTTGTCCGTCGAGGAACATTCCGTGTAAAGAAGGGATCAAGGAATGATGAGGACAAGGAGAACCGGTTGTCAGTAGACGACATGCCTGAAGTCAGGAGGAGCAAGCCAGGTAGGGACATTAAGTCTCAATCCACTAGGGGTGGTGGTTAAAGTGTTCGCTTTTCATTACAAAGCCCCTCATGGGTAAACGTGTGAAGCATATTTTTGGTGTACCCTGCCATGATATTGCTGGAAGATTGCTAAAAGCAGCTTAAAAACAAACTCTCTCTCTCTCTCTCACTCACTCACTCACTCACTCACTCACTCACTCACTCACTCACTCACTCACTCACTCTAACACTCACTCTCTCTTTCACTCACTCTTACTGACAGCAGATTTACTCTCTATTTCATGATTTTACATGTCATCTAAATCTTTTCTTGTCAGTATCTGATGTCCGATCCAGCACCAGGCTGATGAGAAGTCAGGATGTGTCAGAGAGTGATGGCACAGGGAGTCGCCTCATCAACATAGACAACCGTAGCAGCACTGAAATCCATCGAAAGAAGATCAAGCAGACACAGCTGAAAGTGTTGGAGGCAAACCAGAAGATGAGAGACCTAGCCATCAACATCAGGTAGGTGTTTTATACCTCACTGTACACCCAATAGAGTACAGTATGTCATAAGGAAATATGTCCCAGTAATACATAAATGGCTATGACAAACAATTACTTCGTGTGACTTGGCTTGTATGTGTGTTTGTACCCAAAAAAGAACTGTACTCGTGAAGGTCCCGGGGTGGAATGGGCCTTCAGAAACCCGTGCTTAGCATAAAAGGCGACCATGCTTGTCGCAAGAGGTGACTAATTGGACTGGGTGGTCAGGCTTGCTGACTTGGTTGACACATGTCATCGGTTCCCAATTGCGCAGATCGATGGTCATGTTGTTGATCACTGGATTGTCTGGTCCAGACTCGATTATTTACAGACCATCACCATATAGCTGGAATATTGCTGAGTGAGGCATATTGCTGTGAAAGATTCACGTACTAACACCCTTCATTGGTTGGAGGGGGATACTTCCATGGTCAAGAGAATAAAGGGTATTTCACATTACTGGAGAGTGCTGTTATCACTTTGCTTGGATAGAGCTTGATTTAAGAGATGTTATCCTACTTGCACCAGGTGCAACCTAATATAAAAACCTAGTTGCACCAGACAAATACCAGATGCAATGCTTTTATTGCAATGTGTAGTGAAAGACAAGTTAGACCAATAAGTAGGTTGCACTTCACAATATTGATTTGCATCAGTGCAAGAAATCGAGCCCTGTTGGAATACTGACAAAAACAGCAATATTTGTGATCATGGAATTTAAGTCACACATTAACAATATTGATAATCTGAGGGTATTATGCTTCTGTGTGGCTCATTATTATTGCTGCAATGTCTTCCAGAATGAAGGAACAGCTGATCAGAGAACTCGTCAGGTCCGGGAAGGATGCTGAGCTCATGAATAAACAGTATGCAGACAAGATCAAGGCTCTGGAGAAGGTTCACGCTTGTCTACTGAACTGTTGTCACAGACTGTTCATATATATGTTTGATTTTTTAATCTTTATCATTATTGTAAATAGTTCAGTTAGTGCAAGATGTACTGGTATGCTATGTCAGGGAGATTTAACAGTTAATCTTTTTAGGAATTTATATCATTGATTGTGTAACAGAAACCTCTGAGCATATGAGTGAGATATGGTGTCATTATGCTATGTTGCGGAGGGTTGTATAGGACAGTGGTTATTTGCAGGAGAAGCTTGTTGTGAAGCAGGAACTGATGGGGACACAGAGGGCACTGCAGGAACTGGGGATGAGGGAACAGCAGGAGACGGCCGAGAAACAGAAGCTGCAGAGGTAGGCACCACTCTCCACAGTAGGCACAACTCTGTACAGTAGGCACAGCTCACCTCACTAGGCACAGTAGGCACAACTCTGTACAGCAGTCACAGCTCACCACACTAGGCACAGTAGGCCCAACACTGTACAGTAGGCATGGCACACTACAGCAGATGAAATGACTTCCTGGTGTAGGCACAACCCCCATTGTAGACCCAACTCCATACAGTAGGCACAGAACATTATAGTGGGCACAAATCAGTACCGTGAGACAGTGGACACGGTAGACAGAGAACCTTACATTAGACACAATACCATACAGTAGGGATACACTGTATTGTTATGTTTCATTCCAGTGACTACAAGAAGAAAATAGAAGAGGCAAAATCTAAGATGTCAGCCCTACAGAAGAAGCAGAGAGAGACTGAGAAAATAGCAAACTTTGCCTCACAACATGAGAAGAAGTGAGTACTGGACGACAGGGTGTGACTGTCAATCATAGGGGCTGTGGGGTAGCCTAGTGGTTAAATCTTGTCACGCCAAAGACCCAGATTCGATTCTCCACATGGGTACAATGCGTGAAGCCCATTTTCTAGTGCCCCCCACCATGACATTGCAGGAATATTGCTAAAAGCGGCGTAAAACTAAATGCACTCACTCACTGTCAAGCATAAGTGGTTAGCCGTTCATGCTTGGTTCAGTAGTTATACACTAACTGTGTCTTTGTTTCCAACAGGACATGTTTACATTTCTGCAGGGCTGAAACTATATACTGCAGTTTTCTTTTTCCGGTTCTGTGCACTGAAATTCTCTTTGAAAATATGGTATGTTTCGTTTTGTACCGAAAATATCATCTGACTCATCGAATGCACATTACTTTTTGAATGTCATCACGAGTATTGATGGGATATTAGTTTTAGATGACATGGTCATATAGTTACCATTTCTGTGCTGCTATTGTGAACAGCTCATGCTTATTTGACTGGGTGAATGAGATCTTGTAAAAGCACTTTCGACAGAGATTTCTTTTTGGAACTTTATCCAAACCAACAGTGCCTTTCCATGAAAATGTTTTTCCCTATTGAATTTTATTGTCAATTAACCAAACCAAATTGTACCAACCAAGTGCTGCATACCATGACACATGCCGAACAAAGGCGTGACGAGAAAATGGCGCCCCTGTATTTCTGTCTACAGGATACAGGACCTGGAGCTGGCAGTGGACAGGATGAAGCAGCATTATGAGAATCTGCAGAGGAAGTTCAAGGATGAAACTGAACAGAAAGCCAAACTGGAGGTGAGACAAGTCTGTAGAAGACATTGTTGTAGAAGATATTGTTATGTCCCTTACGTAGATAGTTGTTTTACCACCTGTGCTGTACTTAAATCACTCCGTAATATAGATGACAGGGGCTCTATATGTTGATTATACAGGCAGGATAATTGCAACATTAAACGGTGTTTCAAATATTCTTTGTAGACTTTGTAGACATACTCATCGGCTGTGGAAAAAAGTGGAAACATTTGCTGTTTTGAGATGTAGTAATTGTGTTTCTATGCGGTGTTTGAAATATTCAACAGCCCAGACTTCCAGTGCTGGTTGATATTGTATCGGGCCAGAAGTTACAAATATTTGCTTCACCTTGTGTCCTTCAGTAAAGTGTCTGTCCTTTTGTCCAACTGGAATCTTTTCCTTGTTTTTTTCTTTATTAATGTTCGGGAATCATCCATGATCCCTCATATTACATAACTTAGTTTCACTTCCTGCTGTGTCAGGGCTTTGTACATAAGAATGTCAACACTGGTCTTTAACAAACAAAACCATCTCTCTACACCAGAGGCTTCGGTAATTGATTTTGTAGAAACAGTGTGAAAGTGTGTTCAGTGTAGTCTATTTTGTCTTTATTGGTTTTACTTTGACAAACTGGGCCTGCAGATTTCATTCAGGGCCTGTTTTAGAACCTGCAGGCGCTGATGGCCAACAGGCAAACACTTTATCTATGAGTCTTTTGAGCTAACAGTCAAATTTCCTGAAATGTATTCTGAAAACTGTTTGAAGTGTATCCTTGTCAAATTAACGTTCAGCAGAACCTCTTAGTAAAAAAGAATATTTCATATCAAGCATATGGTGTCGTGAATCTGTACATCAACTTTTGGTTTTAGGTGTCCCTCTGTGTTAGTTAGAAGCACTGCAGAACACACACAAAGTTGTGGAAGAATTTGCATGTTAATGATCAATAAACTCTTTATAGCGTGACATGCAGAGAGAGCTGCAGCGAGTGAAAGAGCTTGAGCTGAAGAGTGAACAACAGCAGAAGATACTGAAGCGTAAAAATGAGGAGATTGCAGCTGCTCAGAGGAGATTACGTTCAGGCTCCCTGCCTCCTATACAGATGTAAGTACAGTCTGATGTGCATCTTATCCATCTTGAGGCAGCAAGACTGTCCAGTAGCCTACATCAAAGTCTAGTTTTCCCCTTTCAGGACGGTGTTCAAGAAAGTAGTGTTGTACGTCCTTGATTTAAGTTTACAACAGAATATATATGTATATATATCAGTGTATACACAAAGTGCTGTGCAACATAAGGCTAAATGACAGTTGTTATGTTTCTAGTTCTCCATCAATAAAATCATAATGAAGTGTTTTTCTTGTACAATTAGGGAAAACCTGGAAAAAATGGACGAACAGAAAAGGTGGCTGGACACCGAGATTGAGAAGGTGCTGGTGCTCCGTCGACAGACTGAGGAACTACAGGAGGTAGAGCTTTACATACATGCATACATGATACTCAGCTTCTTTTGAAATTACATTCTGCTCAATCTGAGATGATATGAAATTGTCTAATACTCATCTATGCATTATAATGACTTGTTCCAGGATCTTAATCGCAGAGAAGGAATAATTGCAAAGAAAGAAGCCATGTTGTCAGAGAAGGGTGAGCTGGAGATAAAGAAGCTCCGTTCTAGTCAGATGCTTAACCATGACGTGGTGTCTGTGTCCCTCAAACTGGAAAATGTGGAGAAGAAGATCGAGGAGAAACGGAAGGAGTTGACTCAGACGACAGAAGATGAACAGGAAAGTGTCAAGGAGGAGATCGCACGATTGAAGCGATCGCGGGAAAAGCTGCAGAAGAGTCGAGGAGTGATGGATGAGAAGCTGCGTGAAGGGAGTATCTTGTCGGCTAAAGAAGAGAGAAGGTGGGTGGTTGAGGAAGAGATGAGTATGTCATAAATATGGGTGATTTACAACGTGAGGATTCACAGGCAGAATGGTCTTTGGTGACCCACACTTGTCAGAAGGGATAACAATTGTGAGTGAGTGATTTTAGTTTTATGGCACATTTAGCAATCTTCCATCAACATCATGGTTAGGGCTAAGAAAAGGCACCCAGGGTGGTTGTGTACCACCTTGATCCTTCCTCGTGTCTATGGCGTTCCATTAGCTAATCAAGCAGTTCTTTTTGGTGTTCATGTTTCCATAACACCCCCATGTCTTCTCCTCCCCCTTAAGAGGCCACACCCACTAATGTTGCAGTGAATGAAAGCACTAGTTCTATAATATTGTAATAAGTAAAAACATTTATCTGTATTTTGTTTTGAAATGATTCTCTGTTTGTAGGCTTATTGAACTAGATGAAGCAATCGAAGCTCTTGATGCAGCCATTGAGTACAAGAATGAATCTATTCACAACAAACAGGCAGAGATCCGGCAGTCACAGATTATGGCTCAGGTGAGATATAAATGGATATGCTGTAAAACTTCAGAATCATAATTGGAGCAGTTGAAATGAAGACCAGATGTCTTTGAAAGAGATCCAACCCCAGCTAAGCTATTACAGGCGATATGACTGTGTTCATGTAATTTTGAATGACAATAAGTTGGCTGATTGTCTTCTCACATCAATGGTCTGACTTTGGTTCATTAGTTAGTTAGGATATGTGAAGCTTCTTACGGCAGTGCCCTATGTGAGATGGTTGGAATATTTTCACTATTTCGTGGAAGCAGACACTTCATCTCTTTATTTCTTTGTTTCAAGTTCCATCCATGTTATCTGTACAGAGAGCAGGTGTTATATCATTGAACAATTTCTCCTTCATGTTGTGTATGATGCCTCTATTATTAGAGCGAAGACAACTTGATGAATCGCCTCAAGTCACTGACTACTGTGGAGACCAAGTCGCTGCTGTCCAAGTATTTTGAGAAGGTGGTCAGTCTCCGTGAGGAGGAGAGGAAGTTAACACTGCAGTGTGATGAGCTGGAGGTAGGTACTGTAGCTCACCCTTCATATACTATGACGTACAGTAAGTGGGTTTAGTTTTAAAATGCACCCAGAAATATTCCAGGTATATGGGTCAGTCTGTAAATAATTGAGGTTGTTCCGGACACAATCCAGTGATCAACAGCATGAGCAACAATCTGTGCATTTGGGAACCATTGTCAATCAAGTCAGCAAGTCTAACCACCCAATTCCTTTAGTTGCCTGTTAAGACAAGCAGGGGTTGCTGAAGGCCAATATTCTAGCCCTTGACCTTTACAAGTTACTATCACTTGGAAATTTTGATTGTGTAACATGAATTCTTTAATGTCTTCGACAACTAGGGCTGTAAATGATACAGAGGATTGTTACATTTAATGTGTCATCCTTCCCCAAGAGGGTTTGTAAGCTGAAGTATTCTCCCTTACTCATGCTTGTAGTAGGAGTTTACAATAGTGAGACTTTACTTGCATATACAGATCCAGATAGAGCTGCACCCACATGCTCTTTGCAGGTGAAGAAGTAGATTATTTTTTAGTCAGCAACGTTGATTGTTGCAGGAGACCACTAACAGGATCAGACCTGGTGTTTGTGGATGACATGGTTGATGTATGTCATTGTTGCAATGATCATTGCTTGTGTTGTCAATCTCGAGATTTACTCATTTAACTTGGGATTGTCAAATTTGCTAAATGTGCCATCTCTTTGAGTATATTATAACTGTATTTACAAGCATGACATACTTGTATGTTTGTGGTTGTATCTGTATTGCAGGTGAAGATAGATGAGCAGGAACGAATTATCCGAGAACTTGAGAGTGCTTTGCAGAGAAATAACATGGACTCGGACCGTCGTCTTGTACAGCAGCAGAGGGAGTATGAACAGAAGATGCAACTGCTAATGCAACAAGTGACAGAGGGAGGAGTGGGGAACAGTTGTGGAGATGGAATTGATTCCAAGTGAGTACCCACAGATATTCACTCCTTACCATATGTTTGGTAGATATGTGTACTATGACATTTTAGTAAAAATGCATCAACTTAGAACTGGCTCCCAGGGATGTGTCATGATGTATTGTTTGTGAATAACATGTTTGTCTGTTTGTTTGTTTGACGCCACACTCAGCAATATTCCAGTGATCTAACAGCAGTCTATAAATAATCAAGTTTTGTCAGACAATGCAGTGATAAACATCATGAATATCAATCTACACAAATGGGATATGACAACATGTGTCAACCAAGTCAGCAAGCCTGACCACCCGATTCTGTTTATCGCCGACAAGTATCGGATAGTGAAGACAAGTTCTGACCCAGATCTTCACAGGTTTTTGCTTTTGAAAATATGCTGAAATACTGACCTGCGTAGAAATGTAATATGTGTAATTTTTTTCATTTCTGAATATTTTCTGTATTTTACTGTCTGTGCATTTCAGAGTGCAACAGCTGGAGAAAGATCTGTATTACTACAAGAAAACTAGCAGAGATCTGAAGAAGAAGTTCAAAGAGCTGATAACAAAAGGGGTCCTTAGCGCACATGGTTAGTAACCATTAACATGTCTGTTAACGTGCAGTGTGCAACTTGATAATGTATTCTGTAACCATGTTTACAAATATATGACGATGAAGACCGATTTCTCTGTCTCTTTTGTTTGTTGTAGCCCATGTAATTCAGTCTCTGTTCATGACACAGGGTTGGATTTTGTAGAGTAGCAGACTCCATTCCATAAGACAATGTTTGTGCCAGGGCTGTCCTAAATCTGTGTTACCATGGTTACATGTATTTCGTAGGTGTCATTATTAAGTTCATACTGTGGTACACCTGATTATGTGTGTTTTGCATAAGCAACAAATAGCTCCAGACATGGAAGATAATGTCTTGTAAATTGTTCACTGGACATGTTTAAGACTATGCTTGAAATAGCAATGTGAAGAGTTATGTCTGTAGAAATGGTATTTTCTTCAGTTGAAGTATGAATTAGATTAAAATTGCCTTCTCCCAGCAGAAGGGAACATAATCACGGCAAGTGCAGTTTCCCATGATGACGTTGCTAAGGGGTATATAAGGGTAGCAATATTTGAATTTATCTCTGTCATTTGCAGTCAAGGCACTGAGCATTTGGGACCCTGATACAACTTTGTCTAGTAAATTAGATGCCATTTTTAACCAATTTCTTTCTACTAAACAGGAATTTGAGTCAAACTTAGAGAAGCACATTTCTCCTCCTGTTTTTTGCACAGCTGGTCCATTTGTGCATGTGGGATGATTTGGCATTGTACGAGAACATGTCTGTTCATTGATGTAAAAGTAGCTCAGATTTGAGTATAATCAGCACGTTTATTTCTCCTCCACAGCTTATGACGATATAGGAGTTTCAAGCTCAATCCAAAGTAATGCAGAAAATGAAGTGTCTACCCCCAAAGCATATGTACCCACACCCAGGGACTCACATTCTAGTCGGTAAGACTGGTTCATCAGCTCATTACATTTACTGTGACATGACAGGCCCTTTTGTTGGTTGTTCTTTAATGCCACACTTGGAAATAATCCAGCTATATTGCATCTGTCTGTAAATGAGCAGATCTGCACTGGACAGTCCAGTTATCAGCGACTTCTTGTGTTAGTGAAAAACATTTTTCGTGTTTTTGATGTGGATCCTACATATCACAAGATGATTAGTGTTTGCACATTACACTATTCAAAAAATTAAAGATCAGGTAAAGATTTCATTTTTCATGCGACTACAATTAGATGGTAATGACAGATTTACTTTATTCGTATGATGTCTGGTTGGTTGGTAGTTGTTTAATAACATTTATCAATATTGCAACTATATGGCAGCAGTATAATAAGAAGTAGTCAAAAGAAAGTATCTTGGCTTCTTTCATTTCTTTTCAGTTGTATTTGTAAAGTGGCATTTATTCATAAACGCAATTTGGACATATCCAGACACTTTGTACTCAACCCTGTCAATGAAGGGATCATTCACTACAACTACAATCATTTTACTGAGCATAGCACAGAGCATCATTATTTTTGTCTTGTAATATTTTATGTCATCTCCAGAAACAACAATGATATTGGGATGCTCTGCGTGATATTAACATCGATATTTTAGGGATGATCTTTTGTTGATTGAGTCCTTTCACCTGATGTTTCACACCAGAGTTGTATGATCCCCAAGAAGTTGAAACTGACTGTACAGTGTGACGTTTGAGTTTGACATTCAATGCTAAGGAAGAAAAAAGCGCCTCTGAGCAAATGAGCTTGATGCATTATAAATACGTGTATTGTCATAAGAGTAATAATAATACTTATGATAATTATTCAAGGTATCCAAAGATTTGGATGAGAGACTATTCTTATGATGAGGGTTCCCAGAGGAAGTTTTAGTTTGAAATCATTAAGTTAGTGATGCTACATCTTAACATGATAGAGCAGTGGTGTAGTGGTTAGAGCGTTTTTCGCTTGACACGCTGAAGGCCCAGTTTCGATACCCCACATCGGTACGGTATGTGAAGCCCATTTCTGGTGTCCCCTGCCATAACTTTGCTGGAATATTGCTAAAATCGGCACAAAACCCAACTCACTCACTCACTCACTCTTAACGTACTCAGATGCTAGTGTGTACCCCTCTTGTTTAAGAAGTATGCTGTTTCCTCCTCTGTGGCTGTCTTGTTAAGAAATGGGTATCTAAGACAGGGTCTAACCATGTTGATATTTCTCATCACAGTGACTCTCATAACCGTCCAGGAAGTGGTCGTGAGCGACCTCCATCACGTCCAGTCTCCAGTCGGTCGGCGCACAAGTCCAGCCAGGATCAGCCCCCTAATGCCACACCGGTGAAGATTTCTCGTAAAGATCTGCGTCCAATGACTGAAGAGGAGGTGTCCATGAGGAGGTCTCATCTCAGTCGGAGTGTGGGACCCTCAACACCACAAGGTGGGGACATAGAATCACCATGATGATGATGATGATGATGATGATGATGATGATGATGATGGTGGTGGCTGTGATTGATTGTTTTGTAATAATGAAACTATTTGATAAAGTTAATCAAAGGTGTAAATTATTAATAATTAGTGAGGGTGAATAATCAAAGTTCCTTTATTTCACAGAGGTTATGCAACAGTGGTAATTATTATAAGAAAAAGGTATGATACTTCATGGCTAGCAACTTCTTTATTGTATCACGATGTGACCTTTTGAGTGAGCTTTTGTTTGACAATGGTGTAAGAATGTACACCTGTTGCATCATAATATGATAAAGAAGTTGTTATCCATAAAGAATTTACCTTTTTCTTATTATTCACCAACATCTAAGATGCCAGTCATACAGATACTTAGTATGAAAGATGATCATGATGATTTTAGGGCAGGGTGATAGTTAAGGTGCATTTAGATAGAATAAATAAGGCAGTGGGGTAGCTTAGTGGTCAGAGTGTTTGCTCATCACGCCGAAGACCCATGTTCGAATCCCCACATGGGTACAATGTTTGAAGCCCTGAGCCCCATTTCTGGTGTCCCCGCTGTGATATTGCTAGAACATGGCTAAAAGCGGGGTAAACCCATACTTGTTCATTAGATTGAAGAAATAAAACAGATGATAACACTGCAAAAGTAGAAAGATTAAGGAGAGGCTAATGTCTATGTTGGCTGTGTTTTTGATGAAAAACAGAAGTGTTCGGATTAGCGCGGCCTGACTGTAGTTATTTATAGAAAAGTAAGTTGCAATTGATTCCATGGCATCAAGAACGTTTTCTGTGAATGTATTAGACATACCCCCTAAAGTACAAGCATTTTACAATTGGCTGGTAATAGAGTTGGCGGGATCAGCTCTGCATTATTGCTGTGTGAATTCACTGATCTAATGTCATTGTCTACAGTTGTTTGTACAATTCTTTAAATAAACACTCTGATAAGTTACATTTAGTGACTTCATTATGTGTTTTGGGGGACGTTTAGATCTATCATACATAAATGGCTGAAGTATGAAAGGTGTCAGTTTTAAGGATAATGATGAATAATGTAAATGGGTTTTTTTATTCCAGATTCTTTAGATGCTGCCAACAACCCCTGGTCATGAGATGCCTTGTAGTTGTCCTTCCACACCTGCGTAGTGTTGTGATGGTGCTAATCCTATTACAGACATTTAGTTTCTTGTGAAGATTGTCTTGTATCAGTAGATGTTTCAGTGGGCAGTTTAATGGCCAGGAATACGTCCAGTCCACTAAACCCATGAGATGTGCTGTCTACCAATTGTATTACTCTCAGTAACGCATGTTAAATATCTGCTCACTTGTGATGTTATACTATTATAGTACTATATCTGAGTACTGTTCACTGATCACAAACACTCATTTGAAGTTTGTGGTAAGTTTACAGTGTTGCAGGGAACTCACACCATCTTAGTCTTAAAGTAGTCAGGAATCTATGGAGTGTTACAGAACTTCGATTATATACTACTCGTAAGAAAGGACCAATTTTTTCATGCTGCTATAGTTAATCTGTGACAGCAGTGAGCACATAGAGGTCCCCTTGTGTTCTTTTATTTCTTCTGAGTGGTATAGCAAGGCATAGCTAATGTGCCATTTACAGTGACTTCACCATTTCCGTCCTCTAGATGTAGGTTGATACTCTCATCTGTGTTTAGCAATGCATTGAATCACTGGAGAGCAGATCTTTACAGAGAAAGTAATCATAATGTATAACATATACTGAACAGGAAAACAAACACAAGTTTCGAAAAAAATGAAATTTCATAAATGTAAGCGTTCATGTTTATGTGTTCTATTTAAAAGCTTTAAAAAAGCCAGAGTTGTGTTTCTTTTGCTGTTCAGTGTATGTTACATTGTACAACCAGTCTTAAAGCAGTGTATGATCACATGATTGGTGTACACATGGAGTGTTTTGTGGTTGTTTGTAATATATGATGGGTATTGGGATGTATGAGTTAACATCTTCTGTTTGTTCTGGGAGGTTTACTTTGTACACATTATCCATCAATCTTGAAGGATTGTCAGAAATGCCTTTTTTAACAGATTGTTTCAATGCAAAATTATTACAACAGAAAATGTTATTTGTTATTCATGAATCCTGCCATTTGTTTGTTATATAGTTTGTTTGAATATGAAGTTAACATCAGATTGTAACCCAAGCCATTAGTTTAAAGCCAAAGATAAAGTTCCATTTTGTTTAGTAGGCACAAATGACAATAGTTCATGTGTTAAAAATATAATATACTAACACTGAGACAAAGAGTCATCTTCAGCTAGTATACTCAAAAACTTTTGGCACAAATGGCTGTTATTGTGTGATGTACACTTCACATGCAATTCATACAAGATCCAAACTTATGATGGTTCTTTGTGGTCCAGTGTTCAAAAGAGTAATGGAAAATGATCTCTTATTGATGTTCATGACATTGGTAACGCTGTCGGTCGTCTGAGCAGTGTGCAGCTGTCTAAAGAGAAGAATTTGTCTCAGTCCCAACTTGAAATATGATTTACATCTTAATGTTATGACTTCAATAAAAAGAACCCCAATTTATTGTAAATGCAATCTGAAATACATATAGTTGTACAAAGAATATCGACCAAGTGATGAGTCTTATCAGGGATGAAAAGTTTCCCCAAACCTGCATAATTCCATGGATTAAATGAATTTGGGGTCCATTTTGTGCTGCAAACATGAACATGATTTGAAGAAAAACATGAAGTGTCCCAGAACAATTGCAAACTTTCATGCTCTGTTTGGAAAACATGTTTCCATCCCTATATGGAGATGTTAATCAGGAACTGCCTGAGTTGTTTTGGGTTTTTTTTTTGTGTTTTGCTGTTATGCTGTTATGATGCTTGTGTGTTGTGTTGCGTTCTTCCAGCAATTAAGTGCTATGTACCGAGTGTTATTTACCAATAAGCCCATTTACTAGACACACACTTACAGAAGACAGTGTTGTCATAATGCATGATTCATGTTTGCTTGTGTTTAGAGCAGTTTGGTATATAAAGAAACCTGCAACCCTGATAAATAAGTGCTTCATTATCATGACATAATATGGAAGTTGAACTCATGTCAGGTCTGTCTGAAATCATAGATCTTTGAATATATTTTGGATGGTCCTAATGCATTTGAGTTTATATGGTACCAGCCTTGTTGTACCATAAAGTGTTACATGGTATTATAAAGTGTTACATTGTATCATAAACTGTTACTTTAGACAAATTATTTATTTATATAGTGGTTTTAGATAGTATCACCGGAATTGTCTCATTCATCTGCCTCACTGATTCCTGCCCTCTTCTTCTCCCTAATTTCTCTCCTACCACTTGTAGGAATCTGTAGATGTTGAAATGTATAACACTATGGCTGTAACACGACATAAGTTATTCTTTTGCAAATAATATCAGTTATATATTTATTCGTGTTGTTTACATTGTTGCACATGTGTGAAAGCTATTACAGATATGTCAAATGAATGAATCCACTTTCAAATGAATGTTATAATGTGTTATGAATATTGATGTGATTCAGTCACAGTGTGACATCAGATGTATATAGTACGCAGCATTAATTTATATGTATTTGTATTGTCAGGTGATGTTTTTACAAAGGGACCAAACATCGACATTAGAACACCTGTATGTTTATTGGGTGTTCATGGCTGATCACACAGGCATTCTTGAGGTGATATTGTTTTGTATTTGCACAACATTCCACGGTGATTGCATAATCAGTTTCTAGTTCACGTACTAGAACACAAGGCTGATAAAAATAACCATCTATTAGCTTAGAATCTGCAGCAAATAATGGAGAAACCACCAATCAAAAGCAAATGGGTTACTTTGTGTGATTTCTCTGATATAGATGCTAGTGTTAATATCATATACTGCCAATTCAGCAGTTTTTTTAAATTTCTGGCCTTGTAGGCTTGCAGGTTCATTTTGTTCAAGGCAATTGCTAATGTGATTTTGCTGGAATGTTGCGAACAGTGGTATAAAACCAAAGTTGAGCACTCACCATGTTCTCTTAGATTTCATTTTGGTCTTTGCTTTGTTGGTCAGGGTGCTGTTGTACAAAACCAGCTTAGCGCTAAGACTACTTTAAGTCTGTGTTAAGGTGTGGGAGTTATGGTCACATTAGCACTAATATCGCACTAATATCATCCTGTTGAATTTGTTACTTTGTCTGTGCTAAACTTTTTACCCACTGGGGCTTGTGTGGTAGTCTAGTGGTTAAAGCATTCCCTCGTCACACTGAAGACTCAGTTCAGTTCCCCACATGGGTACAAATGTGAAGCCCATTTCTGGTGTTCCCGGCACTGATATTGCTGGAATGTTGCTGAAAGTGGAATCAGTCAAAACTCATTCATTCTTTTTTTGAATTACTGTAAACATCACTTCTTTGGATTAGTTGTACGGAATATGTTAGGTTTATTCAGTTTCTCTTGAAATGAAAACTTGTCAGTCTTCAGCAAGATGAACTGCTGTATGCCCACCACAACACCTACTGCCACCGCAGCAGCAAGAACCACCATGGGATACAGTACATCGATAGAATCAAAAATAGTTTGAAATCAAAATTACATTGCCAAGTTAACACTGTCCATAATTTGCCTGATTAATGTCTAATTACATTGTGTATTCACATTAGGGCTGTGTATCGGGAACAAAATTGTATTGCATTATATTGCAACATAGGTGTCCATATTGCGATACGTATTGCAATATATTGGGATCTTAAGTGTTTGACACACTAGTCGTGAGTCGCACTAGTGTATGTCAATCCTATTTTGTACATTAGAAGTCCCTAAACATATATGTTATGGTTCTGATAACAGTAATCTCAAAATTATTTTGGATAGTAATGGATACTATTTATAGTTACAGGATGCAGTTTTGTCATTAAATAACGAAGGGAAACACATGTTGTGAACAAAAATATGTGTAGTTCAAAACCATAAAGATGATCACAAATCTTCTTGTATGTTCTTTACCCAATACATGGCTTCTCAGAAAAAGATATTGCAATACGTATCATGTATAAAACATATTGTGATATACTGGTATACCCTTATTCAGATTATGATCAGCTTTACATGGCTGTGTTTTGAAGTTGCTGTCTTGAATCTCAGTATAAAATCACCCATCCTTACATACCAACGTACATGGTCCACAGGTGTTCTATGTGGTCCATAGGTGTTGTGCATGATCCATCGATTGGGTGCTGAATTGGTTGACATGTCATTCCATAGATCGAGGGCAATGCTGTTGATCATTCGATTGTCTGGTCCATACTTGATTATTTACAGACCGCCACCGTATAGCTGGACTGTTGCTGAGTGCTGTGCAAAATACCTCACTCACTCACCAATAGATGTCCAGAAATGGTCCATGGGTGTCCAATTTGTCCATATATACAATGTTCTCTCATTGAAATATATTCCTTTAACTACCTGTGTTATGTTTTCATTATTTATACATTTAAGTTTCAACAAGTATGACTATATAATTTTCACCTTGACTACCAGATAGCCCAACTGTTATGTTTGAGAAACATTTGAGGGATTTGAAATAACCTTATTAATTATATGTATGTAATCATTTACTTTTTGAATTTTGTTTTTTGACAAGCATTCAGTTGTTAACAGAAAATGATTATGTAAAAGTCTTTGTAATGTGAATTTTCCTTAAAAACTTAAAGTGTAAGTAAAGGAAATGTGTTCTTAATACATTTGCCGAAGCTGACCCAAACATCTCATTGTGTCAGGCCATGGTATGTTAAAGGTTCATTATGTCAGAGTTATTCTTAATATGTTTTCTAAATTATCTGAGTTCAGGGTTTAATAATCCTCATTAATTAGAACAATTAAATTAACCATAATATACTCTCAAAGAAAATTGTGCCATCTGGCCATTTTTCATAAGACCAAAACAAGACTGTAAATGTTGGTCTTTTCTATTGATCTCTGATCCTTTCAACTATTTGGACGTGACATTTAAGTATACATTTGATAATATAATGATATTATACAATAATATGGTGTTTGTGTGATGTTTCACATCAGTGCATGAGTTCTTACCAATATTCTCATGCCAATAGCTAACTATAATTGAAGTAAGAATTCTCAATTCTTTGATATTACATTAGCTGAGTTGCCGTGGTAGCCTACATGTTCCTGTGATGTACTTGGTTGATGTATAGTACAGTTGCCGTCCTTGTCCAAGAACTGTACTAGAGCCATGTGATTTGTGTAACATTCCACTCTATATCTTTACAGCTACTGCTTGCAGTATTTTCCAAGCAATTGTGATTTAATGCCGTGTGTACTAATACACACTCAGTTAACAGAATTTAGTGTTCCAACATTCACCCAATAATATCCTACTCAAATGAATTCCACAATATTCTTTCTTTTAACTGTTTTAACATTTCATAGCATATCACCCGATTGTTAGATCCATGTGCATGATGTTGATCACTGGATTGTCTGGTCCTGACAGTTATTTACAGATCGGCACCACATAGATGGAATATTGCTGAGTTTGGTGATAAACAACAACGAAATGTAACCCAGTTCCTTCATATGGCCATATGTAATCTTTAACTGGATTGTATATTGACTATTATCATATGTAAAAATGGTGAAACTTGGGTGTTCCTTAACTTCTATTGATGAGTATATAAAAAGTCTGCAGTATAATGTTCCTCTATGAGTGGTCTGGATGACTGTCAGATTTAGACCTAGAATCAATGAGCATTTTGTCTAATCAACACAGACCACACTTTTGATTATTCAGATAACCTTATGCCACAGTTTTTTTACAATTATTCCTCAGAACCTGATATGTCATTAAATGGAACACAACTTTAAGATCGAACACTAAAACCACTGATTCTATTCTATGTCATATACACTGTATGTTCACCTTGTATCTTGTCAAGCATTTATGCAGCATTTATTTCAGAAATCATTTGTCATGTGCATCTCATCCCTCCATCAGAGACAACCTGCAGGTTTAATTGTAACATCTCTATAATGAGGGGAGTCGGTCACTTTTTATGTAAGTTTTTAGATTTTTGTGTGTGTATGTCCTAATCCATATCCAGTGTGAATGTGCCTCTCTGTGAAGCTGGCACCCACCACCAACTGTGCACACTCCAGTATTGTCCTTGTGTCAGGTGGCCCAGCAGGTAAGCTGTCTCAGTCTGTGGTACGGTTCATTGGTCAACTCTAGCAACCATTGTTATATGTTTGTGGAACCCTTACTACCTACTTATGTCATAGGAAATAAAGAGGAACATATCAACATTTCTTCTGGTTTTATATGTTTGTTTCTTTGGGAAATGTCCTATCATTCATTGGAGGTGGTGAGGTTGCCTAATGGTTAAAGCGTTCGCTTGTCACAATTTTAAGGCCTGGGTTTGATTCCCTACATTGGTACAATGTATGAAGTCCACTTCAGGACTCTCAGCCATGATACTGCTTGACTATTGCAAAAGGAGGTGTGAAACATCAATCAATCAATTGATCATGGGTCATTTGGTCACAAAACATGAATTTTGCTTTGAGATAAAAGGACAAAATTGCCTTTCTGGAGAATATGGACCAGAAATGGTTCCCAGCAGCCAGTGCTTGTGGCATGAAGGGTCCATATGAATTGGATGGTCTGACGTCATCATGCCCTGATCACTGCCCACAATATCGATCACTCTGTTGTTTGTTCCAGACCTGACCAGGTTGTTTTTATTTAGCAGAAATATTGCTGAGTACTGCAATAAAAAAGACAACACTATATATGTACTGTACAATACAGTTCAATTAAAATCATGTGGTGGCATCTGTCATGTAATACTGACAGTCATCAGAGTTGGTGGAAAAGGTTAATCCTTCTTTTAAAAATCAGGACCAGTGAAGGTCTGTGATAGAACTGATCCTCAGTAGACCCTTCTTGTAAGAGGCGACCAGTGTGAGGCTTGCTGACTTGGTTGACAGTATCCCGGGTGTGGAGATCGATGCTCATGATGTTGATGACTGGATTATCTGATCCAGACCCCTTTATTTACAGACCACTGCCTGATAGGCGGAATATTGCTGGGGTCAGCATTAAACAACGAACAAACTTTGAAACAGAGGTGTCAGGAAAACTCGGGGACGGCTCAGACACTGCTCAACAGAGGTAGCAGCTACCATTCTAATCCTCGTCTGTCCAGCAGGTGCTTGTAGAAAGCCAGTGAGGTTCATGCAGCGTTTAACATTCCCGCCTGCCCGACCGTCCGGAACAGTCTGATTTCACATCGGACGATCAGATTTTCAAGAGCAGCCTGTCCGGTGGTGTGGTATATATTTTTACCCCTAACAGCTCTGAAGGTTGTTATTGTGTTTCAGCAGCATCTAGCTGCAGAGGATGATGTCCAGGTTCCTGCTGCTGAGAAAAACGACAGTGACTATGACAACTCAGACTATTATTTAGACCTCTGATCTTGATTGGGAGACAGTGCGGACAGGCAGGTTTGTATCCGGACTGGTCATTTTTTAAGGTTACCAGTCTGGCTGTCTGTCGTGGAATTTGGGAGTTTTAAACACTGGCTCATGTAACAACTTCACTAAATTTCACTAAATTTCACTTGCATATCGTAGCCACACTTCCAAAGTATTTACTTCATAGGATGTCTAAGCGATGGTTAGACCTTATCTTTTCCTCTTTCCTACGGGAACAAGTCAGAATGGGTGGGTGAATACATGTTATATTGCTTAACTACTAACCATAGTTGGGTCAGTGGGGAAGCCAGTTAGGAAAGCTTCGATTGTCATGCTGAAAACCAAGGTACGATTCCCACATTGGTACAGTGTGTGAAGCCATTTTATTGTGTCCCCTGCCCCTATGGAATATTGCTAAAACGTGGTAAAACTAAACTCACTCATTCACTCAATCTGATCACAACCACAATGACCTACATAGCCGGAAGTGAAGTCACAATTGGAGATCAGCAACATTTTTATGGATATACAACTTTGCTATAATGTGGGGCGCCGTTTCGGCATTGATTGATTGACAAAAACATTAGAATCTAAGTCGAAATGTCGCCTTCACAGAATAAAATAAGTTGTATGTCCATAAAAATTGTCATCATTCTTCATCAGCTCAACTTATCAACGCCTTTCAAAAAAGTCACAGTTAGACGTAATAATATCGACAGCGACGTAAAACACGAACAGAAATGTAACTGAGCACTCTCCTACCCAGAGTTCCATGCAGTGATGTTATGCTATGTCATCGCTGCGTCGGAGTGTGGTAATTGAGTGGCGTCATATACTAATAGACCGGAAGTTAGTGACATCATAGTGTTCACATGGGGCAGAGATCCAGAAAGATCAGGCCAGAATAAACATCAAGCTCAAGGCCTTTACCCATCTTGTGACAAGAGATAATCATCCTGCAACATAACAGTACTAATGTGATAATTTTAGAGAAGGGATCATATATTAGTCCACACAATGATTGGTATTAATGTGGTTGTACCCAAAATAACGTCAAGTCATGCTGTAATAGACGCAATATTCATATTTACAACGACGGCTGTTTTATATTATCATCTTTTTGACCCGTGAAGCTCCGGGTTAAAACTGGAATCGTGGTTGACACATGTCATCGTATCCCAATTACGTAGATCGATGCCCACTGTTGATCACTGGATTTTCTGGTCCAGACTCGAATATTTACAGACCGCCGTCATATAGCTGGAATATTGTTAAATGCGGCGTTAAACAATAAACAAACAAAATATTATCTGTATCACTATCTGATTGTTATAATCTGTATTTGAAGGGCAGTTGAAGCAGTGACAAACTGTGATTGTGAAATTTTCATTGCACCGAAATAACCGGCAGCAGGGATAGGTAAAGCTTAGATTCAACCAACAAAATTAAAACAGTCATCAAATATCCATGACTTAAAATATACATTGCTGATTGTGAAAAAGAATAAACAAAATTAAAAGCGTACAAGCACAATTAAAAGTGCAGTATTTGGTACTTAGATGTACTTCGCCCGAAAGGAAGTATCCGGGAGACCGAACCCAGTCAGAGCGGGCGGGGGAGCATTCAAGTGTAACGAAGACTTTATTTGACCGGTTTATCTGCCGATCCCCCTAGGCTCTTTGTTTATGGGGTATAGCCTGATAGGTGTTACGTTCAAATTGCGTGTGGTCAGTGATTGAAGCCGTGTAGGGGCACTTTCCCAGCCTGCTTGAAATATGAAACCCTGAATAAAAACTTTCCTCACTCATAGGCTCATTTCTATGAAAACACACCTCGTCTGGCCACCTGGCTGACATGGTGGGAAAGTCAAATCGGAATTTCAAAATGAAAAATATATTTTTAAAATGTGTGTTTTGTAGACTCTCTGCAACCATTTTGGTTGTGAGTCTTCATAACATACCACTGTCTTCATATCAATGTTTGATATTTTTCAAACATTTTTACACATTGTGTCATAACATCGCGTTATAACGTCATAATGATAAAACCTCTGTCACAATAGCATTCATTCTCTTCCCACAGAGGTTACTCCTATCACATCTTCCTACGTAACCTCTGTTCTAATACGGCCCTTTCATGGTGCGAGTGTTCAAGAATCGCGATTGCCAGTGCAATCAGCGGCGTTGTTTCAGGAGTGATCATTGCAAGATCTCGGTAATTTCCGAATGCATAGGGAAAATCTGCCACTACCAGTTTTTATAAGCTATTTTATGAAACTCGTGAATGGTATCGGTATCTAACTCGCTTTCGCTCGTTAGATACCAAACCATTCACTCTTCATAAATATGGTATTACATAGGACATAGTATAGTTTAGTATTCTCTATATATTACTATTGACTCAGTGTCAGCCGGAAAAGGTAAGTCATTTTTGTGATATTTCATGAAATGTAATTGTATACTGCATTACTTTGTATCAAAACACAGCTTCGACAAGGCAGGGAGGGAACATCCCATTAGCGTTTAGGTTTGGACCTCGGTCTTTAAGTAGTATTCGCTGTCTCATTGCACGATAAGAAATACGTCACCAGGTCAGAGAACCACTTCGATTCAATACGTGCGCTCAGTTTGTTACCAGACAACAGCAATGGACTCATTTCACTGACCTAAAGGAATATCAAACGTGACACCTAACACCGTGTTGGAAAACCCTCTACAAAATGTATGTCAAGGGGAGGCGTGATCCGTCGAAACTGTTGTTCGATAACTGTGACCTGGTGACGCTCAACTGTTTGGTTACTTTATGGTGTAGTACGTTGTCACTTCAACGTGTGTCTACACTGACTGTCGGTTTATGCAAGAACACGTTTATCACTTCTGTCAGCTCAGTGGCCCCCATTTTCAAACCCACATGCAGGTTATTTCAGTCGTTTTGTCAATGCATGCATGGCTCTCCCACTGTATTCAGTCCGTACTGCATGGTATCCTATTTAACAACTACGGTTTATTCTATCCCCGTGTATAGTGTTTTCTAGGATGCTTCGGTGAAAGATCAGATTTGTTTTCTGCCTTAGATTAATCGTGATTATCCTTAGGGAGTACTAGTATTAAATTTAGCGTATGAGAAGTAAATACAGTTCGCTCTACCACCACGTTTAGGTTAATAAACCACACTTTCACCTGAACTATTGTAACGTAATTTAAGCATTCTGCTACACGCGTGAAATCAGTAAACTGACGAGCTTGTTACACATTTTACACACAACTAAATGAAAATCCTTCCTCACATGACGCCACTGCAGGGCCCTGGCGACAGAGTTACCTAACCTGTCTGCGGTTTCTTTAGGGGTGCGAGAGTAAAGCAGGCGGCTTTTTGGCGACTTTTAATCACTCCGTATTAAATAAGATCAACCATAAGTCTTTCATATGTAATAGTTAAAAGAGTACAAAAGAATGTGAGTTTATTCATTCTTTAACTGCAATTGTTGAGGGCGAAAGTGAGTTTTATTACATTATACATGACATTAGGGCGAACTGTATTTACTCTAAGATGCTTCGGTGAAAGATCAAAGGCGCCGACAGTACTTTACCGAAAGGCAAAGTGCACTTTTTTGCATTACGTCACAATGTATTGGCGTCACTGCGCCATTCTAGTCTGCCTCCTAAATGTAACCACGATATCCGAATTCACGATGTATATCAGTTGTAATCGTCTCATACACAGAGAACACTAAACTATGTCCCGTGTAATACCATTTCTATGAAACGAGTGAATGGTTTATACCATTCACACGGGACATAGTTTAGTGTTTTAGTGTTTTATTCATTATTCACCCAACATTAGCAAAATAACATCGAGCAAAGAACTTCTTTCCTAAAAATTCAAAGACTCTTAGCTTTCCGTCTAAAACTATTGTGACAGACATCTGTGCGGCCCTTAAACCCCGACAGGTCTTAAGTCCCGAATGAACATGAATAATCATTAGTGGGCGGGACTTATGTGCTACGTCACATATATGCAACAATGGTTTCTGTTGAACTAAGGATAGAATACATGTCTCAATGACAGGCCTCTTTGCGTTATGCAATGTCTCAACCACAAGATGCATACGAGATATGTGTAAGTATTTAGTATATGTGCCGTTTATTCAATATGATGTGCTTTTGATTTTTTTAGACGCAGCTTCCTACAGGTAGCATTGGCTGAGCTGAAGCGATTTCCAAAGCCATCTCGAAAACATCCACTGGCTGACATTAGACTATGCCATGTCTCAGCCCAGTCCTAACTTTTCATTGCAATCCTTCCATACACAGTAAAATATATTGTCAGCCGACATAATACTTATGCGATGCATATTGCCACACCTAATTAGGCTATTTCCGCGCATGTCAAAAGTGGGTCAACTCTGATAGTGCACTGATGTAAGGCAGGTTACCCAGGCCGAAGCAATGCTAGTCACGCTATGTGCTAGTTCACATTTTGAAAAATAAAAGGAAATATATATATCCCCAATTTTTCCTAGAATGACAACTCATTCTTCTGCAATTTTGGTCTTGTATCTGAAGTGGACAGATAAATTCTTTTAAAGTGTAATAGTTTCTGGTATGAAGCCAAATTAAATATAAAGCTTAAAAAATAACCACTATACCAAAACCTTCACCAGTTAATATGAGTGCAAGATGCCAGTTCTCCCTAGAATACCATTGTGTAGAGGTTGTTGTTATAGACAGCACACATATTAACTCTTAAATGTCATTTATATTTCTTTCATAACTAGAAATCACTTAAATATCAACAATTTCGTAGTATTTATGGAATTATTTTTATCCCTTCTTGACAATCTTGGTAATCCCTGATCACTTGGAGCCTATACAGCCTTCTGTAGACCAAATATTTCATTCACTCTCTCTCCCATTTCAGTCACCACTTTCCGCACTCTCGGCGCTTCATGGCGAACAGTCAGTGGGCAGATGACAGGTTGTGGCAGCTGCTCAGGGGAGCTCCATCCAGCCCCAGGCACCTTTAGAGACTGGTAGGACATGAAAAGCATCTTCATTTTGCCCTACCTTTTCAGAAAAGGACCAATCGGAACTTAAGACCCTGTTTGAGTTTAAATATTTAAATATTTTAACTCTGAAAAGGTCTTCAGTCCCGGTTGAAGTCTTGCCCCCTACCTGGCCCCTCATGGTTGATTGTGGCTGGTGCAGACCATTCCCCTGATCACTTGGAGCCTGTACAGACTTCTTTAGACCAAATATTTCATTCACTCTCGCTCTTTTCAGTCACCACTTTCCGCACTCTTGGCGCTTCATGGCGAACAGTCAGCGGGCAGATGACAGGTGGTGGCAGCTGCTCAGGGGAGATCCATCCAGCCCCAGGCACCCCAAGAGACTGGTAGGACATGAAAAGCATCTTCATTTTCCCCTACCTTTTCAGAAAAGGACCAGTCGGAACTTAAGACCCTGTTTGAGTTTAAATATTTAAATATTTTAACTCTGAAAAGGTCTTCAGTCTCGGTTGAAGTCTTGCCCCCTACCTGGCCCCTCATGGTTGATTGTGGCTGGTGCAGACCATTCCCCTGATCACTTGGAGCCTGTACAGACCTCTGTAGACCAAATATTCCATTCACTCTCTCTCTCTTTTCAGTCACCACTTTCCGCACTCTCGGCGCTTCATGGCGAACAGTCAGCGGGCAGATGACAGGTGGTGGCAGCTGCTCAGGGGAGATCCATCCAGCCCCAGGCACCCCAAGAGACTGGTAGGACATGAAAAGCATCTTCATTTTGCCCTACCTTTTCAGAAAAGGACCAGTCGGAACTTAAGACCCTGTCGGAGCTTAAGACCTCGTCTACCAGGTCTTAAGCTCCAACAAGGTCTTAAGCTCCGGTTGAAGTCTTGCCCCCTACCTGGCCCCTCATGGTTGATTGTGGCTGGTGCAGACCATTCCCCTGATCACTTGGAGCCTGTACAGACCTCTGTAGACCAAATATTTCATTCACTCTCGCTCTTTTCAGTCACCACTTTCCCACTCTCGGCGCTTCATGGCGAACAGTCAGCGGGCAGATGACAGGTGGTGGCAGCTGCTCAGGGGAGATCCATCCAGCCCCAGGCACCCCAAGAGACTGGTAGGAAATGAAACGCATCTTCTTTTTGCTGGGCCTGTTCTTGAAATGCATTGTGTACAGCCTTCAGTGCTGACCGAATCATCTGACATTTGTGATTTGATGATTTTGTGTAAGAATTTTGTGTTCTTGAAATTTTGTATCCATGCAGTAATTACAACTAATTTCTAATATTTAGTTGTTTCTTTTCTAGTCTGATGACTTCTGCAGAATGTGTGGAGAGAAGTTTTTAAGCATGCTGAGTCAAAAAAGAAATATTCTTTCTTTAGGGCACTATGAAAGAACAAGAGATGGTAAGGTGATTAAATTGTTATTATTTCATCGCTGAGAACTGAGTACTCCATACACTGACAGTGCCACAATCAGTTCCATTAGGCTACACCTCCTTTCCAAAACATGGGTATACAGAATGTCAAGTCACAATATGGAGGTTGAGAATGGAGACTGGCTGCCTGCATATGATTTCAAATGGTTCGTGAGGACAGTTGACCTCTTAACATCTCAGCCCTGGTTCGTGTAGCCAGCAGAAATCTGTCACGTAGGTGACATAGGATGATCTGACGGTCTTCTGCTTGTGTCGTCACACATGGACAACCTGACCTTTTGCAATCAGAAGCGGTGCCAGTTTTTTTGTAGATGACCTCTCCAGTCATACACAGTACGATATCTGCATCCCATTGCTCTTGCGACGTCAATAACTGATCTTCTCGCTTTTCACATGCCAACGGCACATTCATGTTGCACAGTCGTGCCATTTAAAATATCGTTAGAACTGTGGTTTAAAGGTGTTTTTTATCCCCCCGTCATGTAATGTGGGGGATATAGTTGACGCCTCGTCTGTCCGTCCATCCGTAATCATTTTGTTTCCGAAACATAACTCAGAAACCATTCAATATTTTTAGACCAAACTTGATAGATATGGTAATCTCAGCCAACGGTTGTGCCTTTTTCTATTTACAGATTTTTGGCATTTATTTATTTTTTTTAACGTGGAACATTTTGGTGTTAGTTTTATGATTGGGTGGGCTTCGTTTCCGGAGCAGAACTCAAAAACCCTGCGGTATTTTTCTGCAAAACTTGGTAGATATATCAGTCAGAACCTGAAGTGGTGCCTTTTGCCATGTACAGGATCTTGTGATGTATTATTTTCTCGGTTTCCATGGAAACGTTTCAGACTTAGTCTTGAAATGGGGGGATGGTATTCGTTTCCGGAGCAGAACTGAAAAACTGTTCAGTGTTTTTTCTGCAAAACTTGGTAGATATATCAATCAGAACCTATAGTGGTGCCTTTTGCTATGTATAGGATCTTGTGATCATGGAAACACTTTGGACCTTGCCTGAAAAGTGAAAGGTGTGTTTTATTTCCAGAGCAGAACTCTCAAACTTCTCTCAAAATGGAGGGGTGGGCTTTGTTCCCAGGGTTCAACTCGAAAACCATTTCATATCTTTCAACAGATCTTGACACATATATGATACAGATCTTGAAATGGTGACTTTGCTGATTACAGATATAATTTATACTTTTAACCTTAAGTGAGGTATGATACGATACGATACGATACGATACGATACGATACGATACGATATATGATATGATATGATATGATATGATATGATATGATATATGACATGACATGACATGATATGATATGACATGATATAGGATATTTATATAGCACACATATCCACACATTAGTACATGCTCAAGGCACTGGTATTGTTTCCCTCGATCACTGGATGTCAATCTGAACAGCACACTGGGACACATAGTCACAGTACTTAGTCCAAGTTCACTGCATGTTGCTGTACTGGAGTTTGCCAGTATCCATTTGGCCACCATCTGGTCATATGCCAACGGATTTGTGGGTTGTGCACTGTACATTAGAGGTCTGCAACACAAATAGTCTGCACACAAAGTTGACTTCAAGGTTCTTTACACCCGATCACAGTTGGGCTCGATCCTGACACCTCAACCTCGCTGGGTCACTAGCCTGGCACCTTAGCCAGCTCACCTACCATACCCCCTGTAACTATTCTTTTAAATATTTGGGGGCCAAGGGAATATGTCAGCTTCTGATGACCCTTGTTTCATTGTAGTTGTGACATGATGCTGATTACCACTTTTCCAAGATATAAAACATCAATAATTTGGAAGAATAACAAGTGTATAGGTTAGATGTAAAGTATTTTTATAGTCCTCCTTTTTGGAAGCAATGATATTTGAATCCAGCAATCCTGCAGGACAAACGGACTTTTTCTGTAGGCTGGTGCATTGGATCATAGACACATTTTGGTCAGTGTCCAACACTGTAAGTAGTGCAGCAGCATCAACATGCACATGCTATGTAAGTTAAGGCTTGCTAAACTTATTTGGAGTGCAGAAGTCAACAGTAATCATCATGCTCATGTATTTTTGTACTAAGGTTTGGAATGTAGAAATCATGTTTAATTTGGAACACATTTTTCAGCCAGGACTATCATGGACATATATGATTAATAGTCATTCTTCTTTAGTCAACACATTATATAGGTTGAGATAGAAAAATGTTATCACTAAATATACTGCCAGTGCCCTGTTGCCAATACCTGTGCATTGTAAGGAAGTCTGTCTTCTTCATGCACTAGGCTGTTGTGTTTGGGAGTTTGAATCAAACTTGGTGCTGGTGTGTTCAACACCCTTGTTTTTTGCTGTTTTTGACAATGTTTCTTTTCACTCAAACTCAACGAATATTGAATTATATTTAAAGTGACCATTAAGCGCACAAAAACTTACATTTATCTAAGAGTATAAATGACTTCACCATGATTCAGTTTATGTATATATATGACTATCAAATTCTGTGATGTTCCCACTTTCTTTTTTTTTTTTTGTTGTTGTTGTATATAATGAACAATATACAATTAAGGAAGAGTCAGTTTTTGAATAGTATGTCCTTGTACCTAAAATGTATTTTTTCACATCCATAGCTAAGCCAGTCATGGTACATGAACATGTCAATAAATATGGATTAGTATCTGTGGCTTTTGCACTGAATGTGTTTCTCTATTCTTGTTCATTTTCACTAAATTTTATAACATTATTAACATTAATCACATAATGTGAGATAAAAAAAAGAATGGTAAGCATGACATTATGTATTACTATACCTCTCCATATAGCTTAGATATTGTTGAGTGTGGCATTTGATAACAACAACAAAAAATATACAAAAACATGTGAAATACAATTGATCTTAATGATTGATATTGATACATTTCAGGCACAACCTGCAAGAAAGAAAAGTAAGGAAGTCGCAGTGGCTGATCCGTCTAGACAGCTGACTTTGTGTGCTGGCGATTAGGGTGCAGGTTCAAGTCCCAGGTGGGACTCAACCAAAAAAGTAGTAGAATTTGTACTTTACTAAGAAAGTGTAATCCCAAATATGACATACATTACATCTGATCACTTCCTAAATGGCAGTGTAATCACAATCAGTTATGCCTTGATATGGGAACAATAAGTCAAACTCAATATTCCCTATCTCAGGGAAAGGTAGTTGACAAATATCAAATAAAATATGTGTGATCTGATATGAGATATCAAATGTGATTTTTATGGTCATATCTAAAGTTTTAGTCACAGATGCAGAAGCATCTTCCTGATGCCTGATATAAAGGAAATTGTTGTTGATGTAATTATTACTGAGACAGATACACAGAAAAGATGTATTTGACTTGCACGTTTCCACTGGTGAGGCGGTATATGCTCAGCTTTCTGTGAACCCTTAGTACCAATACTATATGCCATAGTAACAATCAGACAATTCCCTCGGCTCTGTAGTGGCATGGCTAATGACATATTTGTCATTTTTCCATTCAGAGAATAAATGTATTTGACAGTTCAAAGGCTTCTGACAGATTTTAGCCGTAATTGTCCAATAAGACATTTTTATGTTTGATGTTAAATTCATTATATTTTTCTCATATTTTCCTCCCTTCAGGTTATCATGACATTAAAACCAAATGTTTTTATTAATGATTAACTTCATATGTTCACAGGTTGTTCACCATTCATCCCATGTTGGGTTGATCGCCTAGACCAGATCAACAATTTGCAGACAGCTTGGAATTCAGTTGATGTCTACTCTTGCTCTCAAGTGAAGCATTATGAACTGAGTGCAGCGGCACTGTTGAATTTCTAGATTTAGCATTTAGTTAGGGTAATTCATGCACCCACTTGCCATTGATTTTAAAGGCATGTGACGAATAAAAATGTTAAAAATCTGTCAAAAATAGAAGTCTTGAGCAAGTACATTGAAAAGTTAATGACAAGTTTGAAATGCAATTTGGTATCATCAGCCCAGAGAATGTGTCCAAATTCCGTAATCTGTAAATTTTAAAGGCGTTAATTCAATATATTGTTAAGGTGATGTGACAAATAAGATTGTTCAAAATTTCTCAAAATTTGAACTATTGACTAGGTAGAATCACAACTTCTTAACAAGTATGAAATGCTCTTTACTGTAATAAGCTTAGAGAACATCTTCAAAATTCCATAAACTGTAGGTGTTAAGGGCAATGTTCCATTTCTGGTCAAGGGTGTATGACAAATAGAAATAGTTAAAAACCTCGGAAAGTAAGAACTTTTGACCCAGTACATTCAGAAATTGACCACAAGTTTGGAATGTAATTTACTATCATCTGTACAAAGGAAATATTGAAACTCCATAAACTGTAGGGTTTGCATGCTTTATTCCAAGTGCATGGGACTAATGATTCATGTATAATGTAGAGTCAATTAAAAAGAAAGGTACAGCATCATTAAGGATGGGTATCCCAGAAACTACAAGTAATTCCAGTTACTTGTATTATTTATTTCACCAGATTATTTATGTCACCATGACATACAGTATCACTGTCACAGTTCTTAGGTACTGATTGCTGCAGTTGTATGAACCACCAGTGGCTACCACATCAGTACCTAATGTAAACACCCCTTGTACAGACATCCTCTGTCAGTTTTCTCCTCATATTGACAATCAGTCATCAAATCAGCAGGATTAGAATGTGCTCCATATTTTGTTTCTGTTGGCCTTTTTGTGACAGGTAGCTTCCTATCATGAGTTCATAACAAAATACCAGATTATTTTATAGCCCTGGGGCTTGTTTTATAGTGGTAGCTAAGCTCTTGCAAATACAAAGGGTATAATGTTCAGTGTCATAGAATTGTAAATACCATATACTGACACATTCATTGTTGGTTAGCCAATGGCATTACTTGTTTGTTGGATTCTTTTCGACAGGTATGTGTCTATACCAACTTAATGACTTTAGTACTACATATCATTATGTTTAACATGGTCTTCTTCAAGTCTACTACTTGGGAAGATATGCAGCACTGTTTTGTTTTGTAATAAAACACCTTCAACAAAATTGATTTCTTTTGTCATTTTATGGGAAAATGTGACAATGGTTATGTTTTACCTGGCCAGCTGACGCTCTACAACATTTCTGAATACACAGACAAGTAACACCATGATTTGGACAGAAAATGTCCACTGTGACATGTTCACCAAGAACATGATTCAGCTGTCAGTGTTCAGCTGCATTTATAGGATGCCACAGATATTACCTCAATGCAAATATTTACAGTTGATATCCTCGATTGTGATGTGACTGGTATGATATGAGGCATCATAAACAACTATACCTCTCATTTTACACTTTATTCACATTTTCAAACATGTAAACTTCTGATGTCTTAAGAGTCACATGTGCATGTGGTACCTCTTGTAAAATGTACTAAAGGTGTCCTTAAAAACGTGCTTCTCATGATGTATAAGCACACCTATATTTCAAGTTTATTATTAAAGAACATGACACATAACCCAAGCATTGATCACCAAACACCAAATTCAGCTCCAACACTGGGAAAGTCTGCAAACAACCCACCACACTGCTGAAAGTGTGTGTATGGTTTTACTTCACTTTTAGCAATATTCCAGCAATATCACGATGGGGGACACTGGACTTGGGTCTCATGTTGATCAAACACTTTATAACCACCCACGCTAAAGGAGTAGAATTCATGCTCTCAAATTTTCTTCAGGTACATGCTCACCCATACTGCTTAGTGGAAACAAAACAGGCTCAGTGCTGAGGAAAATGTATATACTTTATATATTCTTTGGTTTTATGAATTTCCTGGAATCACTGACTGATTATATAAACTGTAATTATGACTTGACAGCAACAACACTCAATTTCCATGTCAAACTCTTTCATACAACGATACATAACTGATACAGTTTCATGAATGTACAGTGGTAAACATGTACAAGGAGTGCTTTCATTGATTTTGTCCATGCCAACCCTGGGGGTCACTTGGTAGACTTACTTTGGAGTTTGGTGTCATAAAGAACATCATCACCCCGCCCCAGCGGTAAATTATCAACGGTACCTTACATAATTACGATCGATTTCTTAACAAACATTGGGACATGTCTTTATTTTCCGTAGTATTGAAATGGTAGTTAGGTTGAAATACACTCTCATTGCACGCTTATCAACTTAACACGACTGAGCAGAAGTAAACCGAATGCTGTTCAACTGAGAAGTTGTGCGTAAGAAAGACGTACGACCTGGTCACATAAGCTCCGCCCACTAATGATTATTCATGTTCAGTCGGGACTTAAGACCTGTCGGGGTTTAAGGGCTCTACATACGCAGACGTATTAGCATTGTGACCTCATAATTGTAAATCACTTTGACGTCATACGTAAGGACATCATGCGATGTTATTACACAATATTTAATAAGTATGTAAAATTATCAAACAGTGATATCTTCAACGGGTGAATAATAAATAGAAGATATTTTGTTAATGTTGTCAAATAACATGTATACATGTATGTCATCGAGTGGTCTGACAAATTTGTCAGATAAGCTTTGTAAGCTTTGTACATAAGCTTTGTCAGACCATGAGATGAAATATACATGTTATTTGACAACATTAACAAAATATTCTATTTATGATATTTTCATCATTGTTTGTGAATGATCGAGATATCGAGTAAGTCTGCAAAAGTGGTATTCTACTCAGTGAAATAACATGTTATTCTACTCAGTGAAATAACATGTTATTCTACTCAGTGAAATAACATGTTATTCTACTCAGTGAAATAACATGTTATTCTACTCAGTGAAATAACATGTTATTCTACTCATTTTTATTTTCATCAGTATTTACAGTATTTCACTCTTAAAAATATAATAAAGTCTCCTTCGCACCCGTTTCTTGGTCTGCAGTTGCCTCACTTGGCTTGCACCGGTGGACACATTACGTTTGTGCTTTTCAAAGCCAGTCGACAGATATACTGTGAGACGAACATAAGATAATGCCGACCTGTCATTTGAACCCGTTTATCTGAATAGCGGTGTAGTTCATTTGACCATTAGAAGGGTTGCAAAGCAAAACAACCCTAGTTTTGGAATCTATTGAAGCAAAGGCGTTTCGGTATCTGACGATCGGATGATCCCCAAAATGTAACAGCAAATGAACAAAATGATTATTTTGTATGCGCGGTACAAAGCAAAATGACCTTAGTCAGCGAAGTTTCATGCCAAAATAGCCAAGGTTACATGCAACGTAAAACACAACTTTGCAGATTCTGGTACCTTTCGGTATGCACTTATCGAAACAAATCATAAAAAAATTACATTTCAATCTATAAAGTTGAAAAAACGCGATGACAAAAAGCCCGCGAAATCGGAGTTCAAACGTTCACTAAATTTCCCCCCAGCGCTGGGGGAAAAACTGGTTTCAACAGCTGTGCTGCGCAGCGTCCATAACGCATGCGCAGTGAATAGGTTCGCGGAGCTTGAAACAGTATGCATGCCCAGCGTCTGTGGTCGTGAGCAGTAGTCTAATCTTGGTTGTGTACACAAACAAGTAAATAAACTACTCGTTACGTGAAAAAAAATTTGTTGATTATGGTAAGCAGTCTTTGTCACAGAGAAAGCTCAGTATCTGGTTTATTCACTCCTATATGTCTGCCTGCCTGTCTGTTAAAGACAACATGCAGTACACAGCGTCAATCATTGACCACGTGCAATTTGAACTTAACACCTATCAGACTATACGACATAAAGAAAATAAATTGATTTATGACTCGTGCACCCGAGTCCCATCTCTGCCACATTATGTAATTAGGCAGGTGTGATACACGTGACATGTTTTTAGGTCTGTGGGTCGCAAACAAACTACATTCATTTTTTTCGGATGATTGGATCTGACGGAAACTGGTGCAAACTCTTGTCAGTTTCAAGTCCTGCTTTGTACTTGGACAAATGACAGTTTCCAGCCACACAGTAGTTACCACCTCTACTGACATGATCTTTGATTGGATCGAACGTAAATTCACAGAACATGTATTTTCAAAACCTAACATCTATATATACATTCTTCATGGATAACGACCTCTTTTAGTGTATATGATTTTGTTTGACAACAGTATATGAATCCGTACTAAAACGACGCATCAAGCACACAAAAAGAAGTTGTTATCCATAAAGAATCTTACTTTCTTGTGACTCGCCATACTTCTAAAATGCCCACCAAACAGATCATCTTTCTGTACACACAATGAACCCTTACCATATCAGCAAATGAAACAGCCAATCGGAAGCAGTCGTTACACTTGAGTGCACATCCACCAACTATGACTGGGTTCGGTCCCCCGGCGGCTTCGTTTCGGGGGAAGTAAGCCCAAGTACAAAATATTGCAATTTTGAATCGCGATTGTACGCTTATAATTTTGTTTATTTGTTTTTTTAAAGCAGCAATGTATATTTTATTCATGAATAAGTGATAAATGTGTTTTAATTATGTTTGAATTTTTTGGGTTGCATTTGACCTTGAGTTTGATCTGTAATGCTTAAAATGCTCTCTGTCTTGTCAAAATTAAAATATATCAAGTGATTGTAACATTCATTACCACTGACAGGTTTTAATGTCATGATTTATTGTGTTTGTGTTAAACTCACACACAAAAAAATCCACACCAAAACTCTCAAGAACAGCTTTGTTCCCATTTATTCAAATATTAATGCAACAGGAAATTCAAGTGAAACATCTGACGGAAAGAAAATGTGTCCATTTGGTGTAGATAGATAATGGAAACATGAAGGTCAATACGGCAGATAAGTTCAACACTTCACATAACTGTTTTCTTTTTTCTTTTTTTTATATGAACAGCTGAACATGAACATGAACTCTTTAACAACTGAGCATTTAAAAAAAGAACATCAAACCACAGCAGCAGTTAGATTTGTGGTACTTGACCACTTTCTACTAAAATCCTTAACATAACATCCCCCAAGTCAATTCCGGGAAATATATAAAGACAATGTCATCACAGGCAATAGCAGACGCCCTGTCATCAGATCTCTGATAAGATGTCCTGTTGAACATCAGCTTGTCTACTCAAACGAACTTCATCTTGTTTCGTTTTGAATGACGTGAACATCTAGGATTGGTTCACAGTGGATTTTTTGTGCCCATTAAGTGTCGTGATCGAGATCAATCTATTGCATAAGCTTGAAGAAAACAGCCAGATCTTTCACCACTTGCCAATTTTACATGGTATTTGAAAGGGTTAGTTTGCTTTCTGGGTCTTCAACGTCTGTGTTGTTTTTTTTATCCGTCAAGGTCCGGCGTAGAATAGGCCTTCAGCAACCCATGCTTGCCATAAAAGACAACTATGCTTGTCGTAAGAGGCGACCAACGGGATCGAGTGGTCAGGCTCGCTGACTTGGTTGACACGTGTCATCGGTTCCCAACTGCGCAGATCGAAGCTCATGCTGTTGATCACTGGATTGTCTGATTCAGACTCGATTATTCAGAGACCGCTGCCATATAGCTGGAATATTGTTGAGCCAAGCATAAAAATAAACTCACTCACTCACTCTATGTTGTTTGTTGGAAGATTCCCTATCAATCCAATAAGGTAATGGTCTCGACCCCTCTTGTTGGCATAAAAAGTTTCAAAAATCGTTTGAGCATCATCTTTTTCAACATTTCACAGGGATTAACCGTTTTCCTTTCACAACCATTCCTTGATGTTGATGTATTCCACAAACTCTTTCTTTCATGTCGTTTCCAATCCTCGGGGTTAACCACCGTTATAACATCTATACCATCAAATATATGTGTATCCTCACCCTCTGTTGGAAAACCAATACCATCTAGTGATTGTTCTTCAACGACTGTTGTAACAGCAATACCATCAAGTGAAGCTACATCAACTTGGGTAGCAACAACATCACTGTTCACCACCAAAAATCAAAATGCAAACAACATCATTTTTATGTCTATTATGTACCTTTCTTAGTGTTCAGGGTGGATCGTGTTGGGTATGATATGGCGTAAACTCACCTGTGGTGTGTCAAGTGGGGGGTCTCACAAGGACCCTAGCATACAATGCCCAAAATTATGCAAAAATATGTACTTTATCACCTGATAAAGTATTGTTGGTGCACTTGATCTTTTAGAGAAGCATCTTAGGGTCCACTGAATCTCCGAGTTACACATATATTTTTAAGAACTTAAGTCCATGCATTTTTTGAGGGCAGCACCGCATCTAAAACATGTGGACAGGCTAACTTTCATTGTGGACAGGCTAACTTTCATTGTGGACAAGCTAACAAGCTAACTTTCATTGTGGACAGGTTAACTTTCATTGTGGACAGGCTAACTTTCATTGTGGACAGTCTAACTTTCATTGTGGGCAGGCTAACTTTCATTGTGAGCAGGCTAACTTTCATACCTCCTTCTGAAGTGTTGTGAAATAATTACCAGGCGAAAAGGGCAAAGTAAAAAAAAGTTCCTGCCAAAACGACCTAAGTCTGACTAAGGCCATTTTAACATAACTCAACATAATTTGAAGAGTTATATTTCGAAAAGTAATATTCATATGAAGTTGGATTATAGGGTAGCTGCTAACTGAAGCTGCCGTTTGTGCTATTTTTCAAAAATGACCTAGGTATGACATAGGTGGTTTTGCTTTGCAACCCCTTCAAATTTATGGGACCGGGGGAGCGTGTCAGTCGACTCTCGCTCTGCTGGAACGGGTTCTATTTGCTATTTTGCGGTTGACGATTTCCATACACAATCCAATACAACACTTGATAATCATCTGCTGTTTGCTACATGAAAGTCTCTTGCTATTGTCATCAATATCGCTCACCCAACTGCACCCCGTTTACCCATTTGTGAATGTGAATGTCGCATTTCTACTGCCAACGTAACAAACTTTAGTGAGTGAGTGAGTGAGTTTAGTTTTACGCCGCACTCAGCAATATTACAGCTATATGGCGGCGGTCTGTAAATAATCGAGTCTGGACCAGACAATCCAGTGATCAACAACATGAGCATCGATCTGCGCAATTGGGAACCGATGACATGCGTCAACCACCCGATCCCGTTAGTCGCCTCTTACGACAAGCTGAGTCGCCTTTTATGGCAAGCATGGGTTGCTGAAGGCTTATTCTACCCCGGGACCTTCACGGGTCAACAAACTTTAGAACAGCATACTCAGGTCAAGATGAAGATGTGAAGATGAAGTTGTACGCAGGAAGACTGTACGAGGCCATGACAACTGACATGCACGTTGACGTCGGTTAAGTGGCGTGCTTACTGTGCGGCTTGTCGTAACTACTTGTAGCATATGACTTATAGTAACAACAATCGGAAAGATTTAGGTGTTCTGACGTTGCAGCTGTATCGCGTCTACAAGTTGATTCTACAAGCAAGAACGGACCTTTAACCAAGTGCATATTTGATAAGGAGGACGCAGACAAGAATAGCGTAGTGACCTCAACACAATGTCACGTGATGCAAAAATATGTACTTTATCACCTGATAAAGCATTGGTGGTGCACTTGATCTTTTAGAGAAGCATCTTAGGGTCCACTGAATCCCCGAGTTACACATATATATTTAAGAACTTAAGTCCATGCAATACCCCTGTTCTAGGCCATTCCACACCATTCGCCCCTTTCCGCGAAACCCACGGAGACTGCCATTAGGCTTGTCACGGAAAAGCACGAGTTGACCAGGGGTTCTGATCGTCTCACGCCATTCGTGACCCACTGGTGTTATTCGGGGATAATGTGATAAGCGATCTTCGTGGAGTTTACGGAAAAGGACGAGTAGTGACGAATGACCCCGGTGCACCCGGAAGAATGTGGGAGGTAGCTCTTGTCGTACACGCTGCGTTATGATCAGTGTTTTGTCGTCGGTGGAGAATCCTTGGTAGGTACATACCGGAAATGGTCGTCTCGATAGAAATAAGATATTGTAATGTCATTGAATAACTCGTTGAAATAGCGATGTTGTCTTTCTAAACTACACCACCAGTCCCCGTTAATTTGTACTGAGAGAGGATTGTTTTAGTGTTCCACATGGAACGACACAGAAATACGTCAGGCAACATACATCTAAGCAACCCTCACAACCGTCCTCGTGGGGCAGGTCGACATGCTTCATGTCAGCGAGTCTGAATACGTTATCTCACCCGTCCTCTCTTACGGTAAGCAAGGATAAGTAAATATCATTTCCAAGCCGGATATCCACGGGTATGTGACAGTCATGATATATATAGCCATGGTCTAAAACTTTCTTTTAGTTTCCCGATTTGTGCTCTGAAGGTAACTCACAATATATGTCGCCATGGAGCCCACTTCCAAACCCCCCGTCATTCTTCCCGAAGGCAAGGACTACCACGTATTTCTCTGTTACAACATCGCCGACCAGGATTTTGTGGATACCTTGATCAGCCACCTGGAGTCTCCTGGGATTGGACTGAAATGTGTGGACCATAGGAGGGACTTTCACCCAGGAAAGACTGTCATTGGGAATATAGAGGAATTCATAGCCAGAGCTTGGAAGTGTGTGCTGATCATGACGCCAGCCTTTGTGAGAAGTGACTGGTGTAAATTCGAGACGGACATAATGGTACACATGTCTCTTAATGAAAAGCGAGAAAGCGTCATCCCAGTTTTGCTGGAACCTTGCAAAATACCGGAAACCGTGGGGATCTTGACGTACATCGATGTGAAACAGTCCCCGAGATGGAGGGAAAGACTTGTGGATGCCATCAGGCGGACAGGTAAAACTTGCCTTAACCCTGGTGGGGGCCGTTCATGTGGGTGGGGATGTACAATCTGAGCCTAGAACCGGGTTTGACGCTTTAACGGGTATAGCAGAATTGAAATGTCGCTTTCGCGGGCTGACACAGCGGAAGACCCGGGTTCGATTCCCCACATGGGTACAATGTGTGAAGCCCACTTCTGGTGTCCTCTGTCGTGATATAGCTGGAAAAGCAGCGTAACACCAAATTCACTCACTCATTTATTCACACTATGGAGGCAAATTAATAAGAGTAGTAGAAATAAAAGTTTTTGTGAAGCGCTGACTTCCACCACCAGCGTCAAAGCTGACAAAACGTCAAAACCTGACAGTTTCAAACAACATACGATGAGAAGCATGGAAGGATGTGATAGCGGATTGTGACTGACCTATCTCTTTTTTCTTCATATTTTTCTGTAAATGCCATAGTCTGAACTGAACATTTAAATTAAGACAGAAATTAACGTTGTATGAACAAGTTATATCTAGAATTTACATGTATTATGGACAGAAAAAGGTCAGATTTCTTATCCATTCATGAAACATAATATCACATTTCAGACACACCGACGTTAACGCTGGGAGTCCAGGTGAGTAAAATTTATATAGTTTATTTCGTCCTAAGATAATTTGTTTAACAAACTATAATTAAAATGTTTACACAGTTCACTGTTTGTTAGAAGGAGGAGTACAAAGAGTGAGTGAGTGAGTTTGGTTTTACGTCACATTTAGCAATATTCCAGCAATATCACGGCGAGGGACACCAGAAAATTGGCCTCACACATTGTAACCACGTGGGGAATAGAACCCGTGACGAGCGAACGCTTTAACCACCGGGCTAACCCTAGAAAACGAATAAGCATAACATAGTGAAACGCTGATCAGAATCAAAACATCATGCCAACTCTGCGAGGTTTTCGCCGAATGTTTGTCCTAATCATAAAAAGGTTGTTTAACAAATTATCATTAAAGTATTGACACACTTCGATATTTGTTACGAGGGAGGAGTGCAGAGAAAGGAACAGACAGGTGAGCGAGGAAGCATGGAACACAGGCAAACTGTAGCGCAAATGGGACTGCGCAGCGCAGAGAATATGACAAGTCTTCACATATGCGAGCGAAGCGAGCAAAGTTTAGCAAGGTACTTCCATCGCTTCGGATCGAAAAATATTTTTCATGTCAAAAAATAAAACATCGCCACCATCAAAGGCACACACCCACTTAATCACGTGGTTGTGCTCTCAGATTTCCTACCTGATGTTTAATAATTACTCACGTCAAACATGTTTTGTTCAACATATTAAGCGACACGCGTCGTAGTCAGATCGCTCTTCGCCTCCATTACACCTGCCAACTTTCGCATGGACGGACTGACGGAACAACAATAAGCAGAAATTAAAAAAAGAAATATTATATTGCCTAATTTTATCATGAACCTGGTGGAATGTATTTGTTTTATTTGTTGTCTCTAATGTTCGAATTTTCGTAACATTTATTCTACGTGAAAACACTTCTGGCGTAATGAGCGAATGAAGCAGTAGAGGTAACTGTAAGTATACCATATGTAATAATACTGTCCTGTTCCTTCACTTCACCGGAAGCTGGAAGGGGGAATGGAGGCGAAGAACGGTCTGATATACCATGAGTTGCGCTTAACCAGTGAAGAAATGGGTGTATACCTTTGACGGTGGCGATATTTTATTTTGACATGAAAAATATTTTACGAACCGAAGCGAGGGAAGTACGTTACCAACCTTTGCTCGCTTCGCGCGCATGTAGTAAGACTGGTCATTTTCTCTATGCTGCGCAACCCAGTTTGCGCTACAGTTTGCCTGTGCACACTAGAGGTTAAGGAACATTTGTGCACGTGCTTCTCGAACACCTGGCTCTGCCTTTCCCAGAATCAATAAAAGGCTGATTATACCCTAGGACTTGCCTGAAACTGATTACTGGAACGTCTAAGCCAATAGTTTCCAAACAGGGAACATCAGTTGCGCACATGTTTTTACGCCAGGCATTAGCGTCTGTTTTGTCTTGGACTCTGTGTCCAAAGGAGTTACAGGATATTCGCAGAGAGCGCTCCAAGGGACATAACTCTATGAGGGTCGCTTAAAATAGTGTTCGGCCGGTAGAGTGCGAGAGAGTCGGTTTAATGAAACGTTACATTAATTAATTCTAACTTTTTGATATAATGTTGTGAACTAAATGCGTACAAATGTTTGGAGTAAATGCTATGGTGGCTGCCATGAGGGTTGATAAATATCTTAGAGATATGCATTATTATTTATAGAGAAATGTGGTGTAAAATGGTCCTTTTAAACAATAATACCTCCACAGCCAGATGGTGTTTGACGACATCGTGAAATGCCGCACTCTGAAGACTTGGTAACGCCTCTTGACCTCTATATTTCTTTTGTTCCTTAGGAAGAACAAGGAATGGAGAGAATGGTTCAAACAGCAAGGACTGAGAAACAATTGTACATACAATGTGTCCAGGAATATACACGGGACAAACGAAGGATACAGCTGGAAGGGAAGTCCTTAGAGGCTGATGTCAACAACACATTCGCTCTAATTTCACAACAGTTACTTGACCAGTTAGACAAGCAACGGAAGAAAAAGATAGAGGAAATTCATGAACTAACTGCCAGCCAACAGGATACGCTTCTACAAAAGAGAAATACTGCTGATGACATTGTTCGATTAATGGATACTGATTTTAAGAAAAACAGCCAAAATCTTAAACATTTCATTGGCATGCTTGAACAATATGCCTCATTAACAGCAGAACAAGGGAGTGGATCGTACCGCGGATTTGGAGAACCTGAGAGTTTGGTGGAGCAGATGAATGAGTTGGTGTCTAGTGCTGGTCATCTCAGACTGACTGACGTCACAAAGGTCAGGTCACAGGAAGACAGGGTCAGCTTCCTGAAAGGTAGTATCAGTAATAATATCGTGAGTGAGTGAGTTTAGTTTTACACCGCTTTTAGCAATATTCCAACTATATTACTGCGGGGGACACCAGAAGTGGGTTTCACACATTGTACGCATGTGGGGAATCGAACCCGGGTCTTCCGCTGTGTTCGACGTGATGAGCCAGCGCTTTAACCATTAGGCTACCCCAACGCCTCAACAACATAGTTGTCATTCATGTTATATATCCTGTTCACCATAACCAGCCCCTATTTCAAAACAGTTTGGAGCCTCCAGACAGTCTAATGCTCATCATAAGCTGGATGATGTGATTCAGTAATTCTGAAGGTTATTGGTTGCTTGGTTGGTTTGTTGTCCAACGTCGCGCTCAGCAATATTCCAGCTATATGGCGGCGGTCTAGAAATAATCGAGTCTGGACCAGACAATCCAGTGATAAACAGCATGAGCATCGATCTACGCAACTAGGATACGATTGTCGACATGTGTGAACCAAGTCAGCGAGCCTCAACGTCCGATCCCGTCAGTCGCATTATACGACAAGCACGGGTTACTTGAATGCTAATTCCAACCTAGATCTTTACCTCCCTTGGGATTATTGGGCGGTGGAGGGATGTTCATACAAAAGGTCAACTCTCTGGAATGACCATCTGGATGTCAAGTTCTTTCGTCGAGCCACTAAATATCTGCCAAATGTTTCAAAGTCATGGTACCCCAATTGAATTTACAATAAAAATAAACCCCACTCCTGAACGTTGGATATTTTCAAAATTAGGACATTTAAATTGATATTTGAAATGGAGTGTGCGCACTGTTGATCACATTTTCCATCTCGGATATTCCTTTTGTTGTGGTACTAAAGACTAACGGTGACACTTTGGTAGCATAAATCAACTTGCAGACATTTTGGGAAAGAAAAAATCGCAAAAAATCGAAACTAAAGAAATGCCCAAAGAGCAAAATTCGATACAGTTTGGCAATTCAAAATCCGTTACGTACCTGGCACTATTGGACCATCATGGAATTATTTTAACTGTTTATAGTCAGAACAACACAAGAGGCTCTTCAGACTGCTGTGCATGTTACAGGATGTGAACCAATCCGTTGTTGCAGACATGTACCCTTCGTGGGCGATACTACCCCAGGCACCAGAGATCAACATTCGCAGTTTTATCAGATGTAAGTTGTTGTAAATACTGAGAAACAGGTAAATTTGATTTTTTTTATTTAAATTTTTAAAATATTTTTTTTAATACTACCTGCTTTCATCATATATTGATAACTTTTTTATCAATAAGTATTTATCGTAGTTGGTGTCATTGACCTATACAGCAGAAACATAATCGATTTAGGCGAACACAATAAAAAACGATGCTATTGTTTCCAAATATGTGAATAAACATTCAGCATATGTCTTTTAGAGTTGTCATTCACAACTTAAAGACCGTATACCTTATATGGTATTTCGTAAAACGTGACCATATCAAATCTATATTTTCTGAAATATATGCGACAAAACAGAATCATGAGAAACCTCATGCGTACATGCTGCGTCCACGTTACGACTACATAAGAAGCAAGTATTCATAGATCATTGTCATAAACACATGGAAAGGCTGGCAAATATTCACCTTGAAAGACGAAAATGAACGATACATATCAAAATAGGTAACATCGGACATCATTAGGTTTCTTTTCCGTCAAATCTGAAAAAAAGTTAAATCATACTACCATTTCTTTTCATGAAAATGAAATATAGTCTATCATTTAGGAAATAATCAGCTCTTTGGGTATATCTTCAGGTCCTTACTTCGTGTATGATGGCAAGACAGTATGCGAGGACTGTTGTCTCCTGTCTGATGGAGGTCTCTCTAACCAGTCGCCGTCCCAACCTCACCATCCATCTGACATGAGACTCAAGACCTATAGCGGAGCTGTGGGGACACGGACGATGACAGCAGGAGGCCTGTACTACTGGGAGAACAAGCTTGAGGTCGACCTGGAGAAGGAAATGGACGGCCGGCAGTCGGTGTTTGAGGTGGCTTTGTCTACAGATGGCGTGTTTGATGGCAGTCAGGAAGGATCCGCTTCAAGTAATGTCATTAGCATCCGTGCATATCGATGTGTGACGCATAAAGGTGTTTGTCTTTCTGCAGCAAGATTTACGTCACTTGTATATCATGGGTTCCTTACACAGAACCAACGAGGGAAGTGGCCCTCCATTGAACTGGGATTCCTGCTAGACACCTTCAGACAGAGGCTGACAGTTTATGACGTCACAAAGAAGGGGGAGATAACCAGTGTGGACAGGATCGGGGACGTGGAAGAGTTCACTCCCCAGTTCGCAGTGTTTGCTCCTAAGAATGGATCTGTGAAGTTGTCAGTGATTACAGGCATAGGGCTGAAACTGTCCGATAAAACCACAGTGATGCTGGAGAAGTACATCGAGAAACGAAATCATTGATGGCTGTCACTATTCGTTCACACACACACACATTACACATGTGCAAGCATTTTCTAGAAACCGCGCGGTAATAGCTATGTGGGACAGATGGCCAACTGACTCTTTGGGTGTGGGTTCGAATCCAACCCAACTAAAGTACTAGAGTCTGTACTGAGAATGTGTATTCCCAGATACGACATGTCACATTAGCCCGCTCTCTAAATAACAGAGTGTTGTCAAAGATTTTCTCTATTTAGATTTACATTTGCATTCAGAAAATACATATCTCTACATATGACGTACTGTCCATCTTGTAATTAAATTTTATGTATTGTTACATATATCTTGGTACAGTGGAAGGAGCGTCTGCCTGGAGAGCTGAAGGTCTGTGGTTGGGTCCGCTGAACCTAACCGCTCAGTAATAATAGCTGTTCGCCTGCCAAGCATTAGGTAAAGGGTTGGTCGAGATGTAGCCGGTATATACTTGTGTGGGTGGGTTATGTGAGTTTAACCGTAAATAAAAAAGGTTCGTACCCTGAAAACAAATGAAGTGTTGGCTCACCTGGACTTGCGAAACTTCGGGTTGGGTTTGGGATGGGGAAGCTGGTTGTTGTTTTTACCAAAAAAAAGAAAAGAAAAGAAACGAAAGAAGAAAGAAAAAGAAAACAGTTCGGGACCGCATTTATGTATATTTTGCTGAATATGCGCATTTCAAACTTTTCATAATATATTTTCAAAGTGAAATTACTGAAAGTGAAATGGTATATTTAGTATTAAAGCACATATTTTTTTACATTTTTAAGCTGTGACAAAATTTTCAAAGGGAAGATGCTGCAACTGAACTGATACATTCAGTATTCTGACAAATGTTTTATTACATTTTAAGTAGTGACACAATATATATCTCGCTACCATATATCTCGCTAATTTAGTGAGTGCATGAGTCTAGTTTGTAGCAGTGTTCCAGCGATATCACAGCGGAGGACACCAGAAATGGTCTCCGTACAGTGTAGCCTACTGGTTGTGGGGGGAATCGAACCCGGGTCTTGTACACCACTTAAAGCAATATTCCATCAAGGGTGAGGGGGTCACCAGAAATGGGATTGACACACTACATCCATGTGGGGAATCGAACCCGTGTATTCGGTGGGTTGAAGTTAACACTTGGACCTCAGAGCTATATCATGATATGAGTTCTTGCGAGTGGTAACATTAAATAATCTGGAATTAATGCTTTCGAGTAAAGTCAAACACGGACTAAAATACCAAATCACACGGGCTGTATTTAGCAGACACCCAACCCCACCCCACCCCTCGAACACGAACACACACACACACACACACACACACACACACACACACACACACACACACACACACACACACACACACAATAATAATTTTTTAAAAATCCCGCACACCCCATACAAGTGTACAGCATGAGAGAAATGTGAATTAATTATTGTTCACCGACGACACCCGCTGCCAGTGATAACGTCACAATTCACTGATCTAGCTCCACGTGCACTGCCGATGTGCGTAGGTGTGCTATTTTTAGATTCGGACTTCGCTTACATTTTTCTGAAAACACCTGATAGCAACGACGGAGTATGTGTCCCGGATGTCTTCGATTTGGGGTAAAGAAGTGTAGTGATTTCCTACTTCACTATCGGTTTATGCACCTAGTAGAGTCGGTCGCAGACGCCACCGGGCGAATATGCCTACTAAACTGAGGGAAATGATTCAACCTGCCAGATAGTCAACATACTCACGGTAATGGCTTCCACGAACTCTGGCTGGTGATCGGCAATCTCCGGCTCCTTCCGCCTTGGGTCATGACCTTGGGGCTTCCGGCGTACGGCTCCGATCACCACACCCCTCTCCGTTTTCTAGGCTCCTTCCCGCGGATTTCATAGCCATTAAGCCCCTCTTGCCAAGGTAATCACTGAGGGGCTACCTTAAAAACAACCAGCCCTGGGGGAACAGTCCTGGTCCCCCCCTCAAAGGCCAGTCCTTTCACCGCCCACAGCGCGTGAGCAAGGCCTTATGCCTCCGGGTCCACACGCTCCTCGGGTAGACCTAGCCATTCCCCAACCTTTCCATGGGCTGGTTTTGAGTGTCCTCCAAGGAATCCTTAGTGGAAGGGAAAAGTGACAGTTCTCACAGTTTATCACAGACTCTTTCACCCCCTCCAACTGTCTCACTGTCAGGGACAACTGATAGCACACCCAATCTATTGGTTGTCCTTCCTCAATTGGTTCCTGTCCTTGTTACAGGACAACCAGCCACGCACCCTCTCTCCTGAGGGTAGGCTGAGTGAATCTGCACACTTGTTTTTCTCCCCACACCTCTTCTTCCAGGTGTTTTGTGGGTTACACCCCCTCCCCCCTGGGGGTGCAACTGCCAGACTTCCTCACACCCCACTTCCGCGCGGGGTGACTTCCCCAGGGTCCTCACCACCAGAACAGCCGGGTGGCGTTCTCGGTCGCCGCCCTCAGGAAGTCCTCAGTGGTCATCCCTCGGGCTTCGGCGACCAAGTCCCCCACCAGGCACAGCAGCGCTGGGGAATTCCTCCTATGTCCCTCTGGGGGCATATATGGGGAGTCCGTTTCCACCAGTAGGTGGTCCAGGGGCACAGCTTTCAATCCTGCCGCTTGGTCGCTGTTGAAACCTCGCACCTGCCCCGCGTAGCCAAAGTACACATTCGGAAAGGTCCTCAGCCACTCCCGGACCGTCTCCTCACCCCCAGAGAAACAGTGAAGGACCAGTGGCTGTTCTGGAGGCAGATAGGCCAGCAGGAGCTGCATCATACGAGCGTATGTCGCTCCAGCTTCTTCGTCGCCATTGGGTCCCCTGATGTGCAGGACTACCGGCCTCCCTGCCGGTACGTGGGGCAACAACTCCTTTAGGGCTTGTTCCTGCCTCTTCCATTCCTTGGCCGGAACTGAGTGGTCCAACCCAATCTCCCCTACAATGCACGCCGCCTTTCCCCACAGCCCCAGCAGCTGCCTGAAGATGCCATCGGTGAGGGCCTCCACCTTCTTAGGGTGCAGCCCCACAGCAGTCCTATACCTGGGATCGGCGCTGATCTGGCTTGGGTACGTGGGGGGATCGCAGTAAACTTCCACTCCCCAGACCGGAAGTTGCGCCATCCTGTGATCCACTATCGGTGCTGCTTGTAGTAGATCTGGGGTGGTACCCAGGGGTGCTGCTCCAAAGGTAGCCTTCCATGTACGGTCCAGGTGGAAATGGGAGTCTACTAGGTGCTCCAATGGAGCCAACTCCTGGGCTTCACCCCCCTGCATGGGCCCCAGTGCTGATGCCCCCTGGACGGTCGCCTCTGCAGCCTCCGGCTGCCACCACTCGTCGCATCTACCAACCTCTTCCCCTGGGTCACATCCAGTCGCCCCCTCTGTCGGGGCAGCCCCAGTCTCCTCCTCCGGGGCTGGCCTGTCTTCCGGGAGCCACATTTCCTCTGGACCATCCACCTCCATCAACTCCTTGTCCCAGGCTTGGGGGGACTGGCTCCGGGCGGTCCATCTTGGCTGCGATGGGCTTGGTACCAAAAATAAACGGAACTCCCTCCGGCGATCTTCAGATATGAAGTTCAGCAGGTGGAGTAGCACCCGCCATTGCCTCAGGCAGGCTGGCGAGTTGAGGGGGTGAAGTGAAAACTTCACCGGCGCCCTCCACCCCTGCGCTCGGCATAAGTGTCTCATCCCGGCTATGGCTCCTTCGTGGATGGTGCAGTTTTCGGTGAGTCGGACATTCCTGTTGAAAAACCGATGCAGTTCCTCAATGGAAGTGCCAGGCCCCAGGATCCACGCCCCCAACTGGCGTAGACCCTGTACCACCTTCTCCATTACGTCTCGCTCTGGTGCACGTCCCTGGGGGAATCGGGGGCCAAAGTACCTTGGTAGGTGCGCAAAATAGGCGTGATCCTGTAGCTTGCGCGTCACTGTCCCGCACCCCTCTACGGGACACCGTGACCCCTGGCCTCTTCTGTCTTTGGCCTCTTGCCTCCTGGTTTGCACCGGCGCCTTCCCCTGGGGACGAGCTCCTCGGTGACCGGGACGGGGGCCGCGTCTCCCCTGCTCCAAGGCGCGCCCCCTCCCCACAGTCCTTTCTCCCAAGCGGTCCCACACCGCGGGCCTCTTCTCCTCCTTCTTTTCCTTGAGCCGCCTCCACTGTCCCCCCCCTTTGGGGAACTCCGGTCTCCTCCGGTCTGCCTTTGGTAACGGTTGCACCCTCCGCTTCACAATCCTCCTGGGACTTGAGGGTGTCCTCCTTCGTCTACGGCATATGACCTCCGCCGGCTGTCCCTCAATGGTCGGCCTAACCACCTCGCGCACGACCCCCTCACGTTCCCTCCGACGTGAGGGACGCTCCAGGCCCCTGCCCGGAGACGTGGGTGGCGACTCCCGCCTGGTCTCCTCGACCTGCTTGGGTGACGGCGTCCTCTGCCGCCGACCTGCCGGCCCCGACACCTCTTCGCCGGCAGGCCTAAACTCCACCTTCCTGGCTCCTGTCCCCCGAACTACCACCTCCGCATAGGTGGGGCGACCGGCCTCCCTCGGGGTGGGCTCCTCCTGCCGTCCCCCCAGCCCCCTGGCCACCACCTCCGCGTAGGTGGGCCGCCTCTCCTCGTCAGAGGTTGGGTCAGCTCTCCTCTCTCGCCTTCGATCTGACGACTTCTTCTCCATTTTCGAGATACTCCCTGTGGTTGAGTCAAATGTGGATTCCTGAAACAACCAGAACAGGCAATTGGTACTGCGTTCTCCCCATCGCCACACCGACGGGGACAACAACGCCCTCCGACCTGAATCTTCCTGCGTCTACCCCCTCCTCTCAGTGACTCTAAGCCGACCCAACCCCTCCCCCCTCTTATGGGAAAGTGCTACCGCTCCTGTGCTGCCTCCGCACCCTGTTGTTCCAGGGATGTGCACGTGGGGCAATGGTACTCCTCCATGGTTTCTGCCATGGATTCAGTCACCCCTACACAATCCCCATGGAACCATTCGTCACATCCATCACAAGCAATCATGAACCCCCCGTCGTCTGGTTGGCGGCAGTGACAGTGGACGGGCCCTGTCTCCCCCTCCCTTTCTGTTTCCTCCGGATCTTTCTGCTCCCTCTTCAGGGCGGGGCTCTCCTCTCGTTTCCTCTTCCTGTCTAGCCATCGTGGCATGACACGATCTTGACACAACTTCATCCGGTCGTGGTGAGCTGTGAATCTTCTCCTCTGGCCTGCCACAATGAACAGTGTAGGGGATAACTTCTTCTCAATGAGGTATGGTCCCCTCCACACGGGACACAACTTTTTGCATTGTCCCGGGGTCGCCCCTAGATCCAACACATAGACGGGTTGACCCTGTTCTAGGCTCTGCGATCTTGTGCGTAGATCATAGTCTCTCTTCATTCTCTCCACCGAGGTCTGTAAATTGTTCCGGGCCGCCGCATGAGTACCCTCCATGGCCGCTCTGAGTGCTGCAGTGTACTCCTCCGGGTCCTGTTCCGGAGTGGTGGTCCTTGGCCCTCCAAACATTAGATCCGCTGGAACATTCACCTCCCGACCCAACATTAACCGGTTGGCTGTGTAACCAGTCTGCCTATTCACCGCCGACCTCATAGCTCCTGCCAATTGGGGCAAGTACTCATCCCAGGTAGTTTGGGACTTGGCCAGATAGCAGCGGATCATTTGCATCAAAGTCCTATTGAACCTCTCCACCTGTCCATTCGAGGAGGGTCGATACGGTGTCGTCCGCGTCTTGGTTATTTGCAGCAGCTGGCAGATCTCCTGGAACAGTCGGCTTTCGAAATTTCGGCCCTGATCTGTATGAATCTGGAAAGGGAAGCCGAATCTGGCAAAGAACTCGTTGACTGCTGCCCGGGCTGTCACCTCGGCCTTCTGACTCGGAAGGGGTATACATTCCACCCACTTGGTGAATTGGTCCACCATCATCAGTATGTGCTGGTTGCCGGACTTGCTCATTGGTAGTGGGCCGATGAAATCCAGGTGCACCCTTTCCATTGGAGCACCTGCATGGAATGAAGTCATCTTCGACCGGGCATGTCTTGATGGTTTCTTATTACGGCTACACACTGCGCAACTGGCTACGTAGTCCTTGGCGTCCTGCCCGCATCGATACCAGTAGTACCTCTCCTTGAGTCTCTCCTTGGTTTTGGCCACTCCCATATGTCCACTAATGGGTATGTCATGGACATGTCCCAAGACCTCTTTTGTCAAACTTCTCGGAATCAGTAATCTCTCTGGGGCTTGTACCTCTGGGATCTCCTTTCTCACCAGCACCCCCTCCCCATTTCTTTTGAACAAATCCTTATCCACCCAATAAGATTTTGCAGCTGGGCTGGATAGGTAGAGCTCTGAGTCAGTGGGGATGCTGCCCTCGTCCAACCACTTCCGTAGGTGCTCGAGGTCACTGTCTTCATTTTGAGCCGTGGCTAGAGATCTCCCGGTACCCTTCCAGGGATCCACTACTCCCTCCTGTGGGGTTTCCGGCACTGTTAGAGTCCTAACCGAGAAAGTGATTCCTGCTCGGTGCACTTCCAACGAGTGAGCGGACTCCTCTGCCTGGTCCTCACTCGTTTTCTGGGAGTCCTTTCCCCCACGCCCTCCCCTCACGTGGGTGTTTCCTTCTGCCATTGACAGTGCCCTGATTGTTCGCGGCCGACCTGCCAACGGAACCACATAGTCGACTTCCTCATGGAACTGCCCCCACTGCTGGTGGGCCTTTTGGCAGTATCTGCAGCCCCCACAAGGAAGGTCCCGCAGATCCACAAATCGCCGGTAACTGTCGCATGGAGCCTCATCCACCAGACGGGACAGTCCATCGGCATTCTGATGTTTGGCCCCAGGGCGATGCTCCACTTTCATATCGTACTGGCTCAGTTCTTCTAGCCAGCGAGCCAGTTGCCCCTCCGGCGCCCGGAAGTTCAGTAGCCACCTCAAGCTACTGTGGTCTGTCCGCACCAGGAAGTGCCGTCCTAACAGGTAATGGCGGAACTGTCGAGTAAACCGGATCACTGCCAGCAACTCTTTCCGGGTTGTGCAATACCGTCGTTGCTCTGGGGTCAGCGAGAAACTTCCGTAGCTGATCACCCTCTCTTGGCCCTGTTGCCGCTGTAGGAGTTCTGCCCCAATAGCCAAGTCCGAGGCGTCTGTATCCAGGATAAAAAGGTCTGTCTTCGTGGGCATACCCAACACTGGGGTTTGCAGCAAGGCCTGCTTTATGGCCTGAAAGCCTTCCTCTTGTTCCTCCGTCCATTCGAAGGGTTTCTTGCCTGTAATGGCATACAGGGGTGTTGCTATCCTAGCATAGTCTTTAATGAACCCCCGGTGGTAGTTGGCGAACCCTAGAAACCTCTCCACTTCACGGGTAATAGTAGGTCTCGGCCAGTTCTCCACCGGTCCTAGGCTGGCTGGGTTCACCTTAATCCCCTCGCCGCTCACTATCCTCCCCAGGAATTCAATCTCTCTCTGAAAGAGTTCACATTTCCGTGGCTTCAATTTCAACTTGTATTCCCTGAATCTTTGTAATACTGTTCGTAGATTTTGGAAATGATCAGGTACAGCTTGTCCCGTCACCACTGCGTCGTCTAAGAACGCTAGAGCGATCTCCCAGCTCAGGCCGGCAAGTATCAAGGACATCACTCGGGCGTATGTCGCTGGGGCATTGCACAACCCGAATGCCATCCTCACATGCTCGAAGAGGCCATATTTGGTCACAAAAGCTGTCTTTTTACAATCCTCTTCCCTGATACGGACTTGCCAATATGCTGAGTTGGCATCCAGTTTCGAAAACCAGGAGCTTGCTGCCAGAGTGTCCAAGCATTCGTCTATCAGCGGAAGCGGAAACACGTCCTTCTGGCATTTCTCGTTCACCGCACGGTAGTCTACACAATAGCGTACGCCTCCGTCAGCCTTGCGTATGAGCACTGGGGCGGACGCCCACTCCGATACTGAAGGGCGGATCACCCCTGCCTCCAGCATTTTCTTTAAGTGAGCCTCCTCCTCTTCAGCGAAACCTAAGGGCGTTCGTCGCATACGCTGCTTGACCGGAGCCTCCTCTCCAGTGACAATGGCATGCTCAATAGCCGTAAAGTCTCCCAAATCCAAATCATGCTTTGCAAACACATCCTGAAACTCTATCAACAGGTGTGCTAATTCAATTTGGTCACTGGGGCCCAATTCCTGCTTCGACCGTGTGAATAAGTCCTTCAGGTGTTCCGGGATCATTGCTCCAACATCCCCCCCTCCCAACTCCTCTGTGGGAGAGGTCCGGCACACCATGGTCTGGGCACTGTCGCCCCCCTCTCGGACGAGGCCCATTACCTCGGCCACTGAGGCTTGACCCACCGGCTGGCCCTTGTGCAATCTGACAGTATGATCTGCCGTGTTTACCATGCACACCACCGGGGACTGGTGACCCTGGTGCAAGGTCCTCGGCATCAGCGCATACCGTTCGACTCCTGACACCGGCTCCACCACATATTGCTCCAACTCCCGGCTCATACAGCATGGCACTCTGGTGACGGATTGGGGCGCCAGCAAGGTTGTCTGAGCCACAGTTACTCTGCATGCCCCTGATTCCCTCTTATTCAGCGTCATAAGAATCTCGCACCCACCAATCGTAATAGTCCTCTGCCTAACATTGATGTTGGTACAGTGTTTATCTATGAAGTCCAGTCCCAGTATGAGCTGGTCATTGATCGGCGCTACCAGCACCTCTTGCCGGTATGTAACACCCCCAATGCGGATACGGGCCATGTCAGTTATCCACCCTTTCATTTTAAGGTCTCGACCGGCGTTGTTTACTATCACTGGTCTAGATATGGGTGGTTTATCCTGCAGCTGCTCAAAAAGCAAGTCAGACACTATAGTGTTCTGGGCTGCGGTGTCTACCACCCCCTGGGTGTCAGTCCCTTGAAACGTCACAGGTATCAGGTAAGAGGTCCCGTCATCCAGCGCCTTAATCGTGATTATTGGCCATCCAGTTTCCTCATCCACCTCTCCCCCCTTTTCTAAAAGTGGGACGCTATCGGTCTGGGCACCCGCATGTGGCGGCCATGGCGGCAGCCCCGGAGTGTCTAATCCTGAATTACTGTGGGCTACACACACCGTGCTCTCTTGGCTCCGGCTGGCGCCGCTAGTGTCTGGTGGCCAGGGAGGCAGACCCTTAACCTTATCTGTAACCTTCTGGGGACGAGCCACCGGGTCTATGTGCTCGTCCCCTGGCCGTTTAACGGTTTGTCAGCAAAGGACACTGACTTGGCTACCGGTGAATTGCTTTTCAACTTTGGACAGGCAGCCTTGAAGTGGTCGGTGTCCCCACAGTTGAAACAACCTTGTGATTTCCCTGGGCTGGGCGTACGGGAGCGTGATTTTGTACTCCCCAGCCTCCTCATTGCAGTGGTTAGCTCCTGCACTGAATGTACCAGCTGTGATACTTCCGACTTGACGCACTTCACCTCCTTGTACAATGTTCCAATCTCAGTCTCCATGAGCGAAACTCTCTTGGCTAAATCTGTCACCACCTGTGCGTTCTTCTTAATATCCCCCTCACACCTGTGGGAGGTTCGGACCTCCCTTGGTGGCTCTTCAGACTCCTCCACTGACATTGTCCGCAACTCCCGACGGGGTTTACTGTAAGGCACCACCTGGGAGTTATGTTGATAGTGCCTCACTGCCTCTATTGCGTCCTCCAATGAGGTAGGTTTGAGGTTATATATCAAGTTCCCTGCCTCTCGGTTCTCGCATCCCATGCAGAACCTTGTTATAGTCTCTTGTTCCACAAAGTCTTCTGGAAGACCTGGGAACGCTCGGGACGAAGTAGCTACTAGTCTCTCTGCCCAAGCTTCCAGTGACTCACCGGGCTCCTGTTTCAGGGATTGAAATCTCAATCTTGCTGATAGTGGAGGCTCAACTATGCCAAATCTCTTCTGTAGCTTTTCCATCATCTGCCCATAGGACAAGTAGGGGTCCCTCAGCTGACATGTGGTGAAGAAAGCACTTGCCTCCCCCCGCACACAGAAGCACAGTTGAAAAAGCTTGTCTTCTTCTGACCATCCTTCTCTTTCTGCCAACTTGTCAAACTTCAGCCTGAACGGCGCCCAAGCCTCCTTCCCGTCATAGCTCAGTGCTGAAGAGGCTATCCGGGATCCCCCTTGATCTGCCGGGCGGGGCCCCTGGTTCCGCCGTCCTCTAGGGGTGCCCGGGTACATGTCGTCCTGGTGGTGCTGTATTGCACCCTGACGGGGCTCCTGTCTCCTATGTCGCCGGCCCTGTCCCCCCATAAAGGGTTCTGCCGTGCCATCCTGGCCCTCTTCCTGCTCTGCCAGTCCGAGCCCTGAATCCCGGTGAGGCAGGCTGACTCTACACCCCAGTGCCTCACCCGGGGGTACATAGCACGCTGACTTTTTAGCATTCCGCTCCTTAATCATGTCAGTTACTGAGCCCATACCCATGCACTGAATATTGGTGTCTACCTTCTCTGCTCGGGCTCTCGGGCGAACATCCATACCCCTAGCCTCCTCTTGTGATAGTCTCGGCTTTGCTGCATTCCCCACTTGGGGCAGGGTGGGAGTTATGGGTTCTGATTTGAACCCCCAGGTCGCCCTTGACTTCCGACTCGGTCTATCCATCCCTTCCTCCCGGGGTCTATCAAAATCGCTCCCCCTGTATGGGCCATCCCTGCACTCCTCTTCTGGGTAACCTGCCGATTGACAGTCCCTAAAGGTCCTTACAGACTGGTCCTCTGACCTATGCTGTAAGAGGGACATGGCTGACATCATGTCCTCCTTGTCGGCTGACCACCTCTTGTCCATGTTCTTCAAGACATGTATCATCTTGTCATACTTCCGTTCAGTCTCCAGCATCTGAGAGGCTGTCTCCTCACTTCTGCGATCTAGGCCTTGCATGGTGTTCATCATTTTGGCGAACACCACCGCCAATCCCTCGGGTGTTCCTTGCCTCCGCCCCGGGGGACTGCCCCCGGCGCACTCCTCCCCACCGGACAAATGGCCCTGATAGTCGGCGTCATCACCCTCACCATCAGCCTCTTGGGAAAGCCCAGCTATGTCCCCTGTCTCTGACCCGTCGGCCTCTCCGCCAGACGCAACATTCATAGGGTGTGGGGTTCGCCTATGGTCATTGGGCTGAAAGTCCAATACTGCCCATATGTCACTCTCCCCTCGGAATTCCTCCATAGCAAACACATCTTCCCTAGTCACATTATATCCTTGCTCTCTTATATCTGATAAACGACCTATTTGTCTTTCAGACAGCCCTTTGTTTCTCATGTCTGCAGGCATGTCAAAGTTCACCCTTATCTTCCGGCAAAACATGGTTATTGTTAAATGAAATCACAAGGGTATATCACTGCTAAAACTAATAGATAGTTATACTCTCTCCCGGAGCGAAGGGAAAGAGCAATTAGGCAAACTACTCCCCTTAATTCTAAAGAGGCGATTGTTAACACACTACAAGCAGTGTTAATATATAAGAGCGTAAGTAAGCGTGAAGCATACAAATACTGCCACACGAGTTGTGCAATTAGGATGTAAATGTCTTCCAACAGTTTCTACCACAATGCAATCCGCTGAAAGTGCACCGCACACCACTGTCTACAAGCAGCCAAGCAAACGAAATGCACTTACCCCGGTCGCTTGTGCATTCAATCCGGTTCCTAGAATGTCACATCCAATCCGAATAGAATCCGACGCACATAAATCCACAAATGAAAAATATGTCCGGCGGTTTACCGTCCTTTACACACAAAGTTCACACGTAATTTGTCCATGTTCAATGTCAACACACTCTCTCCGGAAGAATATGGCGGCACTTCCTCCCGCACATGCGCAGTAAGAGGCACGAGACAGCACAGTGCGCAGAAATAGCAATTTCCAATTTAATCGTAATTTTTCACTATAAGCCACCCCGAAAGCTATGTACCTCTAATAAATTGGTAGATAACTAGCCCCTGACAGAGAGAAAAGGTCGGTTAGCGCTGTTTCCCTATCGCTGCTCCCAGCCACTTGGTTGGGAGACCAATAGGTCTCCCCCCTCCCGTCCACGTGCCCCCCCACGTGGGTAGCTAGCTAAGCGATAAAATCTCCACTTAAAGGAAATTTCCCACAAAATGTAACCTAATCCTCTCCGCCAACAGTCCGGAGATAATGAAAAACCACCTTTGGTCGCAATAAAAAGGCTAAACTTGCCGAATTACGCCAACAAGGCGTTAGACCATGTGACCTCCCAAGCGCGGGAAAACCGAGACTTGGGCGGCGATGGTCCGATGGGCGAAAAAAGTTATTTCTCGCCCAGTTTCGGTGTTCACAGCGCCACTGTAGTGATTTCCTACTTCACTATCGGTTTATGCACCTAGTAGAGTCGGTCGCAGACGCCACCGGGCGAATATGCCTACTAAACTGAGGGAAATGATTCAACCTGCCAGATAGTCAACATACTCACGGTAATGGCTTCCACGAACTCTGGCTGGTGATCGGCAATCTCCGGCTCCTTCCGCCTTGGGTCATGACCTTGGGGCTTCCGGCGTACGGCTCCGATCACCACAGAAGCAGTGACGCTTGTCATCGGAAGATGCGCTTTCTTTGTCGTGGATAGACGTGTAAGCATTTTCAGACAACAAACTGTGTAATTATGTCTAGTAACAAGTCACACTTGCGAGCTTTAGATCACAGCTTACATGGAATGTCTCGAGTTTGGGGTGTAACGGATGATTTCATTTCGTACACGTGAAGCACTGAAACCGAATGCGGGTGAAATAGTGTTTGTTTTTAAATAGAACTAGTCGTCGCCATGGCACTCGAACGAATGTATGACGTTAAATCAAGTCAGTATGCGACAAAACTACACCCGGTCACAGGCAATGAGTCACGCTAGTTTCGCTTTCGCTGGGGAATCCCGTAACATTCGGCATTGCTCGGTTCTCTCCCTTGTGGTAGAATATGAAAGCCGACTTGTCGTAAGAGGCGACTAACAGGATCGGGTGGTTAGACTCGTAGACTTGGTTGACAGAAGTCAGGGGTTCCCATTTGCGCAGATCGATGCTCATGCTGTTGATGACTGGATCGTCTGTTCCTTGATTATTTACAGATCGCCGCCATATAGCTGGAATATCACAGAGTGCGGCGTAGAACTAAATTCACTTGTTGTGGTGATTGCACGTGCGCTTCCAACAATCTTAGGAAGTGTAATTGTAAGTTGCTACGAGTTTCAAAACAACAATATATTTGTATGTAACTAATCAACTGTCATCTTTAAAATTTAGCCAATATTTCACAACTGTGGGAATATTTTAGTCTGCCATTTGTTTGGTCATTCATATATTTTACAGCGAAATCTTTTACATTTCCACTTGAGCTATGACAGCAAGGTTATAGGAATGTTCAATTTGAGAAATATTTCATTTCATTTTTGAGTTTCTGCTGTGGGATTTAATATGGCTGTGTTTGGGGGCAGATGTGTTATAGATTTTATTTGCATATTCAATAAAACAAATACCATTTGTGTTTATTACACCCTTTTCAGAAATGGAATTGTAAATACGAAGTGAACATCTTGTAATAATTACGTCAGAATATGTCTTTAACAAATATGTTTTAAGTTTTATCAAGGAGGTGTAATTCTTTAAAATAAATAAGCGGAAAAAAACCAGCAAAAGAATGTATACTCCCATGAAAGGTTTGGACTCACTTAAAGCACTCACTATATGTATATGTTATGCACGTATATATGGTTACATCGAAAATCAATTTCTCCACTGACTTTGGGGAACCAGCTGCAAATCTTATGCAGATGAATTGTACGAGAATAATGCATCAAATTGCTGAAAACATATGCAGGTATCGTACATGTGACCAGCTGCGTTTTGGTGTAGTTTTTTGTTAAAAGTTCGGCCATTTTCTCGGAGTATCATCATCTATTGAACTCATGTCAGTAATCTTTTTGTTTTACAATACATCAGTTTATGTTTAAACAGTACTTTTAAACAAAAATCTAATTTAGAACAGTTTACTGTAGTAGGTGGCTACAGTTACGCTAGTGAATCTAAACTTGGGTAGTATATGAGTACTTTAAGAACCATTGGAATCACACTGGAATAGAGTTATCGTTCCTGTTTGAAGTGGTTCTGATGACATTCTTCTAGAAGGGCACGAGTCGCTATTGGACTGGTCCCGTAATAACAGTTAGTAACACAGGAAAAGATGGTTGAAAACATTTGCGACAAACTCGTGCTATTTCCTGACAAGTCGAATACCGAGGTTACGTAAAACGGCGAGTGGTGACGAATGTCGCGGGTAAAGACATATTTACCATTTAGTTTTATGAAACACTAACCTCTTACATATCCCACGTATACATGCGTGTCAAATAAACTGACGAACAAAACAAAGTACACAGGTTGTGTTTCTTCCAAGATATAGATAACAAAACCTTTTGATGATATGGAAAATCTATGTTGAAGCACACTGCAATAGACGTGTTTTATCAGCAACATGACATTGTAGCTATAAATAGCGACGTAGTGATGACCTCTGCACACGGTACGTACGATGCAGGAAGGTCAAGGCCATTCCACGCAGCGGTCGGTTGGCTCATATATCAACAGCACGAACTCGTCTGATCAAAGTCTGATCACTGTAAATCGGTTCACGCGATGACAATGATGTGGGAACTGACGACGTCATCGTCAACATCCGGTTGCGTATGTGAACAACCCGCGAGTACCGACGCTCCTGGTGTGTTGTGACTCTGGGACGTCCACATGGATTGATTACATGTCTCGCCTGTCATATTAAAACGGTTCCGAATTAGGGTTTGTCTTGCGCAACCCAGTGTCCTTGCAATATGGCTCTTGGAAGTACCCATTTTTGAAATTCTCGTTGCGCCGACTCAGTATTGGAATTTTCTCGTGCGAATTTTGTCAAGTTATTCTTCAGTCTTCACGACCAACATGTTTCATACCCTCTGTACGAATGTGGCCCTTACATGGGACAGTATTCACAATTTTGCAAAACTTCTTGCTGAACACGTGCACATGTTTAGGTGGCATTTTGATTTTAAAAAATTATGAGTTAGAAGGTATATTTCGATTGCAGCAATAATTACACCTGCGTACTTTCAGTTTAGCATAATCGTTTTTGTGGGGTTTATTTGTTTTGTTTTGTTTGTTTTTTCACAGGATAAAGTCAAACAATATATCTTGAGGGCCATTCGTATGGATCTACTGGGAAACAAAGGTAAGTTAGATCAGCGGACAGAACACGTTTACGAGAAGCTGCCGGTACACAACAATGAGCAAAGCTGTTTGGTTTGTGAAAGGTAGAGCTGATGTTGGCTAGTGTACATAGAGTACATGACGATGAAATTGATTCCGCGCGGAGCTGCACACGCCTTGCTCTTAAGACTTCACATGGTCAGTGTCGGTAATACCCGATACTTGATCGAGGACAACCCGGGTCTCCTTTGCTTATAATGGCAAGCGCCAGTGCGCGGCACTCTTACATGCTAATTCGGGTATTTTTGAGGGAGTGTTTTCTCTTTGCCTGCGCGTATTGTTTATAGATTAAAATTACTGGACTGTACTGATCCTAAAAACTATGTACTGATCCTAAAAACTACGGTTGTAGTCTGTAGTAGTAATGTAAGTATGTCATCACTTCTTGCTAAACTGTAAAGTGTATCACATTTTGTTTATTGCATATAGTACCCCCAAATATGCGAATATGGATCATTTTGAAACAGGTGACATTTTTAATTTCACTAATATTGCATGTAACATGATGTGTAACACAATATGGCATGTAGCATGATGTGTAACAGAATATTGCATGTAACATGATGTGTGTACACAATACTGCATGCAACATGATGTGTATTACAATATTGCATGTAGCATGATATGTGTACACAATATTGCATAATTCAAATACACCCAGATAATTATCAAATAGGATGAAATTAGTAAATACACACGCGTTAAACGTCACACCAGGAAATGAATATTATTGTGCATTATGCAGTATGCATTATGCATCAATAGAAGCAATTGTATAATTTGTTTCACATGACTTAATAATCCCAGCAAATGAGAGTGAGTGTGTGGGTTTAGTTTTACGCCACACTCAGCAATATTCCAGCAGTATGGCGACGGTCTGTGAATAATCGAGTCTGGACCAGACAATCCGGTGATCAGAATCATGAGCATCGATGTGCGCAATTGGGAACCGATGACATGTGTCAACCAAGCCAGCGAGCCTGACTCACCCGATCCCGTTAGTCGCCTCTTACGACAACCATAGTCGCCTTTTGTGGCAAACATGGGTTGCTGAAGGCCTATTCTACCCCGGAACCTTCACGGGTCCCAGCAAATGATAAACGGCATTACCACAAACAAGTGGTGTGGTGGTACAAGTAATAAGATCACCTTGAGTCTAGTATGGTCAGCTACATGGTAGTGGATATATGTTCCTGTATGTTCTAACGTGACTGCGGGCAGTATTTATGGTTACAGACCAATCTTTCCTGCAGCATCTGTTGCACATGTAAGGCTGCGCAACAGAGAGACAATGATCAGTCGTCTGATTTGCGAGCGAAGCCAGCAAAAGTTGGCAACGTACTCGTACTCGCTTCGGTTCGGAAACATACTTTTCATGTCAAAATAAGATATCGCCAAGATCAAAGGGACACACCCCATTTCCTCATTGGGTTGTGCTCTCAGATTTCTAACCCCATAATAATAATTAGTCACGTGAAGTATATTTTATCCTTTATTTTTTGAGCGCCACCTGTGATACATAAGATCGGTCGTCGCCTCCATTCTTTTGCAAGCTTCGCTTGGATATAAGAAGACTGATAATTTTCTCTCCGTTGCGCAACCCAATTTGCGCTACAATTTGCCAGTGTTTCAGTGGACAGACCAATTTCATTTTTGATTTCTCTCTAAACTTGTAACCACTGCATACTAAACTCAACCCTGGATTTGGGAACAATGTGAACGCATGCCTTTGCCATAGTAGAGTGACTTATCGTAAATTAAATTGCCGATTGATAACTCCCATTCTTCATGTCACATTAGATTACTTTTAATGACTAAGTTGTCTAACCATTATGAACTGTGTTCAGTGTGGTCGGTTAGTGAGTAGGTTGACTATAGTTGTGCAGGCACTAGTCTCGTAACGCTAATCCGCCTAAGGTGCAGGCAAGAAGAGAATACACCTTTTTCAGGTCGGTGTGTAACTTATACCTGTTGTAACTTAGCAACTGTTGTAATACATAACATCATGGCCAGGTGAACTTAACAGACTCATTAGAATTAGGAAATAAATAGAAAAGCTGGTCGCCTAGAAGTAAGAAAATAAATAGAAAAGTTCGTCACCATACAGCTATTTACAACTGGAAATGTGAAGTGAGATAGAGCGAGTCCAAGAATGTACGATAAATCAGATATGGAGAAAATGCCCAACAAAATCGTAAGAACAGTGTCAGGAGCTCTAAACGAATATCATTCGATTGTTGTGTGATTATCTATGAAGCTAAAACAAACAAACGAACAGACCTTGTTCCGTCTAATTCATATAGGCATGTTTGACAGATTGCACAGATCACTAATCAAATATCAAAATGGAGCCACATTCGTGACTGAATCGGGATATTTAATCCTGAAAATAATGACGTAGTTTAAAGATACCATCAAGGAGGCGTCAAGTGATAAATTTAGGTTTGACATAAATGCGGAAATTAATTTTACCACATGGTTGTAGTAATTGGAGCAATAAATAACGGCTTGTTACACAAACTGAGGAACGTGTGTGCTAATGCTGAAACGTCTGAATAGAAAGTGCATAGAAATTAAAAACCCATTTCTCGTGTCCCCAGCATGAAATTGTTGGAATATTGCCAAAAGCGGCGTAAAATTATTTTCACTCTCTCACTCGTTCCATTCCCACAGAAGTGGAAGATCCATACTGGTCAGTTCTATATACTAGTAAACATTGCAGACAGTTTGTTTTCTTCCTCAAAGCACAGGGAAATGGAATTTGGAGATGCATCGGGGTCCATCAATGTTGATTTAATAATGAGACTGCATCACCATTTGCACGTCCTTGTGGCAGTAATCGTTCTTGTCAGATAATTGGTTTATGACGTAAATTTTGCACGTGTACGATTTTCATTTAAAAACGACTAGAACCAAACACTAACAACTGTGTGATGCAAATGCAAATGACAAATGAGAGCCGTCAAAATCAAGAATGACTCCCGGCACGTGTATGGGGCTACCGCGTTTTGCACGTGCATGCCATGCGTTGTGTTTAGGAGTGGTGACAACGAGAAACGGTGGCGCGTTCATGAGCTGTCTTTCCTTGAAAACAGTTATAAATTATAGATACATTTCATTTTAGAACATCTAAAATATCTGACGGATCTACAACGAACCAGCGCGGTGGTCAGGTAAAAATTTGAGATGTTCCATATATGTGAGTAAATTCTTGGTGTCTGGTCTGGTTAAATTCATTTTTGACTGGTAACACTTTGAAGTTACCAGCCCTGATGTCTGGCTGGGTTTTGGGCTCATTTCATACACTGCTTTCTCTTAAGAAAACAAATCAACAATATCAACAGCCTAATTGTAATTACTCCCATTTTGTAGAAAAACCCACATCAAACACAAAGATTACTGGTCCCCGCACCAGTAATCTCCTGACTGTGTTTATCACTGTCTTAATATGGATGTGTCGCATTAGCTACATCGACCTCAGAAATGGTTGGCTGGGGTTTTTTGTTTTTGTTTTTGTTTTTGTTTTTTTTTTGGGGGGGGGGGTTTGTTGTTTTTTTGTTGTTTTTTTTGTGTTGGTTTTTGGGGGGTTTTTTTCAAATTTTGAATTGTTTTGTTGTTTTTGGTTTGTTTCTTGTTTTTCGTTTTGTTTGTTTTTGTGGGGTTTGTTGTTGTTGTTAAACGCCGCACTCAACAATATTTTAACTATATGGCGGCGGTCTGTAAATAATCGAGTCTGGGGCAGACAGTCCAAATGATCAACAACATGAGCATCGATCTACACAATTGGGATACCGTCAGAAATGAGTAACAGTAAGGTGACTGAGTAAGTAAATAATTGAGTAAGTCGATTGAGTAAGTTAATGGCTTAGTAAGTAAGTCGACTGAGAAAGTCACTCAATGGAGTAAGTAAATGATTAAGTTGATTGAATGAGTAAGCTGATCTTATCATATCATGGCACCCGATGATAATACATTGCTGATGTATGAAATTAAACATGAACATGTATTTTATATTTTTTCGCTATTTGTTGTCTTCTTGGCTATTCTCGGGGCGGTGGGGTAGTCGGTATAGTGGTTAAACCATTCGCTTGTCACGCCGACGACCCGGGTTCGATTCCCGAGATGGTCACAGTGTGTGAAGCCCAATTCTGTTGTCCCCCTTTGTGAAATTGCTGGAATAGTGCTCAAACTCACTCACTCTGTCTGTTCAGCGTCCAATCAGCTGTGTCAGACGCCAATAGACGGAGTTATTTCTCGAACATAGACAATTGTAGAATACGAGGCAGCGGGTATTGACGGCACTGACGAAAATGCACCTGTAAAATAACTCGCTCTCTATATATACATGTCTTATTTCAGGATTAGCGTGTATTCCTCTGGTGTGATTGTTCAATATGGCGTCGGCAGACTTGAGTGCTAATACTGATCAGGACTCCATCGCCACATCCCAGTCAGATTGTAAGGAGTATGACGCCTTCATCAGCTACAACAGCGCTGATGAGGATTTTGCTAATGATCTGGTGAAGCATCTCGAGTCTCCGGTCATCGGTTTGAAGTGCGTGAACCACAAAAGGGACTTTCACCCTGGCCGTACTATCGTGGGAAATATCAACGAATTCCTTGAAAACTCCTCGAAATATGTGCTAATCATGTCCCCCGACTTTGTACGCAGTGATTGGTGTCAGTGGGAGACTGAAATAATGGTGTCAATGTCGGTGGAGGAGAAGAGATGCATTATCCCTGTACTGCTGAAACCATGCAAGATCCCCAAAACACTGAGTACATTGACATACGTTGACGTCTGTCATTCGGACAAATGGAGGGAGCGGCTTGTGAATTCCATCAAAAGAACAGGTAAGTGTGCGGACCGACCCTTTTCATTGTCATCACGGGGCGGCATCGTGGCCTAGTGGTTAAAGCGTTCGCTCGTCACGCCAACGACCCCGGTTGGGCTCAATGTGTGAAGCCCATTTCTAGCGTCACCCACCGTGATATTGCTGGAATATTGCTAAAAAGACGTAACACATACCTGTCATAAATATGTGTTAGTAGCAGCGTTCATTGTATGATCCCGATTCAGCCGATGGTAACACTACGTGTTTTCTGAAGTGTTGAGTGTAATCTGATCTTTGAGTGACACCCGCCAGAAATACTTGTAAAGGCAAATAACTGTACAGATACAAAAACATTTGGTACATGTCAAAAGAGGTATTTGCACTTTTCATACTTTATTTCTCTTTTGCGATACATTTCAAAGATGTTAAAAGGGGCAGTAAATTCCAGACAGCTATCTTCTCACATACCACAAAATATAGGTAAAGGTATCACCACGAAATATTTCTGTCATCTGTAGGGTAGCCTAGTAGTTAAAGCGTTCGCTCGTCACGATGAAGACCAGGGTTCGATTCCCCACATGGGTACAATTTATAAAACCAATTTCTATTGCCCGAAGTGATATTGTTGAAATATTGCGGAAGGCGTTGTAAATCTAAATCACTCTCTGTTTATATCTGATGTGACGTACATTGTTTTATCTGCAGCCGTGATGTTTTGTTTTTGGTTTTTTGGGGGTTGCACGTTTTGTAACAACCGCACAACAATAGTCCGTCTATATGACAGCGGTGTGTAAATAATCGATCCTGGACCATACAATCCAGTGATCAACAGCATGATCATCGATCTACGCAGACTGGATATGATGACATGATAACCAAGCCAGCGAGCCTCACTATCCGATCCAGTAAATCGAATCTTGGGATATGTATGGGCTGCTCACAGATAGTGAAGAATGTATATCCTCTCGCGTTGACATTTAATATATCTATACGAATATACAGTCTTGTCAATTATTGTTTCAGACCTAAAAGGCAAGAAACACAAGGTAAGTCTGAACATTTGTCAAAAGAAAAAGAAAACCGAACTGATGCCTACTTATCCTTGTTTGCCAGTAAATGGTAAATAGAAATACTCAAAATTTATGCAAGATACTGGTATTATGATTCCCATTCAACCTCTTATTCCTATTCTCGAAATGCCTAAACTCACTAACCAAACTGTTACAGACCCTTCAGATGAAAGACATACAAAAAGCGGCAGAAAAGGAAGATGAATACAAGAACTGTGTCCAAAGGTATAACCAAAACCGAGAGATATTCGACCTGGAGAAAAAGGCTCTTGAAAGAAAAATCAGGAATGCATATGATACAGTGTCTAAACAGATATTGGATGCTTTAGAGCTTCAAAAACTTCAAAAGCTAGATGAGATTCTGAGACTGAGGGACAAACGTCTGACGTCTCTCGTCCAGAGGATGAATGCAGCAGACGGCATTTTAAAGTTGATGAATGGTTTAAACGAAGACGACCAATGCATCAGTAAACTTGATAAACTTCAAGATGAGTATGACTTGCAGGAACAGAAACTAAAACAACTGACTTACGTCGAGTTTGTAGTAAGTGACAGTCTGATGGACACGCTAACTGAGCAGATATCGAAGTTTGATGTGGGACATCTCAGAGAGACTGACACCACACTTCTCGATTCCTCGGATGACCTGAGCAACACAATGAAAGGTTTGATATTAGATATCTAACACTGAAGCTAGAGTTTTACTGTGACATACGTTGTAGGGTAAGACAGAGTGGGCTTCTCGGGTGAGTGAGTCGGTACCTTTCAATGCCGCATTTAGCACAATTCCAGCGATATCACGACTGGGGACACCAGATATGTGCTTCACACGTTGTAGGGGATCGAACCCAGGTGTAACGAGCGAACGCTTAAACCACCAGGCTACCTTGGTTTCACCTTGACTCCCGATACACGGATACCTGATGAAGGGGCAAGAAGTAGCCCAGAAACGGCGTGTTGCAAAAATTAAAGAAGTTGTAAATCCATACCATTTGTTGTCATGGATACAGATGGTAGCTTCATGTTTTCATATTTGTTTTCACAGATATACGCCCTTCCTTTGACACACTGTCTGGAATGGCAAGACTCGATCTAGGGGAAGATATCGGACGTAAGTATTTGCATGAGTACAACATGTCTATACGCCTGCGTGCGCTCATGCGTGTGTGTTTATAGTACGTTTGGCTCAAAAGCGGATCGATGAATTACAATATAACTCGAAAACTAATGAACTTTAAACATTCAGTGAAACGTTGATCAGAATCAAACCATCATGCCAACTCAGTGAGTTTTTGCAGAGTGTTTGTCCTAATACTAAAAATGTTGTTTAACGAACTATCATTAAAATACTGATACACTTCACTATTTGTTACGAGGGAGGTGTGCAGAGAAGCATGTGCACAAGTGCCGATGACTGGTAAGCTGAGCTGGGCCTTCTCCATGTTTTCTCGCACACCTGGCTGGCCGTTTCTCTGCACTCCTCCCTCGTAACAAACAGTGAACTATGTTAATATTTTAATGATAGATTGTTAAACAACGCTTTTTTTCACTTTTTCGACAAAAGATCTTCAAAAACCTCACAGCGTTGGTATGATGTTTTGATTCTGATCTGAGTTTTACAGAGTATTTTTTTGTTTATTAGTTTTCAAGTTACATTGTAATCCAGTCTGCTATCACAGATATACGCTAATGTGGAGATATGCTCTGTCATAGATAAATACGCTAATGTGGAGATATTCTCTGTCATAGATATATACGCTAGTGTGGAGATATGCTCTGTCATAGATATACGCTAATGTGAAGATATACGCTATCATAAATGTATCTGCTAATGTTGAGATATGCGCTATCATAGATGTATCTGCTAATGTTGAGATATGCTCTGTCATAGATATATACGCTATGTGGAGACATGCGCTATCATAGATGTATCTGCTAATGTGGAGATATGCTCTGTCATAGATATATACGCTAATGTGGAGATATGCGCTGTCATCGATATATCTGCTAATGTGGAGATATGCGCTATCATAGATATTTGAGCTTAGGTGGAAATGTGCGCTATCATAGATATATGCACTAATATGGAGATGTGCGCTATCATAGATATATGCACCAATGTTGAGATATCCACTGCCATGGATATATGCACTAATGTGGAGATATGCGCTATCATAGATATTTGTGCTAATGTGAAGATAAGCGCTATCATGCATATTTGCACTAATGTGGAGATATGCGCTATCATAGATATTTCCACTGACGTTGAGATATGCGCTATCATGGATATATGCACTAATGTGGAGATATGCGCAATCATAGATATCTGTGCTAATGTGAAGATATGCGCTATCATAGATATATGCACTAATGTGGAAATATGCGCTATCATAAATATATGTGCTTAGGTGGAAATGTGCGCTATCATAGATAGATGCACTAATATGGAGATATGCACTATCATAGATATGTGCGCTAATTTTCATGTTTGCACAATCAGGTCCCGACATGAAGTTTGACGAGGAGACGGTGCACATATGTCGAGCCATCCTACACGACGGAAGCCTATTAAACCGCGAACCGTCGGGACCGGTCACCAACTCCGACAAGAGACTCAAAAAGTTTTTTGGAGCCGTAGCAACGCCGGCATTGACGACAGGTGGAGTGTACTACTGGGAGAGCAAGGTGGACGTCGATCTGAAGAAAGAACTGAGCAGCAGGAACTTTCTGTTTGCTGTCGCTCTATCCACAAATGGCGTGTTTGACGAACCTCAGGTTGGACATCGACTCCCCACTGTTGTCTCTGTAGCTGCACGTGCATGTGAACGACATGAAGCGGTGTGTCTTTATGTAAACAAGTACGGGTGTCTTGTATATCATGAAATCCTAACACTGAACCAGTCTGGGAACTGGTTGCCTATTGAACTGGGATTCCTCCTGGACACAATCAGACAGAGACTGGCAATTTATGACGTGACGAAAAAGGGGGAGATAACCTGCGTAGACGAGATCGGGGACGTCGAAGAGTTCACTCCCCAGTTCGGTGTGTATGCAGGCCATGCTGGTTCAGTGCGGTTGTCATTGACAAGAGGTCAGAATACCTCGTTATCGATGGGAAAACAATAACTAGAGGCCGCAAGAGTTGTATGATCCCCAGGTAGTTTAAATTGATAATGCAGTGTACCGCTGAGATTGACATCCAATGATCGAGGGACAAATACAAGCACCTTCAGCATGTACTAGTTGCGTGGATATCTCCTGAAATGGTTCTGAGCATTAGAATAGCGAATCCGTATAAAAAAATATTGGTTGTACATTTTATTCAAATTGTCTGAAACCCATTGTATCAGTTACGTATTTTTGTAAAATTATAGAAAAGTTGCTGAATATATGTACGCTTGGTAAAGAATATAATAAAGACACTTTAATGCTGCTACTCAAAAACAGATATATAATGTCGTGCTGGCATTGAACCTGAGTCAACCATCAACTTGTACTTGCTATTGAATACCACAGGCACTTGTGCCATGGCGAGGATAAATGATTTTTTTTTAAATTTTGAGATGACCCCCAACTTGAAACGCTTCATGGTACAATATATTATGTGGACAAGGCCGGACACTGCGGTGTACCCCACCCGCCTGCTTTGCCGATCGCTACGCTAGCATCGCATGCAACCTATTGAAACTTCATCTAAACATAATCATGGGTGACTGGCCTATCGATCACCACTTATAACACCTACCAGTTCTTTATCGATATTTCTACAAGTAGACTGAACATTATGCACAGACCTTCGCCTTATAGCTTGAATATTGGTGCCTGTAGCGTTAAACATCAAACAAACAATCAAGCAACAAACAGACAAGTTAATGTAATGAGTACGTACACATTTATTATTTACTTATTCACAAAAAACAAACTTATAAATAATTCATATCATCTTAACTGACACATAAAGGTCGTTTTCTGACTGTATAAGCGCTCTTCTATTAGCTTCAATGTAGCCCCGCTTGCCAGTGGCAACTCATTCGGTACTTAGTGGTGGTAACATTGAAACAGGCATGATGCACGGAAATAACCGATGTTTTGCGAATGCAAATCGATAGAAGGGGGATAACTCTAAATCTGGTGTTTTTGTATCGTCTGCAAATCTGGCGATGGCTCCAAAAGATTTGACCAGTGAACAACTTATAATGTTTTCATGCGTCTTTGGTAAACGTATTTTACCAAAGAAAGGCAAGACATAAATGTAAGTGAACATGCCGACTATCCATTCCATATCTAAATCGGAAAAATGCAGTACAAATTGCATTTTCTAAATATTGTCGAGTTTAGAGGCGATGGCAACTGACATCCATCGTGACGTGGGTTACATTGTGACGTAATGCAAAAAAAGTTCGATTACGAGGGGGCAGACTGGAATGGCGCAGTGACGTCAACACATTGTGACGTAATACAAAAAGTGCACATTATCGTCTGATAAGGTATTGTCGGCGCCTTTGATCTTTCACCGAAGCATCTTAGAACAGGGTGATTAATTCAAACTTCCAATCATAAAATAGTACTTTATTTACAAATCAGTCAACAAATCTAATTATTTTTAAAAGGCAATAATTAAATGAGAACTTATATTGCTAAAGAGATCCTTCATAGTTCTTGATTTAAAATACTCATCCCTTGTGATGGAATATTCAACGCAGTCAAGCAAGACATGCTTGACTGTGATTCTTTCATCACACGGGATGCAGAACGGAGGATCCTCACCTTTCAATAGGTATTCATGAGTACATCGTGTGTGGCCAATACTACACCGTCGAAGGATGATGACGTCATCAAATCTGGACTGACAACCCAAGTATGTATAACCAGTATACGGTTTTATTTCATGTAATTTATTTACACCCACCTGGGTGTCCCACTTCTTCCGCATCAGATCACGGATATAAGATCTAATTGTAGGTTTATAATCTGAGTATGGAATTAGAAGTGGTGTCACAGATTTATTGAACGTGGCTGGGAAACCAACAAACGACGATGTCGTATTGGCCAGTAGCAAGATCATTGTACAAATCAGTTATTTCTATTAAAAGTGGCTATTTACATGATAAGTTTTTAATTGCCTGAAGGCAAGACCAAGGGTCTGAATAGAGTTTATACTGTTTATGTTTAGGATGTCTTTCAATATATTTAAGAGCTATTAATATAGCGTTTGCTTCCGGTGTGAAAATAGAGCTATTATCCGGTAACTGAAAATATATTATTCTGGATCCAGTGACATTGTCACAAGCCACTGCGCCACCATCTTTGGACCTATCTGTAAATAACAATTTGTATGTACTATATTTTCTTTTTAACTGATTATATTCTTGTTTATGTTGTAATTCATTTGTTTCCGATTTTTAACCTCGTCCGTGTAAGGTCAGCTTCGGGTCGAACCAACTACCAAGGAGGAGAAAAAGGCAGACGGGAAGGAGATATATTGGCTAGCACAATGCCGCTCTTAATCCCAAATATGGTCAAAATGCCAAGTAACGTTGCGAGACAAGATTCGGTCAAGCCTGTTATGAGTTGGTAATGGATATCGAATGTTTAGCCAAAGTTTCACCCAACTTGTATGCGAGATCAGATATTTCAGTTAGTATGTTATTATCCTTTTTAAGATGATGAATACTGCTGGATTTGGAATCCCGCCTTTAACATTTCTAAAATATTTCTCTGCCTTCTTCCTCATTTCCTAGTCTGTGTGCATTTATCATTAAACCATGGTTTACGGATGTGCGGGTTTACAGTGAGAGGACTCAGGACTAGTTTCATCAGCTGTATGTTTCAATGTTTCCGAAAACATTTTAATTGGATCAGGGACATCCATGAAAAGGTCTGATTTAAGTTCTTCAAGACAGATGGCCTGAAATAAGGGCCAATTGCCCTTAGAAAAATGCCATCTTGTTACAGGCGGATCATCATTAACTAAACGTTTTGCCTCATGATAGGTGACATTCTTTTGAAATTTGATTTTGACAATTTCATATTCACGTTTCCAGATTTGACAGGACTTTGACAAAGACATATGATCTCCAAGACAATTGACACATTTTGGAGAAGACAAGCAGGCAGAACCTTCATGATCCTCTTCACCACATATGTAGCATGTTGCACGATTCCTGCAGGATTGGGCACCGTGACCCAACTTTTGACACTTGTAACAACGAAGTGGATTTGGAATATATTACTCCAATTCGATGTTTCAATATCCAGCACCAGTATACTTTGGGTGTTGCGGTTGTGAAGACGAAATTAAATAAGTGTTTGTATTTCAAGTTTCTCCATGTTTCTTAAATGTGAATTGTTTAACGTGAGTGACAACTTGATTTTGTAGTTCAGGGACGATTTCTGTTTCACTCGTGTGGGCAAACCAGCGGTCTCGGTCTCTCAAGATGCCTTTACTGCTGTTCAGAGACTTGTGTGGAGAAACAGCAACTGCAGTATTTGCAAGCTGCTTTGTGGATATGAGGGTAGCTTATTGTTTTGCCGTTTTACATGAGGAGAAAACCAGATCTATCATTTCAACCCCTTGGACATCACCAAAAGGTCCATAAATTTGCTTATGATGTGGCAAATGGATTTAGTTTTAGTGATTCACCGTCAGTAGAAGATACAACCAAAAATCTGCTCCATGTACCCGGAGATCTGTTTGTGGCACTGCCCTCATCAGAGGACAAACACTCATCTAATGCTCGTTTATGTTTTTTGGGTTGAGCCATGGTTAATAATAGAAAGTTCACCATCCCAGCTCCCCACCCTCCACCGAGTATCACATGGACAATGCTATGTACCAGTGGGTCTCCGACTGGCAGCACCAAGGATACTGAAATGGTATACTCCAGCAGAAGATTAATTTTTTAACAATTAATCGATCCACCAGATTGGCCCATGAGCCACCGCTTTCTGGGCATCAGACCCTAGGCAAAGTTCATAACATCGGATTTCAAATCCAAAGGTATTATGTGAATAAAAAGGCCAAGGCAAAAATTGAAACAATACAACATCAAATTTCTGCAATTACATGAATAATCCACGCACAGTGCTTGGCGTGACCAGCCGATTGGTTGAACCGTGTCCATTCAACCACCCGTCTAGGTGAAGTCAGGGCCAAAGTGGTGTGTTGAGCAACAGGTACATGGTTACAGGTCCCTATTGCACTAAACCACCAGGATCCCTTCCTCCGCCACATAGGGCCGCAATCCACTGCAAACGGGTTGGTGGGCCAAATATGCCCCCGCCCGACGGTGAAATTACTTGGGTACTGTTGACAAATTCACTAACTCACTCACTCTGGCTCAAGCGTGGACATGCATCTCCTTACTCCCACATCTAGGAAGAACGTCTAGGACATGTATATCCTTACTCCAACATCTAGGAAGAACGTCTAGGACACGCATCTCCTTACTCCAACATCTAGGACACGCATCTCTTTACTCCAACATCTAGGAAGAACGTCTAGGGCATGCATCTCCTTACCCCAACATCTAGGACACGCATCTCTTTACTCCAACATCTAGGAAGAACGTCTAGGGCATGCATCTCCTTACTCCAACATCTAGGACACGCATCTCTTTACTCCAACATCTAGGAAGAACGTCTAGGGCATGCATCTCCTTACTCCAACATCTAGGACTCGCATCTCTTTACTCCAACATCAAGGAAGAACGTCAAGGACTCGCATCTATTTACTCCAACATCTAGGAAGAACGTCTAGGACACGCATCTCCTTACTCCAACATCTAGGACACGCATCTCTTTACTCCAACATCTAGGAAGAACGTCTAGGGCATGCATCTCCTTACCCCAACATCTAGGACACGCATCTCTTTACTCCAACATCTAGGAAGAACGTCTAGGGCATGCATCTCCTTACTCCAACATCTAGGACTCGCATCTCTTTACTCCAACATCTAGGTAGAACGTCTAGGGCATGCATCTCCTTACTCCAACATCTAGGACTCGCATCCCTTTACTCCAACATCTAGGAAGAACGTCAGGGACTCGCATCTCTTTACTCCAACATCTAGGAAGAACGTCAAGGACTCGCATCTCTTTACTCCAACATCTGGGAAGAACGTCTAGGACACGCATCTCTTTACTCCAACATCAAGGAAGAACGTCAAGGACTCGCATCTATTTACTCCAACATCTAGGAAGAACGTCTAGGGCATGCATCTCCTTACTCCAACATCTAGGACACACATCTCTTCACTCCAACATCTAGGAAGACCGTCTAGGACATGCATCTCCTTACCCCAACATCTAGGACACGCAGCTCTTTACTCCAACATCAGGGTGATAACGTCTAAGACATGTATATCCTTACTCCAACATCTAGGACACGCATCTCCTTACCCCAACATCTAGGACACGCAGCTCTTTACTCCAACATCAAGGAAGAACGTCTAGGACACGCAGCTCTTTACTCCAACATCTAGGACACGCAGCTCTTTACTCCAACATCAAGGAAGAACGTCTAGGACACGCAGCTCTTTACTCCAACATCTAGGACACGCAGCTCTTTACTCCAACATCAAGGAAGAACGTCTAGGACACGCAGCTCTTTACTCCAACATCAAGGAAGAACGTCTAGGACACGCAGCTCTTTACTCCAACATCAGGGTGATAACGTCTGAGACCCGCTTCTCTTTACTCTAATATCAAGGCAATAACGTCATCATGTTATCTATTTTACACATTATCGGAGAGGGTCCCTACCTGTTCCTTTGATTTCTAGAACTGCTACATGGCTAATTGTATTGCTAAAATTGTTAATCAAACTCACTGTATGAATGAAAGCAGTTTCATTTTTTATTTAAACTGTTTGCCTGGAATATAATTCTGTCAAGAGAAAAGGAAAAGATTCAGCCTTTCTTTGCATTTTTCAGCACAAATGCCTGTAACATGTAGCTTGTTGACGCAAAATAAAAAGATGTTCCGTAAAGAAGATATTTATTTTGACCATGACCGACACGGCTGAAAGTGTTTGACCATGCTCACATGATAAAAAGTGATTGACCATGACCGACACAGCAAAAATGTTTGACCACACTGACACGGCGGAAGGTTTTTGACTCGGACACCCCGCTTCGAACATCGGCATGCATGACATTTCTCACTCTACACCTACTTCTGTCAGCCACTGCCATCAAGTGTCTACACTCCATAACCAATGATTCCCTAGCAAACACTCTGATATACTCGCCTGCGAGTAGATGACCTCACACCTTTTACCCTGGGTAGTGAAGCACATCATATTTGCGACATGAACTCACTAAGAGGCAGAATAACATCTGCTAGTGTCACTCAATTCTAGATTATTCTGTCAAATGACGTTGAAAGTAACCCAGGCCCAGCCCATGTAACTATGAAAGATTTAAACTCCGTTAGGTGTGACATCGTGAACGAGATAAAAGAATTCAAACAGATCATGATTGCTGAAAATATCTACAGTGAAATCCCAACTGAGTGGCCTATCAGACAAATGCTCCACACTAGAACATACTGTGACGGATATCCGCAAAGATATCGATAGATTATCACAGGAACAGTCTATTATATACAGTGATGTAGACGAGCTTAACGGGAAACTAGAAAACATTGAGGATAAACTACAGTCGCATGGAAAGGATATAGACAAACTTGAATGTTTTAGCCAAAGGGACAATGTCGTCTTTCACGGCGTGAACGAGAGTGAAAATGAATCGTTCCACAACAGCAAGAACAAAACTGTCGACTTACTCACAAGGCATGTCCAAACAAAGACTTGGGATCGTAGTGACATTGTACGGGCGCATCGTATTGGGTCCAGGAGACACCATCAAACCAAGCCGCGCCCTCTTATTGCAAAGTTTGCGTGCACAGACGACAAAATCGAAGCATTGCGGCACCGGGAGGAGTTAAGGAAGTCTAACATAGGTATTTCAAACGACCTAACAAAACTCCAACGAGAGACATTGGCAGACGTAAGAAAAAGAGGCTTAATCGGGTACTACAAGAACGGTCAACTCCATACGAAGCCCGCCAATACCAGTCGAGCCCCCAGCGACAATAGGAGGACCAGGGCTCCATGGGCACCTCGGCGCACACCAGCTACACAGACCAGCAGCCCGGAGGAAGTGGTACCCCCTCCCTCGGGCACTACAGGGTCATGTGGTATCACCTCCCCGGAGGCTATGGATGACGAATAGGGAAGTGGCCGGGCCAGTGTAGACTCACCAAATACAACAGGTGATGATATTTCTTATGATATTGGTGACCTTTCAGTACTTGTATGGAACGTAGATGGCTTAATTTCTAAAACACATGATCCCGAATTTATTCAGTTCCTAGAAAAATTCCACATAATGTGTATTGTAGAGACGTTCCTTGAGAGAATTATCGACATCCCGCAACTCTCGGCATATAATGTTTATGCTGCTAAAGCACATAGACTAGCTACTGCCAGTAGATTATCAGGCGGTGTTTATATGTTTATTCAAACGTCAATATCTAATCACTGCCAACATGAAAACTTGAATATAGACAATGCGGTTGGCATTAGGATAAATAAATCCCTTGTAGAAGGGAATAAAGATATTCTCTTAATAGGGATGTATGTTCCTCCCTCTGGCTCTTCCTTCTTCAATTCAGGAGAACGGGTTTCCGGCATAGAAGAACTCGACCAGTGGGTAACACATAACGTCGACCACAGCTTTGACACAATAATATGCGGGGACTTAAATGCACGCGTTGGGTGTGGCAATAACCCCACTGAGAGTGTTGATGAGCCAGGTGTGGACAGAGGAGCGTTCCCGGAGGAGCAGAGTGTCCCCACAGATCACAGGAACTCTAGTGACCGAACTGTAAATGCGTCTGGACGAAAGTTGTTGGATGTTTGTTTTACGCACAACCTGTATATATGCAATGGTAGAACTGCTGGTGATAAAGATGGTAGTTACACATATATTTCAGAAACTGGGTGTTTTGTCATCGACTATTTCATAGCTTCTGTAAATACTCATACATTTTGTAAATATGTTCTCGTTCACTCAAGAATTAAATCAAAACATTTACCAGTTAGTTTGATGTTGAGCTGTAAATACGCCATTCCTGCAGATACCGATGATAAATGTAATGATGATCCATTTTTTGGATACAAATGGCACGATAAACTTGCTAGAAATTTCCTAGATTTACTTCATGCCCAACAACCATCTGTAACTTCCTTGACAGAACTGATAAGCCTCAATATTGAAATGTTTTTGAATTCATTTGTCAGAAACCTTCTAAATGCTGCTGAAGTGTTCAGAAAAAACCCAACAAGTCAAATAACCAGACATTTTATAATAATAATTGTCGATATGCGAAACGAGAGGCAAAGCGTGAACTTCGACGCTATAGAAGCACCAAGTTACCTACCAGTAAACAACACTACTGTACATTGCGTAACAGATATAAGAACGAATGTAGAAAGGCTAAATATCTGTATCAACGTATAAAGAGCTCCAAACTATGTTCATCAATCAACAACTCATTTGTATTCTGGAGGGAACTTCCATTAAAAGTTCAAGTTGTCCTATCGATAAACCAATCTTATACCATCATTTCAAGAACTTATATTGTGATCTGGAACCGAAAGAAGATGTATCTTGCAGTCAAGATTTTAATATTGATGAAACTGTTGTTTTAGATGAAGTTGATCGATGTATTTTAGAGAATCCTATCACTGAGTGTGAAATAAGCTCATGTCTCAATCACCTAAAAAGGGGTAAAGCAGCTGGGCACGATGGAGTAATAGTGGAACTGTTAAAATCTTCTGAAAATATTATCATGCTTTTCCTTGTGAAATTGTTTGATATGCTCTTTGGCAAGAATATTTTTCCAGACACGTGGATTAAAGCTGTCATTGTACCCCTTCATAAATGGGCGATCGAAGTAACCCAGACAACTATAGAGGAATATCCCTCCTATGCGTGTTAAGCAAACTATATACATCTCTCTTGAATGTTCGTATTACGAATTGGTCTAACATAAAAGACGAGATACCAGTGAGTCAGGCAGGGTTTAGACAGGGTTATTCAGCCATAGACTGTGAAAGATTTCTTAATGTTAACCCCCATACCCCGAATGCCATTGTATATGGGGAATGCGGCAGGTATTCGCTTTATATTAACGCAGTGTGTAAAAAGCATTAAGATATTGGCTGCGAGATTTAGTTATGCATGAAAATCGGATACCTCTCAAGGTATATAAAATGCAATTATATTATTCTAACTGTGGTTACACGACTTATGCATTGTATGTTCGTAAGATCTTGTTCTCACGTGTTTTTGGTTATGTGTGGATGTTCCAATCTGTAGGAGATATATCCTACTTTATTAATGCCTTTAAAAAATGTTGCTATTAATATGTTTTTCCAGTCTTGGACTTGTACTCTGAAGAATAGCTCCAGATATTGTTTATATCGTGAATATAAAAGCATTTTAGCTCCTGAGAAATATCTAGATTGCACTATTAACAAACGAGTAAGGAATATATTTGTTAAGTTTAGATCTGGTTTTTTAAGATTGAAATGTAACGAAGGGAGATGGTTAGGAATAGAACAGGAACAGCGTTTATGTCCACACTGTAATTTAGCTACTGAAGACGAGTACCATTTTTTATTCATTTGTACATTATATAGCACGCTACGAATTAAGTACCTCCCTTCTGTGTATCATCAAAATCCGAATATGTACAAATTTAGATCCCTTCTATCAACGGATAATGTAGTAGTTTTAAAAAGCTTAAGTAAATTCCTATGGCATGCATATGAATTAAGAGAAAATACATGTACAACTTTAGATAATAGATAACACATAGACAGTATATGACTACCATAATATATATAATATACATTGTATATACAGCTGTATACTCTGCATTGTATATGGGCCTGAGGCCTTCGTAATAGAAATAAACACTTGACTTGACCATGCCGACACGGTTGAAAGTGTTTGACCATACTCACATGATAAAAAGTGATTGATCATGACCGACATAGCAAAATGTTTGACCACACTGAAACGGCTGAAGTTTTTGACATTACTGACATGATAGAAAATGTTTGACCATACTGACATGACAGAAAGTATCTGACCACAATGACATGGCAGAAACTGTTTGACAATACTGACATGATAGAAACTGTTTGACAATACTGAAACGATAGGTGTTTGACAATACTGGCGTGGCAGAGAGTGTTTGACCATTCTGACGTGATAGAAAGGGTTTGACTATACTGACACGGTAGAAAGTTTTTGACCATACTGACATGATAGACAGTATCTCACCACACTGACACGGCAGAAAGTCTTTGACCATACTGACATGGCAGAAAGTTTGGATATACTGACATGATAGAAAGTGTAAAACCATGACTGACATAGACAAAATTTTTCACCATACTGATATGGCAGAAACTGTAAGACCATGCTGACATGATAGAAGGAGTTTGACCATACTGATAAGGCAGAAAGTGTTTGACAATACTGTCATGATAGAAAGAACACACAGCTATGGCAGAAACCGTTTGGCAATACTGACACGGCCGAAAATGTTTGAGCACACTGACACAACACAAAGTGTTTGACCATACTGACACAACAGACATTTTGGACCATACTGACACGACAGATAGTGTGTGATCACACTAACATGGCAGAAATTGTTTGAGCACACAATGCATTTTAACAGCAATGTACAAGTAAGAGATGTAACTGATCTGATGGTTTCCTGGGTGACGCCAATGACAGCTGCTTTCAACAGCTCACTTGTTTTGTCAGGAGAGGTAAAAATCAGCCATACCTTATTAACATGTGTTACAGCTATATGCCGCGGTGTAAGGATGCGGGGCATTATGCATTCGTTTGTATAATCTAGCATTCTAATGTAGAAGGAAGGCAGCATATATCGGACCAAACCGTCGCTGCAGACACACTGAGGGTTGGACACAACAGAGTCAGATAATGATGGAGGGCCAGGAGGTTTGTAAAGGGCAGAAGGAGGAGGTGCACCAGGAGAATGTTCAGAATGAGGAGGAGGGTGGAGAGGAGGCGACGAACAAAAGGCCCAAGTGGGCGAGGAAGTCTGACTACATGCTGTCAGTAATAGGCTACTGTGTGTCCCTGGCCAACATCTGGAGATTTCCGTACATCTGCAGTAGGAATGGCGGAGGTATGTTAAGGGACATGGTTTTAGAGATGCTGAGACATTTTGATGCAGTATTAAGCACGCTCGCTTCAAAGTATCATAGGCACATACTTGCAATTGAATCAGTTTAGACTTGACTAAAAACTAGGATCTTGTGAACGTGTTTCATTTCATAAAATATTACGGTTTCAAGTGTATGCATTGGGAAGATGTCAAAGGATTGTTGTAAATTGATAATTGGTGTTGTACATTAGAAAATACAAGCAGAATTGTCCAATAATAAACATACGACAAAGAAATCTTTTCCAAAATCGCGGATTAAACGCTATCAAAATTTCCATTGTCTATTCATCACGTACCATGTTGTAGGGACAGTGGCATGATAAATCTCTCCTCAGAGTCAGCACTCATCTACCTGACTGTTTAATAGAATAATGATTAACAGACCCCATGAGGAATAGCCATGAACCGTTCCGGCGTACATTGCAGCAGTGCCATTCAAAATCAAACAAGCGATAGCGTTTGACGTGACGCGATACGACCTTACGATGATGAACAAGAAGAAACTGTGCATTGTTGAGATTCTTTCTAAATGTACAAACATCATTTGAATGATATGTGTCACGAGAACTGTGGAAGGTTTAAGGTTTGCACTTTTCTCTTCAATCTGTTGGTTGCCAAATCATGACATCTATTGAGCTGATTTAGCACACGGAGTAGACCTCGTTCCAATTCATCCCACACATGTTCTAAATATACGTTCCAAGGAGCTGCTTGAACATTGCCCCGTTGAGGAAAGGTCCAAGCTGATCTGGCCATGCGAAGACATTTAAAACATTGCAAAGAGCGTCTTGCTCAAGGCTCCAAACCTTTCAAAACGTTCTATGGTAAACAGTTCGTGCCAATGCAGTACCCTCATTTGACTAGTAGCATACGCTCCCGATTTTTTCTGGCGAACATCATGGCTCCAGATAATTTTTCAACATCAGGAGCATGTACCGTTAATTATTTCTCTCTTATTGGAAAACCCTGAGAGTAGATTTAGGTTACTGAATGGAATTTAATGGCATATCAGTAATCATGTGTTTCGTTTAATATATGCACCACAGCATTGGTACTCTTGTGTAAACAGGACAATAAACAATAAAAAATACTTTTTTTCATAAAAATACGTTTGTACATGATTTTGGTGCGTATCTTTTATGTTTTCTAAATTATTTATTACTGCATAGTGTATATTTTTTTATCCATTCAGATGCCGATATGGTCTTATCTGGAACTCTGTGAATAGGTTACTAGCCTTTGGATGTGTTTGTGATGTGTTTACCACCATGGGTCAGGATACGTTCACCTATTGTCGAACACCCGGTTTCATCATTACTTGGTGTAATTCATAAACACTTGGAGTCGTTTTTATCAACCACCTTAAGTAATTAAAATACAAAGTCAGTTTTAAAATTGTTCTGATGTCGAATTTCATGGTTGCAGTCACTGGAGTGTGTGGTCAAGGCTTGATTGTTTACAGACAGTGTTATGCAGCTGCAATACTGCTGAATATGGCGTCATACACACTCATACTCGTGATATAGCCAGAACCGTACAACCCATTCATGATTGTGGAAATGTTTTTGTCGTTTCAATATCTGGAATGTCAATCCTGTGCGATGACGTTGCAGGAACGGAATTCGATCTCTGCAGCCCAGGGCCCCGTTTGACAAAGCTCTAATAAGCCTAAGATCTCGTAACTTTTCTCGTAGCATCCGTAGCTCCTGTGTTACAGTGTAGGAGGCACAGTGGCTACGAGAAAACTTACGAGGTCTTAGGCTTACGAGTGTTTTGTGAAACAGGACAAATAGCAGTAAAAGCTTCTTGAACAACTAACGGGGATTTCTGACGTGTCCTTGTCCTCCTTTACAGAAGCTTCGGGAAATATAGACTAGTCTGCAAACATAACCCCTCAATACGATGTTTTTTCATACTCTTTGTGTAAGTGACTAAATGTGTCCCTTTGGAAATTTACAAAACGTATAAATAGTTCTTTGATTTCACAAACTGACTGAAGTATCTGTCCATTTAATTTACTGTTACAATTATCAAACTTTAATTGCATGGAAATTCGATTACGGTGACGGAAAATGATAGGCGTGAGAAACAATAAAAAACGAAATATAATATACTCACTGGCAAAAGAAACTCGAATATCGTGGAATGGTGATATTAATAATGAGTGAAAACATGGCGTTTTGCTACTTACATTTCTATCACAAAGGACAACGATAACTGGAAAGAAAGCACTTTGTGAGTTTATTCTACACATGACATGACATGACATGACAATCTAATAATATGTATGTAGCATAATATGCGCAACGCATAATGCATGACATTATGTAGTGTCATCTATAGGGAAACAGACGTTAACGTCATTAACGGGTGTGACCTCCATTGGCATCAGCATCAGCAACAGGTACCGCCATCCTCCCACGCTGGTGAGGAGGCGTCGAATGAACCCCTTGTTGTTGTAAGCGTCAAACAACACTCCGTTGCTGTTGTTGCCAGTTACAACTGGACGTACTCCCTGATGTTGAATTTCCCCTTCCATACGTGGCATTCAATCTGGGCTTAAAGCTGGCTAACCCACGGTCTGGATGTTGTTGTTCTGGAGGAATGTCCTTGTCAGTCTTGATGTGTGCACTCTCGCGTTATCTTGCTGAACAATTAAACAATTACTGGTCTCAACACTTCGTCGATGTAGCTCTGCGCCGTAGCACCGCTACTACTACATTGACAATTGTTCTGAAAGATTACATGTTGAACAGACATTCCCAGGTTATGGCACCCCAAAACACGAGGGAAGAACCTCCCCAACAATCTTTCTCCAAAACACAGGGTTCTGAGAATCTTTCACTTTGACGACGCCGTATACTATGCCGTCTGAGGTATCGATACAAAAGCGACTTGCATCTGTGAAGACGATGTTCTGGCACTGTCTACTGCGCTAGTTGCGATGGACTGCTGCCCATTTCAGTCGGACACATGTATGTCGTGGCGTCAAACGTACACCAGCCTGAATATGACGGTAACGTACAGTATTGTCGCCGATGCGTCTGTCGTGTCTTCCTATGGTGTTACGGGCTGTTGTGGTAGCTGTTATAAAGCGATCTCGCAAACGATCGCGAGAGGTCACGATGTAGCGATCTTGCCGGTATGACGTTACACGTGGACGTCCGCTACCAGGGTGGTCAGCGACGGTGTTTGTCTACTGATAACGGTCAAGCAGGCTGTAGATGGTGGGCTGATATCTTCCATAATACCTGGTGACGCTTTGGATGCCTCGGCATTTTCTATTGCTCTCTGACCTTCGTAAGTGCTAACCCCCTGGATGCCACAGGGACATGTCTTCCTCTTCAACCCTTACTCTGAAGTCCAATAAAATCCTGAATATATCGATCAACTTCACAGTTTTGAATTCTGCGGAAAATTCCTGTTTCTTGATACCATTCACAATTATCTCAGACAAAGGTAAAGCTCTTAAATTACCTTTCGAAACATTGTAAATGTCTCCATTCTTCACACTGAAACGCCGAAGTGCTCTCTCCGCCATATTGGAGTGTTTACAAAATCACTTTTCGAGAACGCCGGTATTGGGACGCCTATAGTACATCACGTATATTTCATAGTCAGCTGTGACAAATGCGTCAATGAATTCCCCACACATCTTAGAATCAAATTACAAATGGTCTTTGTCACCAATACCACTGTCTAGACAAAACGAAGCGAAAGATATTGGGTATGAAAACGAGCGCTTTGCTCGAAAGACTGTTTGAAATGTGAACAAAGAAAAAATCCGATTTTACACTGCGTAGCATTGTCGGAAATTTTCCGACATGTAGCCGTCTAATCATTACTAACATTGGGTCAATACGTTTAGAATATACAGAGGAAGAGTATCGTAGCAAGAAATACCAAATTAAAAATAAATACAACTAAACCGTTTGATAATTCATAAGAAACTGTCAAAGTTTCCGTCCGGCGTGGCACCACGACTGTTAGTCTATGTCGCAAAATCACGCTGAACAACAACGGTACTTACCAGCATTTCTGGTTTAATCTGTTATTCACGATGTAAACGATGAAAACATATAACAATACCCAGATAGTCAGAATCATTCTGATTACATACATCTCATATTATGAACAAACGATCCCTGAATCATGGGAAGAGTCCTCGCAAAAACCTGTGTACCCTTGTCAGCGAAGCCATTTTGAAAGAAATGGGTCATGGGTAGTGATGTCACACGTGAACATTGTTATACGAGGAGATGTCAATAAGTTTTGAGCCTTGAGCATTTTTCATACCCAGGTGTCACAGCCTATGGTACGACATTGAACCTTGGGGTGTAGCTGATGTGATATATAAGTTTTGGTATCTTACTCTCAGAAGGTATTGAACAGCTCACATTGACAGAAAGAGACCCCCCTCATGAATAAAACTGAGAATAGAGCAGTAATTAAGTTTTTAGTTCTTGAAGGGAACTCGGCGAAGAACATTGAAGGAAAGGCTTTCAGCAGTTTATGGGAAGTATTCCCCTTCATCTGCTACCATCAAACGATGGGTCAATGAATTTAAGTATGGTAGAGAGAGTCTTGAAGATGACCCCCGTCCAGGTCGCCCAACAACAAGCACTAGTCAGAGTGCATAGACTTGTGCTGGAAAATCGTCGAATCACACTCGATGAGTTAGAGAAGACCACAGGCATTTCACATGGATCCATCGAGACAATTCGTCATGAACATCTCGTCATGTCTAAGGTGTGCGCAAGATGGGTGCCAAGAATGCTTACAGATGAAATGAAGCAAACAAGGGTCACCATAAGCAACTCCATGCTAACCAGACACAACAAGAATCCAGAAGATTTTCACTTTAGGCTAGTAACCTGTGATGAAACCTGGATCCACCACTATGATCCTGAGAGCAAACAAGAATCCATGGAATGGAAACATGTCACTTCTCCCAGGACCAAAAAGTTCAAAACCTCCTGATCAGTGCAGAAGGTAATGGCGACAGTCTTCCACATGGATTACTTACCAAAGGAAGAACAATGAATGGGGAATATTACACTAACTTGTTGAGGCAAGTGCGACAGTCAATCAAGGAGAAGCGCGGGGGCAAGATGAGACGTGGTATTCTTCTACATCAAGACAATGCTCCAGTACACACCTTGCAGCCGCTGCTGTCCAGGAATGCGGGTACGAAATCTTGCCGCATCCCCCTTACTCTCCAGACCTGGCACCAAGTGATTACCATCTGTTCCCAAATCCCAAGAAACACTTGCGTGGTCGTAGATTTCAGGATTATAATGAGCTTTTTGCTGCTACTGAGGCTTGGTTTGAGGACCAAAATGGCGCCTTCTACAGAGAGGGCATCAGCGCCTGGCAGAAAAGATGGAACAAGTGTCTTGACTCACAAGGGGACTATGTTGAAAAGTGAATGTGGTTCATACCAATATTTTGTGTTTTTCTATGCAAGGTTCAAAACCTATTGACATCCCCTCGTACATATAAGGCAATTTCTTTGAGGTGGAGGTCTGTTGAAGAAGAGTAAACACAATGGCACTACCATTCCGGTTGCGCTTTCACTATTATGATGTATATTTCGCGTATCGTTCAGATATTTTTCATGAAACTAATTTCCATATCGACATATATCCTTTTTCACCATTATGTCATGTGTGGATATAGGGTATGCGTTTTTTTTCTTTGAAAGCTTTTGATTGAAAAATATTTACATGGGACTCATTAAATGTACTATACCATCACTCAAGCCTCTACACAAGTGATAGACGATCACATTACTGCAACATTCTGCGTTTCTGTGATATACAACATTCAATAGGTTGAGGCTAATGTTGCAGTTTCATACAGCAGGTTAATAAACAACGATTTAATTCAGCCTTATAAGTAAAACTGATAATATTAATGAAAATGATTTATACATTTATGAAATGTATCGGCACACATATTCCAAATAATTTTCTTGTTCAATGAATTGTTTGTGTCGTTTTTACAGACAAAACAATTATGAAAACTGACTGACAAGGTGCGAGTTTGTCAAAAACGGTTTATCATTTATTATCATTGTTTTCGATGATACAGTATGGTTCAAAATTATTGAGAATAGCTAAAGCATTTCATATTATTAAACGAGAACAAATCAGATAAAATTGAATGTATTGTGAAAGTGAACTGACCTTTTCATGTTGTGTAGGTAACAATTTAATATTTTATCAAGTCTCCTTGAGCTTCACGGCACAGTCTAAGACGGGTAGGCATACTTCCTATCAGAGAGGTTAGTGTCTCGTGAGTTATGCTGTCCCAGTATCGGACCACTTCTCTCTTCATGTCTTCAATTTTTGTCAACCCCTTTTGATTCACACATTCCTTCAACATCCCCCAAATGTTCTCAATGGGATTTAAGTCAGGACTATATGCAGGAAATGGTAATGCAGTCACATTTTTCTCCTGAAACCACTGCTTGGCATGTTTTGCGGTGTATTTAGGATCATTATCTTGCTGCAAAATCCAGTCATTTCCATAAAACACATGTGCACTTGGAAGGAGAAAATTATCTAATATGTTAGTGTAGTGTTGACTTGTCAGATTTCCCTCAAACACACACAGCGGGGTCGTTCCTAATAAGGATATCCCTCCCCATACATGAAACTTTGGGCTGTATTTAGGTCGTCGATACAATGGTGCTGACGCAGACTTTGTCCATATTTTCACATTATTGGGATATACCCATATTGAGCTTTCATCAGTAAAAATCACATTTTCCCAGTCAAAGTTTTCATGTGCCAAACACCACTCAACACGCCTGTCTTTATGTTCTTGTTTCATGAGAGGAAAAGGAATTCCAGTCTTTTTCTCCCATCCAAGATCAATCAAATTTCTTCTAACTGTAGATTTTGATACAACTGTTGATCCCCTTTCTATCATTTCATACCTGATGTTTGAGATGCTTGCCCTTTGCTTTTTAGACGCTAAAATTCCCAGCCGGACGCGATCTGAGAAGTCCAATTTTCTGGGTCTCCCTGCTCCTTTCTGGTGCCCAAAATCCATTCCCTCTTTAAAATTCTTCCTAATCCTATACACAGTAGAAAGAGGAGTTCCTGTTCTCTCTGCCAATGTATTTACATCATCAATTCCTTGATTACACAACTCAAAAATCAACCTTCTTTTATCTTCAGCAGACATTGTTGACAGTGCTGAGGAAAATGACGTCTGTTACAAATTCAGGGGAGGTAACTCTAATTGTACTATACTCAGTAGGCGAAGATGAGTTACCTCCCTTATACCAGTACTTAGTTTTAAGTATCAGTGAATCAGTTGAGGTGTTAGGATAGCTCAAAGTAAGAAGAAAAATTCTCAATAATTATGAACAAGACTATACAATCAGTTCAAATTCGATTAAAACATATCATCATGGTAGGATCTCTAACTCTAACACTATTTCTACGAAAATTGTTTAAAAATATGTAATGTCTTAATTTGGACAAACCTTACGTCCATATTCTAATAGTTCCACACTGAAAAAGCGGTCTCTTTGTACCTTTCACTGCATACTTATGAAGTGAAATACTTACATAATCATAAGAAGAAAATTTTATATCTTAAGTGAATATTCAATTAATATTCAGATGTTTTGAAATTATTTTTCATTTACGCTAAATTGATGCCAGACAGGTGCGCGTGTTGCTCACAATAAGACAAGTAGTGAAACCGCCTAATTGTTGATATATTTCGAAGATAAACCATTGATTTTATGTTTTTCTTAAATAGTGTTTAATTCTGACGTAGAAGCCGAGACCTTTTACACAGTGAATAGAAATTTGCTGAGATATGTACTAGTCAACAAACCCGTGTCGTCTTTTTCTGACGTGACAAATGCAGAAAACATGCCATGACGTCAGTTAAAATGTTGTATTATATTCGGTAATTTCAATACGTATAAAGATATGGCTATTACTCCGTTACAAATGATGCAAAATTAGCCAAAACACCTCTGCTAAAACAGGAGAACATGAGAATCGAAGAACTAACGTATTGTATCGGCTTGGGCCATCCAACTCGCTATAACGTGCTGGAGAAATTTACTGTTTTTTAACGTATACAAAAGTTTTGGACATCATTTAGCAGTCTCGATTTCTCAAACACCTGAGGTAGTTGCATTTATATTTTCATCAACGGATACGAAATATTCTACATTTCTGTGTAATTTTATAGCCGTACGCAGATCAAGTACAACGCAAGCGCAATTCTCGCACAACGTTCACTTTTCAAACCTTATAAAAATGTGCGCCTGAAATGAGAAAAACTCTGCATCAAAATTTCATGACAATGGCGATATAGTTTCGGTAAGTTTGTTGAAATATTTAGGCGTTTATTTATAATTGCCAAACAGTCACAATGTATACACGGAAGTGATGGTTGAATGGTTTATTGTTCTAAACTTTCTGGTTTAGGTATCATTCGTACCCAAAAAGAATTGAAACTGGTTAAAATATTCCAGAATGCTATCAAAATCCATGCATGATATATATTACCAACGGTATGAACGATTGATCAATTATTCATAAATGCATACTTTACTTCTATTGGTGTGTATTTATATTACAAACATCGCAAACCATCATTTAAACGTACTTGGTTAGCTAATTTTAATACTGTAGATTGAAATTTAGGGAACTTGGATGTTGGTAAACAAAGAAAATATATAATATGAATAAAGCATGTACTTAGTTTCTTCACCTGTTGCATTTCTAAATTTTCACTCAATACCAAACACGATTGATCACAGACTGTAGTGTAGCTGGTGTCGGATTCTGTGTTTCTGGTCTACTAAATATAAGTATACAAACGTATTTGCTGCATAATCATATAATCATCGACATAATTATGTAATATAGTCATTGGATAACAAGGTAAGTATACCTTTACCATTATCAGGACCCCTAAGTAATTGAAGGAATTACAGCAAATTTGAAGGAATTGCATCTCAAATGTAAACAAACGCAGCCCACTCGCGAAACAATTGCAGCGATATCGGTAGTTTAGCGGTAATAACAGAAACACATCGGCCCTATCGGAAGCAATGTCGGTAATACTGGAAACACGATCGGCCATCTTCGGAGATTTTTCGGTCGCGAGCGGAAACTCACGCAGCAAAACATGGCGTCGTTGGAAGAAGCACCCGACAACACCTCATACCTAGACGCATTCAACACGGGTGGTCAAAGATGGATAAGTATAAAAATGTAATAGTAGAAACTAAAAACAAATCTCACCGAGACGGGTGCTTTTTCCAACGACGCCATGTTTTGCTGCGTGAGTTTCCGTTCGCGACCGAAAAATCTCCGAAGATGGCCGATCGTGTTTCCAGTATTACCGACATTGCTTCCGATAGGGCCGATGTGTTTCTGTTATTACCGCTAAACTACCGATATATCGCTGCAATTGTTTCGCGAGTGGGCTGCGTTTGTTTACATTTGAGATGCAATTCCTTCAAATTTGCTGTAATTCCTTCAGTTACTTAGGGGGGCCTGATTATCATTAGATAGATAGATAGAGACATTTTATTCGTATTAAAGGCCATGTGACCCTTTCTACATATTCATGAAACATTCAAATCAGTTTAACAGTAAATTAGTGTTTACAGTTCTCCTCGTTGTTTAAACACGTGAAAAAGATATTTAGCTAAATTATTAATGGTTTCGACGTTTTGAGAATTGAAATGTGATTAGATATATATGTAATGTCCATCGTTTTTCTTTGGGATAAGGTCCCGGGGTAGAATAGGCCTTCAGCAACTCATGCTTGCCATAAAAGGCGACTATGCTTGTCGTAAGAAGCGACTAACGGGATCGGGTGCTGACTTGGTTGACACATGTCATCGGTTTCCAGTTGTGCAGATCGATGCTCATGTTGTTGATCACTGGACTGTTTGGTCCAGACTCGATTATTTACAGACCACCGCCATATAGCCGGAATATTGCTGAATGCGGAGTAAAACTAAACTCACTCACTCATTCTCACTCACTCATACATACATACATACATACATACATACATACATACATACATACATACATACATACATACATACATACATACATACATACATACATACATACATACAGAGTGTTTCTCCCACATTCGCCATATGCTACACAGTTTAAAGATTCATAACCTTGTCCCAGCACGTATTTGTAGGATTTGTCGCCACACTGATCGAAACCCCATATTTTCCGCTCCATACGCAAGAATAGGCACAATTTTCAGATCAAATATATTAAGAGGTCCATTAACCCATTACGGATATATTCAACCGTCTGACAAGAGATTTAACAGGGAATAACGCTATGGCTAAATCACCAGTGGAACCCGCCAAGCTTGATCATTCATAAATGGATTAAAATGCGGTGTATTCTACATTAAAGCTATTTGTAATTTCTAACTTTTGCGGAACATAAACGAGAATTTGACATTAAGGGTACTGTACTTTAGTTGTGTTGTCCTTAGTATACCCAAACAGTGGAAAGAAGTTATGCGAACGAAAAACAAACGATTTGAATACTAGTATACCGAAATTATCTATGTGTTCTTGGAACGTATTGATTGAACCTAGTAAAGGCTGAAGGATATTCTATGACATTTCCAAGTCTGATAATAACATTGCGAATGTGTGTCTCAAATGGAATGAGGAACTAAATGATTTGATAGATTGGAAAACCATGTTTTCACAACATAGACCATCCAGATACGAAACTCGTAGGTTTTCACTTTTTGTTTTCACTAAACGAGAACTACTGAAAATGTAATTAATTGATAGCGATCTGTGTTCATTGTGTGACCCAGTATGTGAGTATATTTACTATGTATATCTCGATTGTCCAAGCAACAATAAAGGAGAGATTGTAACCATTTCGTAACTCAAGTAACCAAGTAAAGTGATTTAGAAGGTGAAGTACTTCCCCACAAGAGAACATCGCATTTGAGGATAACAGTGTAAACTCCCCCAAATATCAGCCAGACAACTGGTCTCGTAACTCTCGAAAGTTACCAGACCCGTTGTTGCGTGATTGAGAAAAATAATAAGAAGGTAAATAAGAGGAGAGAAACTGGTTAATGTTTCCAAATCAAGGCTTTAGTCCTTATACTCAAAGTCAGATTCGTCCAAGACCATCGGGCGTGCAACCTTTTATAAAACTGCCCGTCCGGTCACAAAACAGACCTTTCCCGTGGATCACCGTGTTATCCTCACATGTTCACGTGCCGTACCTGTTGTACTTGCAGGAGCCTTTCTCATCCCCTTCGTTATCTTCCTGGTACTTTGTGGTCTTCCTCTCTTCTTCCTCGAGGTGTGCCTGGGTCAGTTTTCGGGGAAGAGTGCTCTACACATCTGGGCATTGTGCCCCCTTATGAAAGGTAAGTTGTCTTAAACATTGAAGCCAGAGTGTCGTTATACAAAAACTTTTAGTCGACGACTAACTTAATGAATTGGAATTGAAAGCGGTGGAAACCAATATTCACTCACTCACTCGCTCACACAAAACAAACAACAAACAAAAGGTTTTCTGACTTAACTTCTGTTTTTAGAACATTAATCCCTCAATAAAAACGATGTATTTAATCTCATTTTTCTTAAAATGCATTGGTTTATGCTGGATTGCATGAACCGCACATGCTTTTGGCTCATATGGCCAAATGATGAACAAGCACCTGCCTGTAATTTCTGCTATGCCCTTAAGAAAATAAATGAGATGAAAAGGCATTATTTTTTATCTTGTTAGAATATAACTGAAATCCAATTTTTAAAAAAACGAATACTATGTTCGGGAAACAATAATAACACCAATTTGCATTTAGCAAATAATCTACCTTCACAACTTTAGAAAATGAACATCATCCCAATGGCATAGGTCGATGCCAATTACGTCAATTATTGAAAACCAAAGGATTACGGACAGTCGTTATTTGATTGGAATACTGCGCAGTGCGGCGTGAAACACATAAACAAATCTTTTGAGGAAATACGGTAGAGTGGGGTGATAACGATACCCGTAGTTTATTACGCGTATTACGCGTTATTACTTCCCCTCGACCCAAAATACAAAACAACACGGTTCCCCTAAACTATACATGCTGTCTTCATCAAACTTGGTACACACATCTAGCATGATCCCTAGATATGTCTTTTGGGGTTTAGACCCAGATAAGAATTTTATTTTTTGCGATTTCCGTGGAAAACATTACTTAGGCTGTGGCGTCTAGGGTGTTATCTTGTTCAGAGCAGATCTCCCAAACTTAGCCTTATCAAACTTGGTACACGCTTTCTCCATGTTCATCATGATCCCTAAATATGCCTTTGGGGTGTTACACCAGTGTATGAATTTTATGTTTTGTGGTTTCCATGACAACAAATCTGACTTTGACTAAAATTGGTGGTTGTGCTCTTTGCTGGAGCAGAACTTTAAAACTGTTCACTATATCTTCACCAAACTTGGCACATAGACAGGCTTGGTGGTACAGTGATGCCTGTTGGTAGCGGAATAAAATATTGTTTGCGTTTCCAAGTTCAGCCTCGACTGAATTTGGTGGAAGTGTTCTTTTCTGGAGCAGATCTTTAATACGTTACAACACTCTCCTTCCACTCTGCCATATGCACACCAAACCACAGACATACCGTAATCATATTTAGTGGACTTATTCTTGAAGACTATTTTGCCGTTGCGGAAGATATTGATGTCTTTGTCTTCTTCTTGTTATTTTCGAAAGGTCTTGGAATTGGAATGGTCCTTCTGTCAGGCGTAACCTGTGCCTATTTCACCACGGTCCTGGCCTGGTCCATCTACTACCTGGTGCGGTCCTGCTCACCCACACTACCGTGGTCAACATGCAGCAACCGCTGGAACACCCGCCTGTGTGTAACCAGCATCAAAGCTCTACTAAACCATACTGGTTCCCCTTTCCCCAACACGACGTGCCCAGATAACGAGGCCAATGCCACCGATGTAGACGTTGCGACGTTGTGTTCCTATACCGATAATCAAGATACTGACGTCAATGGTGCTACCCTGTGGTCGAATACAACGCTCTCTCACACAGCAGCTGAAGAATTCTGGCAGTAAGATACACGTGAATGATCCAGTAGTGTGTTTATAACTTATAATGTTAAATACGTAAGTATGTAATAGCATCATATCCTTTATTAGGATATGATCGGTAAAAGGGGGAGTGATTTTTACGCCACTTTGAGCACTATTACATAGCAGACGGGAGAAGTGAGTGAGTGAGTGAGTTTAGTTTTACATTGCCCTATCAATATTCTATTAATATCACGACAGTGCTACACCAGAAATAGACTTCACACATTGTACCCATGTTGGGAATCGAATCCGGGTCTTCGGCGTGACGAGCGACCGCATTAACCACAAGCCTACCCACCCGGAGGAAGAGAAAACGGCGTGCATTCATGAAACCATTTCTGCGTTTTTGTACTTACACTAGTACAACCACAAACACTCGGGTATAAATACAAACGAACCTTATGAAATTTGCAAACACAATCTATGACAAAATATAGCAATACCCGTTACGCCAGGAGTTTCATGCACAAATAGTTTTCAGTGTAGAAGAACTCATTACATACGAACATGTCTCAGGTGTGCAGTTCAAAGTTCAAAGTTCAAAGTAAAACCGAATACAGAAAGCTAGGTATCACCTCTTTTTCTAATATTTATTATGACATTGGGTGTTCCGTCTTCTCTTGACAGAAATATTCCCTAAAGTAATCATGATACAAACTTCTGCTTTCAAAAATATTGTTTTCTATTACGCATGCCTTCTACGTAATATCGCATCGCATGTATAATCTAAACGTAGCAGTTTAAATGAGAATTATAAAAATATCCTGACCTACAGGAGAAATTACACGGCTGGTTCTCTGGGGTCATTTCCCCACATCAACGTTAAATAGTCTGTTGTATTTTGACAACCCGTACAGGGTCTGTGGTGTGTAAGTCACAGTCAAAACACTTTCGAAATATGTAAAAAATTATATATTCGTATATACTTTCACATATTTTCTACATAATGTTTGCATTGCAAACATATTTATGTGTATTTCAAATCTAGTATCACAGTGGACTAAACAGTGTTGACATATATTAATTGCGTTTTGTTTGCAAATGAACTAATCACACAATGTGTTCAAATTATGTTGTTATTAACTGATGACTATCATACACATGTTATTACGGTTAATAATTTGCAGAAGGTATAAGAAATCCCCTCAGAACCAGCAAAATATAATACTGACAAGTCTAATAATATATTCACTAACATGTATTGACCAAAGAGCAAGATACAAAGATTTACAATAAAGGTTTCTAATACAATGCAACTGAGTCAAACCTAAAGTAATGGGTCACAAATACAATAAAACTCACCAGTCTTGGTTTTCAGTGAGAAACAGTTCTACTAAATCTTTCACAACGAACCGTCTTGGCTGCAGGTCAGACTTGACGAAGAGGCAGACAGATGTAGGCCGAATAATGACACACCTTACACACCAAAGGGAGGCAGCTCTAACGTGCTACCTTAAAGGCGTGCCGCTAAAATACTATCACAGTGATACGAAATGTGACCCATAATAACTATCGCTAAAAACTCTAAACATTGTGACCCATGGCCAGCAATAATAACTACAACTTAATCAATAACAATACAAAATTGCAGAAAATACACTCCTGTAATAACGCTTACGTTGCACGATCTGTTATGTTTACAAGGTGTTAATCCTTACCTCACTTACTTCCCCTCGACAGATACAACACCCTGGGTATTTCCCGTGGCATTGAGGAGGTCGGCCACATCCAGTGGCACTTGGCCGTGTGTCTTCTAGCCGCATGGTCCATCATCTTCCTCTCTGTCATCAAGGGAATTCATTCAGTCGGAAAGGTCACGAAACGATTACAATTCGCTTATTTGCTTTTTGCGACACTTGTTCAAAGTGTGACACCCTTCTGTGATGCATGCAAGGGAATTTAGAATATTTATTATCATATAAGATATAATATATTATTATGCATAAGCCAAATGATGGTGACATTCACAATAATCATAAGAGGCATGTCTGCACGTGGTGTACGTGACGATGGTAATCAGTGAATATCAGGGTCACGTGTGTCATGTGGCGTACCTGGCGGCGACAATCACAGTAATTATCAGTGTCACGCGTACGTGTGTTATAAGAGTGACGTCTACAGGTGGTGCACGTGACTGCGACATTCACAGTAATTATCACTGTCACTTCTACAGGTGGTGTACGTGACTGCAACTATACCCTACATACTGCTGGTAACCCTTTTGGTCCAGGGCCTCATGCTTCCTGGAGGCAAAGAGGGAGTTCTGATCTACCTAACGCCAGACTTTTCACGACTTAAGGACATACAGGTGCACTACATAGTCCTTCTGATTATCAGAGCAGCTCTAAAGGAGCAAAGACAGCATTGGTATAATAATACAAAACTGCAGGGAGATTTACATCCAGTACCGGTTTTAGATGCCGACAGTATGTGAAACGTTTCTGTTGTAACTCTGCTCAGTTATTACTCCATGGAGATAGGGGTGACATGGTGGCCTAGTGGTTAATGCGATCAGTTGTCACGCCGAACACTCTGGTTCGATTCTCCACATGGATACAATGTGTGAAGCCCATTTCTGGTGTCACTCCGCCTTGTACTGGAATATTATGCTGAAATAGGCATAAAACCATACAAAAAACATTCACTAGTATCATTCATTTTGACTCGATCGGTATTTTATACAGCAAGGAAACATGACAGGTATTACTCTAACTAAACAAAAGTGAAACCTATTAACTGATTAAAATCACAAACTAATGACATGCTCAACTCAGAGGTGTCACCTCAGTTAACAATTACAATTGAAGTCAGCCGATGTAGACCAGCGCTAATCACAGACGCGCACGAGGTAAGACTATTATCCGAACCTTTTTGATGTACCTCCGGATTAATGAAGCAAAACCATGTGTAATTAGCCAATCTGTTACCGCTAATTAACGTTCGGATACGGAGACTGAAGCATCGGATTACTGAATCAACAGGTAATGAGTTTATATAGTAAACAAGATTGGTTACAGCCAGCTACTGTTCGGATATCGCGGGAATCGGATTGTCGGGGTCCGGACTAACGCGGCCTGACTGTATATCATTTGAATATATGAGCTGAGAGTTTTTATAGTTTTCAGCAATATTCTAGCTATATCGCAAAGAATACAATTCATGCGCTTGACACATACTACGGTGTGGGTCATTCTACATGACGACCGAACGTTTTAATCATTTTGGCTGCAACGCCTCCAGTAACGTTCCATAAAACGTTCCGAGGACATATACTGTACAAGAGATGTTAAGAAACACACGATTCTATAGACTACAATGTGTCTGGCAGCACACATAGATTATAAAAACGTTAAAGAATAAAATGGTCTTTAATTTCTTTGGAGCATTTACTGTGTAGTAATGATGATTAAGATCGGCATATATTTTGAGTTATATATAGGTCGATAAAAGAATTGTGATCATGATTATACAGCGTCTAAATTTCAATAATACGTCGAGATAGTAGTTATGGTGTGTAAAGCATAATTCCGCGTTGTCTGTCTTGAGCGTTGGTTGAATCTAACTTCGGTTTCAGGTGTGGCTGGAGGCGTGTTTACAAGTGTTCTATTCCCTCGGTCCGGCTTGGGGCGGCCTCATCACCATGGCCAGCTACAACGACTTCCACAATAATTGCCTGAGGTAACGACGTCCAGTTGTGGGGCTCCTATTAGTCGCTAGTGGCAAGATACCGGACGGGCTTTTTAGCCCCGTTTTGTTTGTTTGTTTGGGGTTTTGTGTGTTTGCTTGGGTTTTTTTGTTCGTTTTCTTGTTTGTTTGTTTTGTTTTTGTGTGTGTGTGTGTTGTTGTTTTGTTTTGTTGTTTTTTTTGTTTTTGGGTTTTTTGGGGTTTTTTGTTGTTTTTTTTGGTTTTTTTTGTTGTTTTTTTTTGGGGGGGGGGTTTGGGGTATATCAAGATGAAAAAAAACATGTCCTTGGAGTGTGTCTTATTTTGGTTGCCTTTTTTCCGAAAAATCCAAGACGACCGCCATAAAACAAATTGTGCTGACGCAAACCCAAAATATACGTCGGCTATACAAAATCTTCATGTGTTGCAATATGTCAGATACATTCGTCGTTCAGAGCGTCATTTCTATTACTTTAAGACATGCAACAAACAAGATGTATGGGTCCTAGTAACAGATATAATTCAGCATCCAAATGACAGACAGAGACCATTTGACATCATGTTGAAGGAACATTTAAAATAGGTCGCTCCACGGGATGTAAGTAGCTCAATGAAACGTATTGGTTGTCCTGGAAACGCGGACACGAGTTCCTTGAACAAACAGGCTCTGACTACACAAACAACAATAGACTGTAAAATGACTAACAAGCCAGAGAGGAATTCACATTTAACTCGTTCGAAGATGAAAACAACGGTATTGTTACCTTAACGTTTCCTTGACTCACTCACTCACAACGTAGCTTCATGTTCAACATACAACAGAATGAACTGACTAGTCGAGTTGTATGGTTCTTTGTGAACGCCACACTCACCAATATTCCAGCTATATGGCGGCGGTCTGTAAACAATCGGGCCTGGACAAGACAATCCAGTGATCAACAGCATGAGCATATATCGACAAATGGGATGGCACTGTCACTAAAGTAAAGTGAAGGAATAGTGTCGATTGTTTGTATTGTTGTAGCAGTACCAACTATGTCATAAACAAAGATGACAACACAGCTACGGGTGTGATTCGGTTTTAATGATGACTATCCTCATCAGTTACACCCTGAAATACACAATAACATTTATAAGAACAATAAATATATCCAGAGCATTATAAACCTTTAAGCTTTGCATACAAAGGTATGAATAACATATGCATTGTATACAAGTCCAAGTCGCCAGTCATTCTTCTCCAAATTCTTCTCACACAAGGTAATGGTCCTAAAGGCAAGATACCATGGCGTGGTTAAAGTAGCATGCTGTAAGTATCTGGCACCATGTCTTTCCTTGCAATCCTTCAAAAAGTGGGTAAGCACATTTGTTCCTAATAGAACAGGCACGTTCCTATTGTACTGTGTATCTGGCACCACTAGCAACAAACAAGGAACAGACTCGCTAGTACCTGAACCAGCAGCTCTGATCTTGACTTCAATAAAACCATCATAAGGTAATGCTTCACCATCCGCGCATTCTATATTCAATATATCTCCTAAAGGCTCAATAGGAATATCTAAGAGGTGAGTATTGTAAAAGGACCTAGACACCAAAGATACTGATGCTCCAGTATCTATTAATGATCTGACTGGTATACCTTCAAGATATATATCAACCTCATTAGTATTCCCAACTAATCCCTCAGGAACCCTTTTCCTGGGCTGTCTTGACGGACCTATGGCTTGCCCCTGCCCATAGGCCTGCATGAGTTTAAAGTCCTCCCGCGACGACTGTGTTCGAGTCTCACTCGGCATCCATACTGATAATGGCCTCTCTGTCCACATCGCCAACACTCTGGATCAGCTGCTTCTCTTCTGGTATGTTGTGACGAATAAGGTGAATCTTCAGTCCGTCTTTCCAGTCTGGGGGTAGAGTAGTTAGAGGCCTGTGGCTGTCGACTCCTCCGTTGGTTATCTCCCCCTGGTCCTGGCATGTACTCCTGAGAGGTCCGCCAACTCTGTCCTCTTTGGCTTTTCATGTCAGCCATATCTGCGGTCAGTTGTTGTAGGATAGTCTTCATCTCCGACATTTCCTTCTTCCAATCAGATTCCAATTCCATGGCTCTCTTGACAGTACTAGTCTGTTTTGGTTGGGTTATTGGTGCAGCACTCAGTTTATCTGCCTCGATCTCACGAAGTGCCTCAAGTAAATCCACGAAGTTATGGATGCTGTCAAACTTGTGACCCGATATACTTTTCAAAGAAGGTTTGAGCCCAGTCCACAGCATATTATGGAGCATTTCATCCCGTGCCTCGTACGTGATGGTGTTATCCCTCATGGCTCTTGACAGAAGTTCCTCCAGCCTACAGCTCCATGAAGAGACATCTTCATTCTCTTCCTGCCTAGCACTGTAGAAAAGTGCCATACTGCATTCCTTCCGTTCCACGACCCCAAACACACTCTTGAACTTCCTAAGTAAGTCTTTAGTACTGGCTCCTGGTTGCATGTGAACAGCAATCTTCGCAGCCTCTCCCTTTAAGGAGTCCCTAACGGCTTGGTCCTTAGCATCAGAGGAATAAACCTTATTGTTCATAAGACAATCCACGTGATATCTCCAGACTTCATAGGATGTGTCCTTGCCTGATTTGTCTCCGCTGAAGTTTGGAAGCCTGGGAAACTTCTGGTACATGTAGGTAGGATTGCCTGCGGGTGGCTGTGGAGCAGTTGCAGCTTGTGATATCTCTTCCTTGTAATCCTCCTCTAATTTGGCAGCTGAGTATTGTTCCATCCATGTCGCAAATTCCTCTGGTGTGTCCGCTTTTGGTTTAATATTTAACTTCTTGAAAGCTAAGACAATATTCTTCATTTCTTCACCGGTGAGTTCCATCTTGCAGAGTCGTCGAAATAGAAATATTCACAAAGAATGTTGGAATCAACAATCAAAGCACCACTGAAACAACGTTCAGTTAAGGACAGGTACCCTGCAGTATGTAAATGCACTGTGACCTGTTGTTTGCTTATAACCTTTGGGTTTAAATGTACTCAAGATGGTTTACATTTGTTTATGTTAACATAGTTGACCTCAACTACGACGAAAAATACAGGAAAGTGTGATACCTGAAACAAAACACAATGTAAGGTATGTATCGGAAGCACTAAGTACTAAGTGACTGAAGTAACTGCGGCTAACTAACTTTGATTACTTTATGCGGCCACAAGACTAAAGTGACACCAGTGAAACTAGATGAATATAATACTGCACTATGACGTATAAGAGACTAGAAGTCAACCCAAATGATTGACCAATAACTAAGGGGAAACTATAGCACACCCATCCAATCAGGAATAAATGATCCAAAGCGACACGAAATACCAAGTGTTAGCATGCATGGTGAGTGATAATGAGGTGCTGTATTGTCTAATCAGTTCACTGGTCTGTCTGTTGTCAGTACCTGTGAAAACAAATAGGCAAACCTACTTGAATATCTTTATTAGGAGAGTGAAGTTGGTTTACACCTTTATTTAGGGATAAATGTACCTATCTGTTCATTCACTCACACACGCATACCAAAAACACATTCACACTAAAGCTGAAACTTGGTATGCTATATGCCAGTATGTTAATGATGAGTCATGGTATACCAATGCATGACAATAACATGAAACATATTTCAAACAGATGGAAGTAAATAAACAACACAATCAGTGATCACCGGTATATTTGTATATCACGATAATAAGACGCGTCAGTGGGATCCCGCGATCTGTAGAAGTGGCCAAACATCACGTGTCGACATAGTTCCGGAGAATAGTTCGAACATGTTCACAAATGTCACAATCAAGAATCAATGATCATTCATCGACAGACATAGTATCGCGTAGGCCTATGATACCGCGTAAAAACGTGCATAGTCAAAAGCTCAAACAGTATGGCATAACAGGCAAGCCGTCAGTGTTCTCTCATACATGCCGTCATTTGGTCCACGCTCTGTCATCAGAATTTCCTCACTGGGGGCTCCATTTTGTAGCAGTACCAACTATGTCATAAACAAAGATGACAACACAGCTACGGGTGTGATTCGGTTTTAATGATGACTATCCTCATCAGTTACACCCTGAAATACACAATAACATTTATAAGAACAATAAATATATCCAGAGCATTATAAACCTTTAAGCTTTGCATACAAAGGTATGAATAACATATGCATTGTATATATCATTAGACCTACATGAAGATAAGGTATTTATATGGTCGTTGTATGTCATTACAATACTGGCCACGAAACCAGTGCAGCATCAGGCTACACAATTACATTAGCAATAACGACAACCTGCATTAAAGTTGTTCAGATATATTTGGATGGATACAATATGAAGCATGCACACGTCTTACTGTCTGTGACACATAATACAATAGATAATTGTAAACATATATAGAGAGAGATATGCAATAACAAACATACCAGAGGTATGGTCCCTAGGTGTGTCACACTAGAAGGACATGGTGGACACATTGACTCCAGCAGTATCTACAACATGCAAACAATTAAAACTAACGTCCCTTCACAATTTTGGTACACATGTAAACATCATGATCAAACCAGAGCACATATTTACAGACCTGGCATAGCACACAACAAATACCGAACACCCTAACACTTTCGTAAATGCACATACATTCACAAAACATACAATATAAAAGCTTCGTAAACATGTTCAAATACCTGACTATCTAGATTTTGCCATTTACTAAATCTATCACAAATATCGAAATTACCTTATTTAGAATACATAATAAAATGTTTATATAATCTTATCTATGTAAGATATACACATATGTTTATGTATACAATATAAAACAAACATACCTTGGCAGTATTGAGAATATGATTTTTCAAACTGAGCTGAAGTTTGTCAGTGACTTGTCTGTCCAGTGACTGAGGTGCAAGTGAGAGTTAAAAAGCATGCAAGCTGATAACAATAGGGTGAGCCACTCAACCAGAACATTTGCCCTGCTTTTAACAATAGAAGCTAGTAGGGTGGTGACTGACCCAAGCACAGCTAAGTTAAAATATTTACAATGTAATATAACCTGTTAATTAAAATCCTTTTCACCCATATTACAAACTAATATATATAACTAATACTAATATCAATAGCTGATACCAATACTAATAACTAATACTAATACCACTACTAATACTATATATACTATAAACTAATAACTAGTACTAATACTAACACTAAAACTAATAACTAGTACTAATACTAACACTAAAACTAATGACTAGTACTAATACTAATATGACTAATAACTACACTGTACAAAGCTGACAGCCATATGAATATATGTGACTGCCACATTGTTTATCATAAATAACTCTGCATTTCAGAGACGCAATCATTGCTACATTCGTGAGCGAAGGGACGAGCATGTTTGGGGGTCTCGTCGTATTCTCCATCCTGGGGTTCATGTCTGATGAGACGGGAGTTCCTGTTTTAGAGGTTGTTTCGTCAGGTACACAAATAATGTTTTGTTTGCGACGAAATGTTCTTGTATGTTAACGATGTGTAAAGCTGCACTCGGCAATATTCCAGCCCTATGTCAGAGGTCTGTTAATAATCGAGTCTGGGTCAGACAATCAAGTGACTGACATCATGAGTATCGGTCTACGCAGTTAGACCACGACGACTTTCGAAAGCCTGATTCCGTCAATCGCCTCTTACGATAAGCATGGGTTGAAAAGTCGAAAGTACCGTTTGACTGACATTGAACCACGTGGTATCATAATCTGAACCTTAACCCAAATCAACAAGGCGTTTTTTTCTGCAAAATGTCGTCAAATGTTGATTTATAGTGAGAGTGGCCACCAATGGCTTCAATGCCGCCAAATCACGTGCACGCGTTGATGACGTAAGACGACGAATGACGTCATCGATCCAGGTAGTGCCGGATACATGGCAACACAACTGATCGCAAAACCTCATCCCTGTATGCACTCCGGGGTAGGACCGGCGTGCTCGAATCCCACGTTCTTTTAATCGCCGGTACAGTGTAAGTCGACTGATACGGCGTCCTTCTGCTGTGGCTGCCGCTGACGTTGCCGTCACAAAAACGATTGTCCGGATGTGGCTATCATCACCGGACGTGGTCACAGGTAGTCGACCATTCTTCGGCCTGTCCGTCGTATTTCCTCTTTGTCTTAGTGGTTGCATCAATCTGATGGCAGTTGCTCTCGTGCAGCCGAAGGTTCTGACAATTACGGTGTGGTGAATATGCATGAATATTTTCGCCAATCAGATATCAGTTTTTTGCAGAAATCTTTGAAATGTCCAGTTTCCTCGTCCCGCAAAAGAACCGGGTTCGATTCCCCACATAGGTTCAGTATATGTAGCCAATTTGTGGTGTTCCTCGCCGTGATGTCGCTGGAATATGCTAAAAGGGGTGTAAAACTCAACTCTACTACTACTCTAAAACTACTCACTTTAAATTGTCCAAACGATACTTTGTCATTTCACGTTTTTTACACTGTCCTGCAACCCATGTACCTGATTCTAAACACATAAAACGTGGCCTCGATTGCGCTGATTAACGTAAAGTATTCATAATTCCACAGTGTTGCTTTTCGAGGTATAGAAATTAGATCTGATGCTCACGAAAAGATTTGGAATCTGCCTCGCCGATTGTCTGATTACTTGACGTGACAGTTGGTTTGTCGTTTCGTGACAAGGGTTGAAATCGGAGTAACTCTCAAACTCAAATTTATGCGTAACATGGAACATGTATGTCCAAATCTAACTCCAGGACCCGGATTAGGCTACGTTACCTACCCAGAAGCCCTCACTCATCTTCCGGTCCCCCGGCTTTGGAGCTTCCTGTTCTTCGCCATGCTTGTCTTCGTTGCCATAGATACAATAGTAGGTATATCAGCTGTCACTACAGAGGCGGTGGGGTAGATAAGTTATTAAGGCGTTAGCTCGTCATGCCGAAAATCCGGGTTTAATTCTCTGCATGGGCATACTGGGTGAAGCCCAATTCTGGTGTCCCCCGCCGCGACTTTGCTTGAATATTGCATACACGTTATCCCGTTCACTCACTGGTGTCAGTATAGATGAACTTAATCTACAGTCAAGTCTAGTTAATCCGACACCACCCACTGTATATCAAATTGTCGGTTTAACGGGGATGACGGAGTAAATAAGTGAGATTTAAATACGTCAGAGGACATATAATTATATGGTCTCTGATTACGTTTATTCATTTTTTTTACCAACAAAAGCGTCGGATAAAGCCGATTGTCTGATAAACAGAGGATTAAAGAGACTTGACTGTTAACATGTTCAATTTAACACGATCTGCTAAAACATCGGACAGACTTAAAAGTCTCTCCACTCGCGCACACGTCTTCTGGCAGTGAAGTGTTCAGAACATATCATCGTGTGTTTGAATCCGTTAATGTTTCAAGGTTTGTCTGTGCCATTTCATGTTCGGCTCTTGGGTTTTAGAAACAAACTGATGAACGCCTCAGACCAGCATCGCTAGTTTCATATATGTAACTGGAGTATTGTCCGAAACGGCATTAGACCCATCTTACTCACTCACCCACTGATCATGGATGTCCACGATTGGAGATAATCTATGTTTTGTACCTGCAGTTTTCTATGGTAGAGACGTGTATCTCTGCGATGGTGGACCATTACCCAATCTTGATGAGGCACCGTCTTGCTGTCACAGTCGCCTACTGCTGTCTGTCATATCTCACGGGGCTCGTCTTTACAACGCAGGTAAAACACGCAGCCACACAAATCACAGGGAGTAATATAAGCTCTGTCCATGCTCAGCCGGAATTTGCTCGTCATCAACTACCATTTCTTCGATAGACAGTCGATCCTGGTAGAGAGTGGGTCCCAAACTTTGTAAGATTTTGACATTACTTTCATCTTCCTACCTGTACATATCACCTTTATCTTCCTATCTGTACATATCACCTACTTTCACATATTTCCTTTAGCTTCCTGTCAGTATATTTTCCCTTTATGCCCTTCCTGAATGTTATACTTTGGCCTCCTGTTGGCATATTTTCCCTATATCTCCTTCCTGTCGGTATAATTTCCCTTTATCTCCTAGCTCGTATAGTTTCCCTTTACCTCCTAGCTGTCGGTATATTTTCCTTTTGTCTCCTTCCAGTCTTTATAGTTTCCCTTTATCTCCTTGCTGTCCGTATATTTTCCCTTTATCTCCTTCCTGTCGGTATAGTTTCCCTTTGTCTCCTTGCTGTCGGTATATTTTCCCTTTATCTCCTTCCTGTGGGTATGTTTTTCCTTTATCTCCTTCCTGTAGGTATAGTTTCCCTTTATCTCCTTGCTGTCCGTATATTTTCCCTTTATCTCCTTCCTGTCGGTATAGTTTCCCTTTGTCTCCTTGCTGTCGGTATATTTTCCCTTTATCTCCTTCCTGTGGGTATGTTTTTCCTTTATCTCCTTCCTGTACGTTATACTTTAGTCTCCTGTCGGTATATTTTCCCTTTATCTCCTTCCTGTGGGTATGTTTTTCCTTTATCTCCTTCCTGTAGGTATAGTTTCCCTTTATCTCCTTGCTGTCCGTATATTTTCCCTTTATCTCCTTCCTGTCGGTATAGTTTCCCTTTGTCTCCTTGCTGTCGGTATATTTTCCCTTTATCTCCTTCCTGTGGGTATGTTTTTCCTTTATCTCCTTCCTGTAGGTATAGTTTCCCTTTATCTCCTTGCTGTCCGTATATTTTCCCTTTATCTCCTTCCTGTCGGTATAGTTTCCCTTTGTCTCCTTGCTGTCCGTATATTTTCCCTTTATCTCCTTCCTGTCGGTATAGTTTCCCTTTGTCTCCTTGCTGTCGGTATATTTTCCCTTTATCTCCTTCCTGTATGTTTCAGGGAGGGATGTACATGTTTCAGTTGGTAGACTGGTACCTGTCCTTCATCTTCCTGCTGATGTCGGCGTTCCTTGAGTGCATGGTCATTGCCTGGATCTATGGTAAACTCACCATTTGTTAAAACAATTATACGGCTTCAATGGCTGCTTGATGTCTTCTGTTGTTACAGTCGTATTTTTAATGAGTACGGTTGTTATACTGAAGTTGAGAATGGTTTTCTTTTTCTTTTTGTATGCAGGCATACAAAAGTTTTGTGCAGATATTGAGATGATGATAGGCCGGAAGCCGCCATTGTTTTTCAAGGTCACGTGGTGTTTCATCACCCCCGCCCTACTACTGGTGAGACAGATAATTTAGTGACCAACTACAGACAAACGATGAACAGGACGGGTGCCATTGTCACCGTCGTTGTAGCCACCCTAGAAAGACAGGTCACACGTTATGCCCACCGATTCCTCACTTTGTAGACATTTTATGTCAAGCACCGAGTGCTGACGAGTAGGTCCTATTCTACACATTCTGCACGATGGGACATCAGACTCGATATCAAACTCTCTAAAAAACGATCTCAGTAAAGCTTGACTTCCTCGTTGATAACATCTGATTAATTTACTCCAACTTCAATACACATTTTACGCTCTCTTCGTAGACAGCCTTCATATTCATCCTCACGATGTATAAGCCGCCGACATATGGGAAGTACAAGTACCCGGATTACGCCACTACCATTGGTTGGTTCCTGACAGCCATTCCCGTCATCCCCTTTGTTGCCATGGCAATAAAGGTATTGAGTGAGGCTAATGGAACGTTATTAGAGGTTTGTAACAAAAGATATCAGTTTAGAAAAATAATGATTACTTTCTACAGAGAATCGGATAGCAGCACTGGGTTCTTCAAAACTGAAAGAGGAAAAAAACATTAAACGAGAAACCGGATCTACATAGTGATTTAGGAGTTACGACTATTCTAAGCCTGTCCTCATCAGCAGATGATGTGAAGAAGTGGAGTCTTGCTGAGCGGACGTGTTTTTAAAATTTTGGACATTCTAGGTGAAAAGATGAAATTGTGTTTAACATCAAACTTGTTGAAACTCATGGGTCGGTGCATGCATGCGCTTGTCCTGGCTGATGACTGTCTTATGCTGCTAGTACACTGAGACACCAGACACTTTCCATGACGCGTAAATGACTTTGATACATGGCACCTCCTTCTTATTGCCAGGGTAATAAGTGAGCATGACGAGTGGGTATGGTTTTACCGCTGTTAGCAATATCCAAGAAATATCACGGCGGGGAGCAACAGAAATGGACTTCACATTCCATTAGGGGAAACGAACCCAAGTCGCCGGCGTGACGAGCGAATGCTTTATCCACTAGACTACCCCACCACCATCAGTGTAACAACAGCTACCATTGTTTAATGTTTAAATGCATAGGCAGAGACCATATAGATTAAATGGTCGGCAGAGGAATGATTATGCGACCTTCCGCGCTTTATTCCAAAGCCGGTGAGATCCTTGATTTGCATTGAGCTGTCATGAGTGGCGACAAGACACCATAGTTGGCATCAGAAGTAGAAGATATTTCACTATGGCGGCATAACCATGTGACAAGAGGTGCACAGTGCGCATGCGTAGTTCCATAAACCCGTTCAGAGAAGACCGAACGAACTGTTGTTATCAAATGTAGGCACCTAGTACGAAACGAATATCTTACAGTAATTGGTCCAACCTTAAACCATTCAAGTTGGTTTTTTTGTCTATTTTTTAACTGAAACATTGACATTTCTGTTTCTAGAGATTACGCATATCACTTACTCCCGAGTCTACCTGGTGCCCTTCAGAGAGAGCCCAAAGAGAGTTGTTCCTGGCGAAAAGGCTTCTGGGACAAGACCGGGAACAATACCCTATAGGCGAGACAAATGTTTGAATCAGTCGTCACCACTCGCCCCTTTCCGTAACTCTGTTCGTAATGACGAAGCTGTCAGGAAGGGTAAAGAAACAACAGGGCAGAATATTATTCTGCATTGAAAAACTTTGGCTGTTCAGTCAAGTCGCGGACAATTTAACCGTATCCTCTTGAATTCAATTCTTTATTCAATATAACTAGCATCGACAGGTCATGAAAAGGGAGTGTTTTTTCTTGAATTCGGGGATTTTAAAGCGGGATATGCAAAACGGAATACATACAAAGTAGGCAGAAAAAAAAGAGTCAACACGCTTTAATTAAATTTGACTATACTTGATTACTGGTGACTGTACGGATAAATCAACATTGCCAACATAGTGACGGAAATACAGTATATAATGCAATAAATAATATATCAACTGTTCACTTATTGTCTTCGTAACCTGATATTCCTATTTAGTTACCCAATATTCGTTACATGCATCGTATTATATATGTCTTTGAGATTCGTCAGTCCTATAAAGTACCGTTTTTAATTTCCAAATGAGCCTCAGGCGGAGTGATTTCATATGATCCATAGTTGACTACAACGAACTATTTGTTAACCTCCGACAAAGGCATGTGTTCTTGGGAACATGTCAAAATGCCCACATGTAAAACTGGCCACATTGTCCCTAGTCAAATGGCCACACACAAAAAATGTGACAATGGTCATACCAAAAAGTCGTAATGGACATTCATGTTTTTCATATTATATGTGATGTTCTTGAAATACTTTATTAATTGATACTTTGAGATTGTTACCTATTTAATATTTGAGGTGGTTTTGTTATTGTTTTGTGTATTGTCATTTGTTGAAAATTTGATTTAACTGATGTGTCACAAACATTAAGTTTTGTCTGATTTTACGCCTTGATATCAAATAATACAATATGGAGTATTATAAAATAAAAGAATACTGTGCGGCCATGTTGACTTTTTCTAGGCCCATTTTGACCTTTCAGAGTGACCAGTTTGACTTTTGTGTGGCCATGTTGACTTTGATGTTTCATGGCCGTTTAGCCATGTCCTTCCTGCTTGACCCTTGGTCATAATCACCGGTAATCTGTTCCCATATAGGGAGGGAGGGTTTAAAATGCATCAGTACTTCAGTTCAGGTTGGGAATTCACCTCCATTTAGCAGGAAACCCCATATGCTACTCAAGCAACAGGGCTGTATTTATATCACATTACTGAGACCCATGAAGATCTGGGTTAGAATTGGTCTTCAGTAACCCATGCTTGTCAGTGGCTAACACGATCAGATGGCGAGACTCACTGACTTGGTTGACACTTGGTTGACACATGTGAGTACATGTTTGTTGATTACTTACTGGAATACTGCCAAGTGCTGTGTTAAACAATAAAACCAAAAAAGCCCATATTACCCCAACAGGCAAAAAACTGAGAACTCATATGACTTGCGGAAAACAGTATTCATGTATGCATTTGTTGTTTGCAACACTCAGTAATGTTCCAGTTTTAACACAATAACCAGAAACAGATATGACTGGGCCACGCAATTCAGTGGTAAATATTGAGAGCACATATTCACCCAATCCGAGTATGAGATAGTGATACATTTGCTGGGATGTCAGTCAGATGGGTAAATACAATAAACAGGACTGTAAGGTAATACTGGTAAAATACTCTTTTCAACCGATATGTATTGCAATATATTTTCTGAGCACCAGTATACTGGGTGATATAGTAATATATAGGTACTGGTATATACATACTGGTAGAGAACCAGTAATATATAGGTACTGGTATATACATACTGGTAGAGAACCAGTAATATATAGGTACTGGTATATACATACTGGTAGAGAACCAGTAATATATAGGTACTGGTATATACATACTGGTAGAGAACCAGTAATATATAGGTACTGGTATATACATACTGGTAGAGAACCAGTAATATATAGGTACTGGTATATACATACTGGTAGGGAACCAGTAATATATAGGTACTGGTATATATATACTGGTAGAGAACCAGTAGTTTATGAAGAGTTTGTGATTTTCTTTATGCTTTAAATAAATCAAAAAGTCTACACAGACTTTCATTTGCTACACACAATTCATTATTCAATAACAAAACACATTAGTGAATTACTGTAATACTATAAATTGTATTAAAGACAAAAATAGTATCCCTGTCAATATAACCTCATTTCGAGATTGCTGTGTAATGCAATACAATGCACCAGCCCATACACAGCCCCAGAACATGACAGCCTGATCCATTTGTTGTAACCTCAGTCACATGGATAAACACAACAAACAACATGAGAACTTTTAGCTTCAGTTTCTTCACAAAGCAACAGTGCACTTTGCAACTCATATACATCATTATACATAACAAATACTGCCATATATATTCCAGACAGTCTTGACATTTGTTCCAGAACCTCATGGGGATTATTCAGATCATCTATAAATGTTCCATACACAGACAACCCACTATCTGTCATGGCCCAGTTTCATAAATATAAGGGCCAGGTATCTCTGAAATGGTGCTTTCTTTTCGCCATGCATTTCACCCTTCTTAAATGCTTGTCAAACACAAAAACTTCTTGCAGACGTATACCTACAAATTACTTGTTTGAACACTTTGGACAGATAAGCTTACATACACAATGCTTTCTACATTTTGCAAGAGCACTGACAGAAGCACTGTGCAGTGGATTAATATCAAAGTTGTGTTGAGGCTTGTATCACTCTACACACTGATGTGCGTAGTACTTGGTGCTCTCTGCAAGCCCTTTATAGTGAATGAGTGAGTTGTGTTTTACACCACTTTTAGCAACATTTCAGCAATATCAAGGCGGGGAAGTCCAGAAATGGGCTTCACACATTGTAACCATGTGGAGAATCGAACCTGGGTCTTCAATGAGACAAGCAAACACTTTACCACTTGGCTGCCCTACCACCCTACCTTTACAGTGACTGTGTTCTAAGCAACATTAATAAACACAAGGTCCTCTAAAGTCTTATGGAACATGGAAATAAATGCAAGCCCTGCATCATAACAAACAGACACACAGTCCTAGCTGGAACACAGCTTCAATCAGCCTCTGCCAGTAAAAGTGCCAGAATGTGACCTTGACCCTGAGTCTGGACATTCGCCTCATGACCCCTCAGTCCGATCTTAGTCCACTTTTGCTAGGACAATAGCCACTCTAGATGGGATGTAGACCTTGAAAGTTGGACAAAGAAAATATTATATACATAAATAATTCTTAAAATGTATACCAAAGTCTGTAATTTATGGGCTTTGATTAGAAATAAGCAGAGGGGGAACGAAAGTAAAAATCTGAACATTCCTAGGATACATCGCCCCAATCCCCCAATATCAAATGACCAGCCTCTTATCTCAATTTGTTGTTAGCTATTTGTAATCTACCTGAAGCTTCAATTGCTTCTAAAAAGCTAGTTATCCTAATCCTGCACCACTTACCACCAGTGCTCAGAACTGCTCTCAAATTAACGTAATATATCATAACAAATTTCAACAGACATGCCAGGGTCACGACACACAAAAACGTTTCGTCACTTGTCATATGCGGATCCAGACGAAAGGGGGGTTGTCTATGGAGCGGTGCGCAGACCCACTTTTGTCCTGAAATTTTGTTAATTGACCACTGAAACTCAGGTGAAAATGAAGGGTGCACCCCCCTTTTCTCAATAAAGTGCACCACAACCTTCTCAAATTGCTGTATCCGCCTCTGCTTATCAATATACATATTGGATACCTCAATAAACCAAACATCTAACAAGGTAACTGGCTGTCTCAGGATACTTACGTAGGTGTGATGAGGGCGTTCATTCCATGGTTCATCCTTCGTAAAATACTCAGTGTTGTGGTCAAGACGCTTGTGGCCACCATACTGCTCAGCATCAGAGTCCAGCACTATCTTGTACGTGACTAAGGTCAAGGTCAAACAAGGGCAGACAGTATGTTGACCCATATTATCCACCAATCCATCCTTCCTTACCATCCATCCACTCACACATCTATCATCTATCCATCCGATACACCCATCCATCGTTCCTTACCATCCATCCACTCACACATCTATCATCTATCCATCCGATACACCCATCCATCCTTCCTTGCCATCCATCCACTCACACATCTATCATCTATCCATCCGATACACCAATCCATCCTTCCTTGCCATCCATCCACTCACACATCTATCATCTATCCATCCGATACACCCATCCATCCTTCCTTGCCATCCATCCACTCACACATCTATCATCTATCCATCCGATACACGCATCCATCCTTCCTTGCCATCCATCCACTAACACATCTATCCATCCGATACACCCATCCATCCTTCCTTGCCATCCATCCACTCACACATCTATCATCTATCCATCCGATACACCCATCCATCCTAGCTTGCCATCCATCCACTCACACATCTATCATCTATCCATCCGATACACCCATCCATCCTTCCTTGCCATCCATCCACTCACACATCTATCATCTATCCATCCGATACACCCATCCATCCTTCCTTGCCATCCATCCACTCACACATCTATCATCTATCCATCCGATACACCCATCCATCCTTCCTTGCCATCCATCCACTCACACATCTATCATCTATCCATCCGATACACCCATCCATCCTAGCTTGCCATCCATCCACTCATCTATCTGTCCAATGTACCATCCATCCATCTATCCATCCATCCATCTACCCATCCATCCATCTACCCATCCATCCAACCATCCATCTACCCATCCATCCAACCATCCATCCATCCATGCAGCATCCGTCATGACAAATTTGAGGACTGTCCTCAGGTCCTCAGTTTTTCCAGAGTAAACTGCATTATATGATTCATTTCACACAAAGGTAAGTTAACAAAAGCCACAATAACAGCCTTTGCTAATCCGACATCTCTTAACAGGTTGGCTTAAAGAAACAAGCTTTATCATAATAAATAGAAAAATGGCTGAGTAACCGACAAGATACAGATTTCCAATATGCAACACAGACTGAGACAATAACATCATCACACTAAAGATGCTCGAGAAGGTCCAGGTTAGAACTGGTCTTCAACAACTAATGCTTGTTTCAAAAAGGAACAAAAAAGTGATGGTTAGTTACACTTATTCACTTCGTTGATGCATGTCATGGCATCCCAGTTACGTAGACTAATGCTCAGGACATCAACCGTAGGAAGGTCTGGTGCAGACTTGATTATTTCTATTGAGTGAGTGAGTTGAGTTTTATGCTGTTTTTAGCAATCTTCCTGCAATATCACGGCAGGGGACCCCAGAAATGGGCTTCACACTTTGTACACACATGCACAATTGAACCTGGGTCTTAGGCGTTACAAGCGAACGCTTCAACTACTAGGCTACCCCACTGTCTCTGATTATTTTAAGAACACCATCATATAGAGTTTAACAACAAACACAACACTATATTACAAAATCATGAAGGATATTTTCCTGGAAGCCCAACTCCAATCTTGTAGTCAGTGTAGCTCTTGTCAGGATGAAAGTTGAACATAAAGACGAGGCAATCTGCCCGGTCGAACACGATCACCTTGTCACCTTCATGTTTGCAGCTTACGTAGTTCTGAAAGACGAATTGATCACGCATATCTTGGTGTGGCAAATATTCAGTCATTTGGTCATCGTATAGAGACAAATATATTACAACTGAATACAGTTGCATGTTTTTATACCAGACCCAAACATATTCAACCTGCTGTGAAGGATCACTACCAGTCACGATGCACAATCAGATCAACATATCAGACAAACATCCCTATTCATCAAACATCAACATCTGTATTACCACCAGTCCAGCATCTCTATTGGTCAAGCATCACCATTCATCTGTCAAGCATCATTTATTTTCAAACATCACTGTCAAATATCACCATTAACACCACATCATGATAAGACAAGCATCACTGCTTGCCAATCATCAGTCAAACTTTACTATCAGTGAAGCAACCACATCAGTAAAGCATCAGCTTTAATCTAGCATCACTAACATTCCATGTCACCTTTTGTCAAAAGTCAGTCAGCTCTACTACTTGTTAAAACAGTGAGTCAAGCATCACTACTATCAGTCAAGCATCACTACTATCAGTCAAGCATCACTACTCGTCAAACATTACTTTACCATGCACATACAACACATGCATACAAAAATTTAAAATCACAATATATCAAACCCATGTAGACACATAAGGATTTAAACTCACAGATTAGTGACATGTATTCAACATGCATGTACACGCCATGTTCTGTGACGTCAGTGGTTTCGTCCTTGAGACATGCAATACGTTGTTGCACATGCATTTCAGGAATACTGTCACATCATTTCTGCACTGGTGAGACACTACCAGAACACAAATGACGTCGTCGATCGCCCACATTCAGAACGTCCACATGTAGCAACACCAAGAAGGACAGATGGATCAGGGTGGCCCATCTTCGCCACAGGTTTCAGACTGCAGTGATGACTGCCCAGATCATCCCAGGATTTCACAATATTCAATCCAACACAAGTTGACGGATCAGATGATGTCCAGCGTTCAACCTATCCATACACAATGTCATCAGCAAGGTCGCCAATTGTGATGCCGAGATCATGTCCACAGACAGTCGAGGATTAACATTTCCCATAGTGATAGACGTCAACATGCCTATAGATGCATGGGATAACGTTATGCACAGGACTGTGTCTTGGAGAGGAATCACTTTGGTGGTGGTTCATGATGATTTGGGGTGGAATACAGCACACCAAAGAAGTCCTTTGGTGATTGTTCAGGGTAACTTAACTGGTGTAGGGTACAGGGATCAGGTTCTTCGATCGGTGGCAATTCCTTTTCTGCAACGTCGTGGCCCTGGGTTAACATTCCAACAGGACAATGCCCACCCTCATACAGCAAGAGGGTGCTATGGATTTCTTGCAACACCACAACATCCCACAAGCCTTCCTTGCACGTTTGATAGGCTCTATGCATCATCGATTGCACTGGTGTTCTCAATGCCAATGGTGGACATACTTGTTATTGAGCTTGTGACATGGTCGTTTGATCCCTGTCCCGCTTGTGGGCTCATGACATCATTGTGATTGACTTTTCAATTGAAATTCTCCCGACTTGTTACGGTTTCATGAACTCTCCATTCAAGTTTATATACACCTTTCACATTGTTATCGTACTTATCAAGTGGGATAATATTTTGACAATGCACAGTTTCTTTATGCGCCTAGTATTTAAGTCAAGCATCACTACTTGTCAAACATCACTATCAGTCAAGCATTACGACCTGTCAAACGCCACTATCAGTCACACATCTACTTGTCAAACCTTGCTATCAGTCAAACATCACTACCACTCAAGCAAAACGACCTGCCAAACATCACCATCAGTCAAGCAACACCACCTGTCAAAGTTTGCTAACAGTCAAACATCACTATCAGTCAAGTAACACTACTTGTCAAACCTTGCTATCAGTCAAACATCACTATCAGTCAAGCACCACTAATAGTCAACCATCGCCTTGAGTCACCTGAGGATGACTGAGCCAGCCATACTTCTGTTCCAGATGGATCATGTCACGGTCGAAGTTGTTCAGGAACTGATACTTCAAATTCTTGTCATCCACCAGGTTCCACTGTCTACGGCAGTAGTGGTAGCTCTCGTTGTTGCCAACACGGGGGAAGTCCAGCCACTCCGGATGACCCCACTCGTTCCCTGAACACAAGGAAACGATGCATAGGTACAATAGTCACTAATACCATGTAATAAGAGGCAACTAATGGGATCAGTTGGAGAGGCTCTCTGACTTGGTTGACACATGTCATAGTTCCCAACTGTGCTGATTGGTGCATAGGTACTTCAAAATTTGAAGTGTCCTAAACACTAAACATATATGAGGAGAAATAAACGATGCAACAGATCTGACGTTTTCCTGAAACTGTTTTCCAGCAAATGATGACCGAAATACCACATCTGTTGCAACAAAAAAGTGGTTTGTCCATTGAACCATCTTCAGAATGCTGCTTAAAGAAACTAACATTATATTGATAAGTCCTACATTAACTTCATTTGCAGCAATATAGTCACTCACTCACTCACTCACTCAGACGGTTTCTAAACTCATGGGAACCTTCACACTCACCAATGAAATTTAAATATCCTTCTCCACCTAGTCCAATTGATATAAGTCGTATCATCTTGTGCAGAGCTATACCCCTGTCAATGATATAGCTTGGCTCTGAAAGCTTTGACATGTGCGTATACATCTCCTTGTCCATGAGCCAGAACGCCAGTGACTTGTCCCCCACCAGTGCCTGGTCGTGACTCTCTGCGTACGCGATGCACTTCTCCCCATAACGTCGGTTCACCAGTGTATGGGTTATGTCACCCATCTTCCAGCTTTCATCACTGCTTTCTTTCAAATACTGAAACAAACACGCCTGATTATTGCAGATATGCAATTAATGTAGCTTTGGAGAAACCAGTCAATGAAAAAAATGGGTACGTAAGAACAAGATTAACAGCACCATTAATTGCTGGTAACCATAGCAACATACCACAGATAAGTCCTGAATATTTACATAGTTCAGAAAAACTGATAATCATTTAGTGAATAACGACTTATCTTGATAAATATCAGAGAAGTAAATTAGTGTCAAAATGCCAAAAGAAATCAAAATAATTCAAATCACCGGTGAGTAGTGACACGTCTATGCATAGATGAACAAAACAATATAGCATATTCTGACCTGGAATCTCGGCACAGAGACTGGGGTGGGTAAAAGGGGGCCATTCTAAGTGGAGTATTCACAAATGTACATAACACATTTTGTGCACATACAGTACACAGTGCACATATACAATGTACACTGAATATAAATAATACATATTGTACATATACAGTATTCACTGGATGCATACAGTACACACTATAAATCTTCAATATACACTGTACAGATAAAACACACGCTGTAGGTATACAATAGACTCTGTATGTATACAACAGACTCTTCGTTGTGTTACCTTGATCCACATGTCTGGGAGAGCCATGGCCAGTCTGTAGTCAAATCCCCCTCCCCCTTCCTCCACTGGACGGCACAGGGCTGGCATCCCTGAAACTTCCTATGGACACACATCACATCAAGAATTAATAAACAGATCATCCTTAACCATGTATGTATCACCTCTGCTACATTTCAACACTTTGTCTTAACCTCAGCTACAGATAAGGGCTATATCTCACCTCCACTACAATTAAAGGGTATATCTCACCTCAGCCACAAATAAAGGGTATATCTCACCTCAGCTACAGTTAAGGGCTATATCTCACATTAGCTACTGTTAAAGGCTATAGGGTTAGCGTTAAGGTTAGGGTTAGGTTTAGGGTACAGAATATATCTCATCTCAGCTACTATTAATCCCTGTATCTCAACTCGGATACAGTTAGAGGCTATATCCCACTGAGCCACACTTAAAGGATATATCACACCTCAGCTACAATTAAAGGCAATGTCCCACCTAAGATACAGTTAGACATGACATCCCAATCAGCTACTACATGATGTATCTTACCTCAGCTACCGTTATGATGAATGGGTAGAGAGAATGTAACATATAGTTGGCCAGCATCAGGTACACGAGGGACTCTGTGTCAGTGTTCAAACCAAAATACTCTGTGTAACTGCCGCTAAATCCATGCCCTGTGCATACACAAGAAAAACATTCAAATAAATTTAGGACGAAAAACTTTGACAACACTGTTCGAAAGATGTGCTCTGAGATCGTTACAGTGCTTTATAAGGGACAAAAATGTGGATCAGATGGTTACAATGTCCGACCAATCTTTACCTGCACCCTGACAAATAAACTTGTATGTGCCATGAGAAACTGGTTTGGGCTGCCCCAAACTTGATCATTCACTGACTGTAGTTGTTTAATTGGAATAATAACAGCATTAAAGTCATTGTTAAATGATGGGTCACTGTATCTCAATTAATGTCAATACTTTCACACGTCTTGTCAGTTGAGATGAAACTGGATGTATGCTGATTAACATGAAGAATTAACTCACTCACTCATTCATCCACTCACTCACTCACTCATTCACTCATACGCTGAAGCAGATTGCCTTACCCATCCCGTGAGTATGGTACAACATGGACGTGACACCATCAAATCGGAACCCATCAAAACCATACTGCTCTATCCACCATCTTAGATTGGACAATAAAAATCGTAGAACCTCCCACCTGAAAATAAATACAAGCATGAAATGTTAAATTTACATTTTTAAGATGAGCAAAGCGAGTTATGATGAATATGACACTGAGATGGTTTGTGGAATATCTATGGTTTGAACTCATGAAACATCTAGAAGCAGTTTCACAAGAAAACGAAGAAACTCATACCTCGTATCAAAATCGCAACAAAATTAATGACCAGTTCTCATCTATTTCATTATCCTCTACCCAATGACTCAGTTCACTTTGAATGGTCTTTCAGTTACAGCATGTCAGCCTCTTGTTTCCAGAAAGTCAAAATGATGTTCGAGTGGAGTGAGTGAGTGAGTGAGTGAGTGAGTGAGTGAGTGAGTGAGTGATACACAGGTATTCTAATCAGACAGTGAGTCAGTATGCTGCTAAGCTGCTTTTAGCAATATTCCAGCACTATCAGCAGAAGTTGTACCCATGGGAGGAAATGAACCTTGGTTTTATCACAGTGAAAAGCAGATGCATTAACCATTAGGCTACCCTCTGCCCCACACAGACACAGTGAACAGACTAGTTTGATTCCATAACAGTGTAAGCATTAGCCAAGGTAACAATAAGTATAATAGGCATGATGGACAGAACTCTTTTTCGGCAAGGTGCTACCTACCACCACATGGAGTGGACCCTAAAACGTGAACTCACTCCGTGTAGTTGAAGAGCCGAGAGTCCCACAGATCATGATTGCCTCGGCCAGCATCATGGAAGTAGCATGAATTAGAGCCATCAAACTGATTCAGCCCGTCTACAACATTCTTCGAAGCATGGCTGTGCACGACGTCAAGTAACACCACAATGCCGTGGGAGTGGGCAACATCAACCAACTCTTTCAGATCCTCCGGCGACCCATACCGACTGAAATGTGAATTTGTTTTCTGTCAGTTACATCAGTCTTGTCACAATATTTGTAATATTTCAGTTACATATACTCTGCAATAATCCAGAACTGTGACACCATGACGACTTACGAGATTGGGTGATCCTATCAGAGAGTGAGTATGGTGTTATGCTGATTTTAGCTATATTATATACATAATAATCTTGTAGGTCAGCTCCTGCAAGTGTAGAAACAAGCATGATCTGCTGAAGACTGATCCAATCTCAGATGCTCACAGAAGTCTTATTTGTTGGTTGGTTAACACAGCACTCAGCAATACTCCATATTTGTGGGGATCTCTAAATAACTGTATCTGGACCAGACCATGCAGTGACTTACCAGCCTGAGATACAATGACATGTCAACCAAGTCTGCGAGCCTACCACCCGATCCCATAAGTCGCCTCTTAAAACAAACATGGGTTGCTTAAGACCAATTTAACCTTGACCGTCTTCTAAACTTCTGACAGAAGTTACCTATAAGAAAGTACATGTTCCCACATAAAAAAATAACAATGTTCAAAGTCAAATAACAGCTCCAACAAAGTTGTTTCTCAAATTAGGTGGAGAGTGACATCCCTTTGACAATAAGGATGCAGTATGACTCACCTAGATGCTGCAAAGAAGCTCGTGACTTGGTAGCCAAAACTTGCATAATAGGCATGCTCCATGACAGCCATCAGCTGGATAGCGTTGTAACCTGTCGGACGGACGCAAACAATTAACACTTGGAGAAGCTGATTTTAAACAGTGACATAAGACCATATAAGACGCAAGTTTTAGAAATTTACTCTGCTGTTTTTATCAATAATCCATCAACATTGTCACCAGAGCCGCAAGAAATGGGCTTTACATATTTTACCATATGGGAATCAAACACAGGTTTTCAGCGTGGCACATTAACCACTTGGCTATTATGTTGTGCCAGATTTAGTTTCATTCATTGAAAGACCAGTTACCCAAGTCAGCGATTCTTGGGATGACATTCTGCGAGAATTCCTTGTATGTCGCCACTTTGCCTTCCCATGATGCAATGCCAACATGTGACTCATAGATACGGAGACGGTCTGGTTTGAAGGGCCGAGGATGTTTTGGTACATAAATCTGAAAATACAGTAGTTTTTGAAGAAATGAAAGTAACAGAGGAAAAGCAGAGTATTTATCTCTGTTCACAAGTTGAATCTTTACACACCTCTCACTGGGTATACAGCTCTAACTAAGAGTGGCCAAGTACATATGAACTCAACATGTGATGGTCCGGGGTAGAATAGGCCTTCAGCAACCCATGCTTGTGATGAAAGGCAACTACTCTTGTCATAAGAGGCAGCTAAGCTCAGGTGGTCAGCCTTGCTCACTTGGTTGACATGTCATTGGTTTCCAGTTACACAGATCAATGCTCATGCTGCTGATCACTAGATTGTCTGGTCCAAATTCGTTTATTTACAGACTGCCACCATATAGCTGGAATATTGCTCAGTGCGGTGTAAAACAAAACTCACTCACTCACTCACATATGAACTCTTCACTTGAGATTGGTTGGATGGTTGGTTGGCTGGTATGTTTGTTGCTTAAGGCTGCATTCTGCAATATTCAAGTGATATGGTAGCAGTCTGCTGATCATCCCGTTTGAACCAGACAATCCAGTGATCAACAGCATGAGCTTTGAACTACTCAATACAAACTACAGGATACTTTCATGTGTTCACAAAGTCAGCAAATCTGACCACCTCATCCTCTGGTTGCCTCTTACAACAAGCATGGCTTACCAAAGACCAATTCTAACTCGAATCACCATGGGGTCCTCACTTAAGCGATTCCACTACACACCTACCTCAGACTCAGGGGGATCCCAAAACACTTGTTCGTAAATGGCCACATCCTTTGGTCGGTCAACTCGCGACGCCCATGGGCAGATTCTGTCCACAACTTCACCTGTCTTAGTCCTGATGCCCAACTAGAAACAAACAGTTGGCGATGTATACACGACATATAGACAACTATGTGATGCATGACGCACTTTAAAAAAGCCTAAAAAACAATTTCATAATAAATTCATGAGGACTAAGGATCATATTATAACACACCCTAAATATAAAGATAATTTCTTCACTAGAATAAGGATAAAGTAATGATATACTCCAAAAAGCTGTGTTCCTCATATTAAAGAAATTGACATCCACAAAACGTCTGTTCCTTATGTGTATCACTTCTAAACGCCATTCAGAAACCATATATAAAGATTTCTTGGTAGACAATGACAGTGGACATCAGTTTTACACTGAATTATCAGAGGCTTCTTCTAATTGTCAAGTGTACATGATTCGTTGTTTAACACAAAGCTCAGCAATATTTCATCAATATGATGGAGGTAAATAATTGAGTTCTAGCCTGACAATCACAGGAATGTTGGCACAAACAGCAATCTACAACCACATGCTTCAACCAAGCGAACCTGGGCCTCCTTTCAAAAAGCACTGAGGTGATCGTAAGTCACTCAGATAACCTTACAATGTGAAGAATGGGAGCTAAGGTTAACCTTAGTAAAGGTTGCTTCATGAAAGGAGCACCTGACCACCCAATCATTGTAATAGTCTCATAGACAAAAATAGATGAACACCATATCTTGCCCACATGTTAAGAGAGCATGAATGGAAGACAGAGGACATATTACATATTCCCCAACTACCGGGAGCAATAGAGTGACAACCTGCTTACCTTCAGCCTGGAGAGGTGCTTGATGGGACAGGATCCATCTGGGTTGGGCGGAATGTGCAGCTCCCACTTGCCATAGTCCAACTTCTTGAAGGAGAACTTCTCCTCAATCTTCCAGTCATCTGCAGCGTTAATATGATTATGTTTCTTATCCAAAATGAGCATTATTTGGGTGTTTCCAGAATAATATGACATCAGAATCTGTATTCAGCAGAAACTTTTCACCTTGCAAAGTAAGGTTTATGCCACTCTTGGCAATATTCCAGCAACATCACAGCGACTTACACAAGTAATGGGGGACCCAGTTTGTACCTAAGTAGGGAACTGAACCTACACCCTTGGCATGATGGGGAAATGCTTTAATCACTAGGTTACCCCAACCACCCTTCATCTCACAAAGATGAATGTGATATCAGTCATTATTAACCGGTGACTACACACACATACATATCTATAACCAAAAAGGGGAGGGATATGAGTGATATTGCTTTCAGCTATTTTCACTGAACATCATAGTGAGTGAGTGAGTGAGTGAGTTTAGTTTTACGTCGCACTTAGCAATATTCCAGCTATATGGCGACGGTCTGTAAATAATCGAGTCTGGATCAGACAATCCAGTGATCAACAACATGAGCATCGATCTGCACAACTGGGAACCGATGACATCTGTCAACCAAGTCAGCTAGTCTGACCACCCGATCCCGTTAGTCGCCTCTTACGACAAGCCTAGTCACCTTTTATGGCAAGCATGGGTTGCTGAAGGCCTATTCTACCCCGGGACCTTCACGGGTCTGAACATCATAACTGTTCCATTGTTCTATTGTTTGTAAGACACGGTCACGACATCAAATTCATAAACAAATTCTGCAAGTTCCAAATGAAGAATAGGAACTTACATTTATCAACACAAGACTCTTTCACACATCTTTTTCTGAATCAACAAAGGATGTAAACAAATCATATACTAACAGGATGTAAAAAAACAAAGTTAAGGTGAGAACGGTTTGTCATTACAACTTTACAGGGAGTTTCATCTATGCCACTGGGATACGAGGACATGTGTCAACCCAGTCAGCAAGCCTGACCATCTAACCCCCTGAGTCACCTCCTTCCGACAAGCATGGGTTGCTAAAAACAAATTCTAGCCTGGATCTATAGCCATATCATAGGTCAACCTGAGGTCAAAAGAGAGCCCTGATGCTATGGTGATGTTACTTTCACAAACTGGAACCAAAGAAAAAACATGGTACAGACAAACCTCAAAAACCTATCAAGAAGAGCTAGGATTTGAACCCAGAACCAAAGGTTCCATGCAGTCAAGTTAACCATATAAAACAAGCACTCATGCAACTTCATATTGAAATATGCCAGTCTACATGCACCCAATGCATGTTTGCGAATCTTTTGTGACAGACTTACTTAGAACGATTTCCACATAAAATGTATTTTTGAAGTCATTAAAATGACTACACTTTATGTACCATACCTTACAATTCCCATTTGTTTTTGAATAACTTGTCATTGGTCCTTGGGCATGACATGATGAAACTGTGGGTGCGTCAGTTTACAGGATTGCATCTTAGACCAGGGAAAAAAATTCAAAAAGACCACAGAAACACTTAGTTTTTATTAGCCACAGACCACAGGACCAGCGTAAATGTTGCACACAGTACATTTTGTGACCACTTGTCTAGCACCTGTACTTTCTAGTTTTTTTGATTAAATACTGATTATGACAAGCAAATTGAACTCATTTTGCCATTTGTGACAACATTCAAGATGAAAATACATCATGCAATGACAGCAAGCAGGCCAGATTTAGCCATAAGTATTGTTGTGACCTTGGTTCATGAAAGAAGTGACCTTCAAGTCCATCCCAGAAGCATGTGAATTCAAAAAATTATATCAAAGTAAGCCAAAATGTTACCACAGGATACATCGGTATAGAAAATGCAGGAAAAAAATGACAAAAGGTTGAGAATTCATATTTCATTGTGGCTTTGTGCATTGCAAAACACGATTAACTCTTTACAGTATATTCTCAAACATCAAATAATTGTAGACACTAGGTATAAATTCACATCATTCTTATAAATATAAGAAACATGAGAAAAAAGATGGTATTTAACAGGTGTACAACTGATCCCATTTAAAGAGATTTGGTAATCATTACACAGGCACCTTTCTCAAAGCAACTAGATTCAGTTGAGTTTCATTTTGACATCTACATCTACATTAATTATTTCAAAAGCAGCCAAGAGAAAATCATGTTAAATCTGGGATTACATTTTCTCAGTAAAGTACACATTCTAGTACTTTTATTGGGTTGAACCCCAGCTGGGATTTACATCCACACACTCTGTCTCAGTCAGGCACCTACTCACCACCACACAAACCCAACAAGTTGAGTTAAATACAGCCTGTGTGCCAGCCGCAATATATTATCACACAGATCAGGGTACATGGAAAGGTCCAAACCCAATATCACATCAAGAGTGAATACATTTCTAGTTTATGCCACTTTTAGCAATATTCCAAAAACATCATGGCAGAGACATCTCAAATGGTTGAGTGAGTGAGAGAGTGAGTTTAGTTTTACGCCACTTTTAGCAATATTACAGCCATATCATGGCAGGGGACACCAGAAAATGGGCTTCACACATTGGACCCATGTGGGGAATTGAACCCAGGTCTTCGGCGTGACGAGCGAACGCTTTAACCACTAGGCTACCCCACCGCCCCCATCTCAAATGGTCTTCACTCACGAAGTGAGTGAGTGAATATGGTTTTACCCCACTTTTATTCCAGCAGCATCACAGCAGGGGACAACAAATATGGGCTTCATGCATTGTACCCATGTGGGAACTCGAACCCTGGTCTTCTGCGTGACAAGCCAATGCTTTAGCCACTAGGCTATCCTCACTGTAGCCCAGTGAACGCAGATCTTTGATGTGATGAGTGGACACTGTAACCACTACACTACCCAACCTACTATTAAGTAAGAAACACTCCAAAAAATGAGTGTGATGTGTGTAAACTTACTGAAATCTCCTCTAAGATAGACTGCCTCTGCTGCAGGAGCCCACTCAAGCATATTAATGGAGTTATCTTCCATACGGTGAATGCCATATTTCTGATACGCCCGTGAGAATTTCTCAATAGAATCTTCATTTTCATCTATCCGATTCACTATGTCCTTGAAACAGCCATATCTGAAAAAGGCAGAAAATGAAATTTAGGAAATATGTAATTGTTTAAAAAAGAATAATGTGCTTGTATTCATGTGAGTGTGCGTGTGCGTGGATGCATGCTCATGGGTGTTTTCAAATTTGGTTAAATACCACACTTTACCATGTCCTTTAAACTAATTGTCCAGTCTGTGCTAACAAACACCAGATTTCCATCAAATCTGTCAGTTATTTTATAAGTAAATATGAATAAGGAGAAGCAAATATTGCGCTCACAACAAAGCTATTCGTCAGTAAAATAGGTTTCATTAGACAGATGTCATATATACTTTGCAAATGAAGTGAGTGAGTGAGTGAGTGAGTGAGTGAGTTAGTTTTACGCCACAATCAGCAATATTGCAGCTATATGGGGCTGGTCTGTAAATAATCGAGTCTGGACCAGACAATCCTGTGATCAACACCATAAGCATCAATCTATGCAGTTAGGACACAAGGGCAAATGTCAATCAAGTCAGCTTGCCTGGCAATCCAATGCTGTTAGCTGCCTAGTCCAACAAGCATGGGTTATTGAAGATCAGTTCTAACCGGGATCTTCACGGGTGCAAACGAAGTAAGGAAACAATAAATCCAGTTTTTGTAAAATTATTTCCATATCATGAGGACAAAACAAAACCTATTGGGGAGTAATTTTTTTTAGATTTTTTTAACACTTCAATTCATAAATATTGTTTGGGGATAGGGGAAAGGGAGGAACTCTTACCAAATTATTTTTCATAAAAGACGTTATTTTGCAGCCTCTGACATCTAAATGACAGCAGACGTAAGTCTACAAATATATCCTCACAGAAAATGTATGCATCGTGGGACGCGCATGGTCACACCGTGCAAGAACACAAGACGACCGCACACCGGTACGGGAGAGAGTTGCCATGTTGACATTTAGCACATAGCCAAAAGTCGTGGCAGCGGTGACAACCAGTGCACGCTACTTGCCTACCTTCGCCGTATTTCCTTTTCAAAATCTCTCAGATACCCATCGCTGGAAAACAATTTTTCTATCTGAGGCACGATATCTTTCGCCTCATCTGCAGCCATGACCGCTGTTTTGACATACGACCTTGACCCTATGTAGGTCAACGTGTGTGAAGGTTGCTGTTTGGGGTTAGCTCCCTTTGTCTATTATATGGTCTCTGCTTTGACTTACACAATCATCTTTACAAGATCCACTTTGACCAAGAAGAATTCTCGATTCGACTTGTAAAATTCAGCTGTTTCAAAGAATCAGTTCCTAACAAGGAAATGCATTTTTTTAAAGAATGTAAACGTAGATGTCCAAAAGCGACAGACAGACAGACAGACAGACAGACGGACGGACGGACGGGTGGACGGAGGGGTGGATAAAATCTTCACACAAATAAGCGAGTAAATGTTGTGTTGTACCACGGTCAGCAGTGTTGCTGCAATATCGTGTTAGCATCTGGCGATCAAATCTGGGCCAGGCTGACCACTTAAAATTGATGAGTCCAGTGATGGTGTGAGTTTAGTTTGACGCCACCTTCAGCAACTGATCAGCAATATCAGGGCGGGGGATACTAGAAATAGGCTAAGGAACCCATGTTGGAAATCGAACCCGGGTCCTCTAGCGAACGCTTTAACCATTAGACTGCATTCTCCCTTGGTGAGTACAGAGGTAGGGACTTGTAAATACTGCCTATCTTTCCAAAATATCCGACCCGTGAAGGGCTGGGGTAGAAACCCAGACATTCAGCAATCCATGCTTGCCATAGGCGCCAATTAATGCTTGTCGTAAGAGGCGACTAACGGGATCGGTCAGGCTCGCTGACTTCGTTGCCACGTCATCGGTTCCCAATTGCGCAGATCGGTGCTCCTACTGTTGATCACTGGATTTTCTTGTGCAGACTCGTTTATTTACAGACCGCCTCCGTATAGCTGGAATATTGCTGAGTGTGGCGTAAAACTAAGTAAACTCACTTACTCACCAAATAATTCACTTTCGAGGGTCCTTTGAAGGGCTCCAGTGTCACTCAGAGAGACATCGAGAAATATTACGAATCTCATTCTCTTCCCACAGATGTTACTCAAGTCAGCTCTTACTTGGGACGATGTGATTTAAGTAACCTCTATAGGAAGAGAATGCCCGGTGGGACACTGTGAGAAACAGATCAAGATATTCAATTGACTCGAAACGTTTCTAGGTACGGAGTATGTTTTTAGAACATCGTTATGAATATAGGTTGTGGTAAGTAGATATTATGCTCTTAATCCTTAACACCTTTTTTTTGTTTTTGAGGCCCGAAATCAGGAGACGTCGTCCCATCGCCTTTGATTGATGTCTGAGCCGACAGAGACGGTAGGGTAGCAAAGCGTTCGCTCGTTACGCTGAAAACCCGGGTTCGATTCCCTACCTGGGTACAATGGGTGAAGCACATTTCTGGTGTTCCCTGATGTTATATTGCCCGAATATTGCTAAAAGCGGTGTAAAAGTCGGGAACTGGTTGACTGGGACCATGACCTGTTCTATTAGGCTTTTCCTAACCGAAAACACACATGAGCATGATCTCCGTCGCTCAGGTGATCTAATCATTCTCTGGTACACCTGGCCAACGCTATTATCTTCAGGTGAACAGGTGTAATAGAACTTTTGCCTTGACTACAATGTACAGAAAATCTTCGTCAATGAAAAGGGCAAGTATGATCAGGGCTACTATTAGGATTGTATTTTTTCAGTTTTATAAAAAAAATATTTTTCGACATATTTTTTTACATATTTTTTAAAGAGAAGTTATCATTTTAAAATCGCAACTTCAAAACAAATAAGTTTCACGGAGACTTACAGAACCCTTTTCCAAACATTTGAAAATAAGGTACTGCTTGACCTATTTATTTTGTCACTGAAGTAGGTGAGGACTGTAATGTAATACAAAATCACACTTTGCCATAGCTACACTTTCATTGTATTTTTTTTTCAAAAATGAGTAAAAATGTCTATTTATTTGTTTTCATCGTGCATGTGCCTGATCGTGTACGCTGCAGTACGCACAAAAGGCGGGTTGTCAGTCATTTCAAGGCGTAAATAGTACCATACTGAGAGAAAGAAATAAAGGAAAACGTCAAAATTCAATTGTTCCTTTAACATTTTCCATTTTTCATCACCAGTTTTGAGACCCGTGAAGGTCCCGGGGTAGAATAAGCCTTCAGCAACCCATGCTTGCCGTAACAAGCGACTATGCTAGTCGCAAGAGGCGACTAACGGGATTGGGTGGTCAGGTTAGCTGACACATGTCTTGGGTTCCCAGATCGATGTTCATGTTGTTGATCACTGGATTGTCTGGGCCAGGCTCTATTATTTACAGACCGCCGTCATATAGCCTGAATACTGCTAAGCGCGGCGCAAAACTAAACTCACTCACTCACTCATCACCAGGTTTGAATAGAAAATAAATAACCGGACGGCACAAAGTTGTGTCCCTTCCTTCAGTACATTTGGTCGTGATTCAGATTTGTCCGAACATTGATAACAATATTTAAAAGGTTCAATAACAATTATACTCAGTGGTTAGAACGCTATCGTTCCTGTAACTCCTATTTCAAGTGGTCAAAAAAGATCTTGTCTCGAAAAGACCCCATGCGCGTTTCGAGACAAGATCTTTTTTGACCACTTGAAATTTGCGCATGGCGTCTTTTCCGAACCTGCGAATTTGTCTGGAGCAGGGAGACTATATGTTGTAAATTATCCCTGCCTGGAGTAATGATTTTGGGATTCCTTCGATTAAGATACATACCTGTATGCTGTTTCTCGTAAGGGACTAGCCATTTATTACCTACCTCAAATTATATTCTACCATGACTTCAGTAAATACTAGATTGTGATTGGTTAATCAACGTCATTCCGAGGTATATAATCACGTTATATACCTCTGATTTTCCAACACATAATGTATTTGGTTAAAATTTGAAGAACGCAGTTCGCGTTCGGTTTTAAATCGAATTTAGAACTATTATAATTTCTGCATATATCTCTGATTTTCCAACACAGTATGTTTAACCCCTAATTAAACGAACAGTTCCCAAATGATATAGTATTGAGATATTCGCATATGTACTCTCTGAGGTATATAGTCGGGTGATAACATCTTAAGTAGACAGAGCAACAGCTGATTTCAGAGGTCTGCGATTTCATTGGCCCAGGTCTGGTCGGCAGTCTCGGTCACACAGGCGAGATCCGTTTGTTGACATCCCGACAAGCACGTGATTCGCAATCTATTTTTAGAGCTCGCACGGCATGCTCTCAACCAATCAGAGGCCCCGTGACACAGGGTGTGTGAAGACACATGTGAAGGAAGTGATAGTCAAATTGATTCGCAGCTTCCGACTGTGCAGTAATCGAGAGGCTTGTGTAAAGGTAAGATAGAAAACTTGCGTTATTAAAATTATGATCAGTTCATATATGGATTGTTATTGTGAAACTAAGAATTTATGTGATGGTTTTTCGGATGTAAGACGAGTCGGATTGACCTGATCAGTACCACAGTTGACCGAATCAGTGAACATATTATATCGGAATAAAATTAATATTTTTAAGACACTTACTAGGAGATCGTGATTATGATGAGATTTCGACTGAGCGAATGTATTGACTTTACCGTGCGAATTATGCAGTGATAATAAATATCGTTCATCCTGTCATAAACTCCCATGTACACTAAACGAATTTGTTTGTTATTCACTAGAAAGTGAATTTTAGCGGAATGGTGTAAAGGCATCACTTACTGCTCACCCACGCCTCATTGACGGGACAAACTTCAGTTTAGCTTGATGTACTATCCGATTTCTGGGGAGGGTGTATGTACAAGGTCATCAAAACTTTCTTCACGATCCCGAGATTTAGACTTAAGGATATCTAATTTTAAGGGAGAAGTGCAGTTGGGTATATTCTGGAGTAAACAGTACAGTGAGTTAAATCATGCGTATCGATACACACAGTTTCAATGAGGTTTGGGCACAATGACATACACTCATCTTAGAGCATCTGATTAGCTTATATATTTAGTTACCTCTTTCAACAAAGGTAGGTTTCTGGTTACATACAAAGCTGTGGGGTAGTCTAGTGGTTTGAGTGATCACTCATCATGCTTAATGCCTGGGTTTGATTCCTCACAGAAGTACAGTGTGTGAAGCCTATTACTGGTGCCCCCACCATGATACTGCTGGAATGTAGCTAAAAGGGGTATAAAACCATACTCACTCACACTGGTTATAATATATTGCCACAGAAGAAACAAATGTTATATATGTATCATTGCAAAGAAGTCTATGTGCAGTAGTTGGTGTATCTGAAGTACCATCACTCTTAAGGTCTTAGAGACTCATAGTGACGTCTGTGCATTCAAAAACAAGGTCACTAAAGGTGAAAGATAAGAGATATGTTACTTGTTAGACTCAGGTATGTAGTCTCTGAACTGAAAGCCCCCTGGTAGTAGCCTCATAGTCAAATGTATAGTGACCAATGCTCTCATTGATGTTATCATACATGTCTGGTGCAGACTTAATTATTGACAGGCTGCCACCTGATACCTGGAATTTTGCTGAGTGTGGCATTAAACAACAAACCAACCAAACAAAATATATGTGATGTGAAATCTGCCGAGGCTAGTGATGTTTTGTTTTTATAAATACACTGAATGTTTTGTACACAATCATCCGTAGGACAGCAAGCAGAATTATGGAAGGACACAAGAGGATACATATTTCAAATGACTTGCAGTGATACATATCTGGATATGACAGAATGGTAAAACTATTAACAGACTATGATGGAAATATTCATGTATTTCTGAGTGAGAATATAACAAGTATCTGTTTCTGCCTGATTGAAGGCTATTCACAAATGGTATAATTTGTTTACCCTGATATAGAAAGTGATATTCTTTGGCTTTAGTTAAGA